>NC_143203.1:18040500-18359000 GCF_051530095.1 Phoenix dactylifera | reverse complement strand
GATGAGGGTCCTCGGGCTCAACGAGGCGACGCCTCGATCCCGTAATCGGAATTCCCCGCTCATCAATGAGCGTGCCGTTACGGGGTTCAAAATGGACACGCGGCATGACCTAGGATCGGACGCTTTCGATCTCGTATTACTGGATCATGGATCCGGCGAGGTGAAGGCTACGTCGGCGCTCCACGTGCCCCAGGGCCTTATTAAATGAGGGGAGCGGAGGTGCCGTCCGTTCGTTCTTCAAGGCGATTCGATTCTGCGGACCCATAATGAGGCCCCGAGATCCGATGGGACAGGGCTTCGATTTCGTATCCGATTTATTGATCCGGAGTGAATACGGTGCCTCGGTCTCCGAGGTCAACACGTGGCGCAATCCGATCGGGGGATGGGAATCGACCCTGTCGATCTGGACCGCCGAAGGGGTCTATATAAACCCCTCGAGTTTGCCCTAAGGGTTTTACTTGGCTGCTTCTTATTTTTGTTGTCTTTCTCCCTCGCTTCCTTCCTCAACCGAACCTCGCCGTCGGTGCCCGGAGCGATTTCCGGCGATGTCTAGTAGGTTCCTACCCTGCAACTGCTAGGGTTCCCCTTCCTTTTCTTTTCCCAGTTTTCATTCTCTGCTTTCGATTTCACTACGCTCCTGTAAAATGGGTCTTGGTCCGGAGGAGGTAGGGTCCAGCCTGTCAGGGGAGGAGTTGGAGTTAATCCGCTCCCGGTTTTTCTTCCAGCCCGGGTTTCGTCTCGAAACTGCGGGGCCGGAAGACAGGGTGACGCGGCCGCCCCCAGGTCGGATCGCGATTCACCGCGAGACCCTCTGGGCCGGCCTGCGGTTCCCTGTCCACAGGTTTGTGAACGACTTGCTGGTCGAGTACCAACTTGTCCCAGCACAGCTCGCTCCGAACTCGTGGAGAACCATCATCGGGTTCCTGTCTCTGTGCCTTGGGCATGGGGCCCCGATTTCAGTGAGTATTTTCCGCCGGTGTTTTCTGTTGAAGAAGAACCCGGCGGACGCGGAGTGGCTATACTTTGCCTTCCGAGGCGGTATGTCGCTCTTCCGCGGGGCCTCTTCCTCTATACACGAGTGGAAGGGAAAATTTTTCTTTCTGGCGTCTGAGGCGCCGTGGGGGTTTAATCCGAGGTGGGGACACCCTCGGTTGAAGGCCCTCTACAAGCTCTCCGAGCCCTCGGGGAGGGAGCAGAGGACCCTGGATTCTCTCCGAGCCCTCGGGAAGGGCTACGACCTGACCGAGCTCCTACGGGAGGACGCCCTGGCGAGCGTGGGTCTGAGCTCGGCGCGCCCCGAGGGTAAGGGTAGTTACATTACTTTTTTTTTTTCTTGTCCTTTGTTTTTACTGCTAATGGTCTAACACTTGATGATATTTTTGATTTCAGATATTCTCCATATGCCGACCAGCAACACGTCGCTTTTTTCCCGCCTGAGGAGGCGGGAGGCCGAGGCCGGGGGTGCTATGCCCCAGCCTCGGAAGAAGGCGAGGTTGGCCGGCGCTTCTACGTCGGCCGAGACGAGCGGCCCCGAGGCGGGGGCCTCCTCAGCCGACCCGAGGCGGGCGCGGGTCGTCGACGACGCGGGCCCGTCGGCCCCTCCTTGCCCTGCCCCCGTTTCCCAGCGGGAGGGCCCGGCTTCGGGTTCCTCACAGCGCCCGGGGCCCGAGCCGACCAGGGGCCCTGAGGCAAGCGGCCCCAGGGTCCCGAGGCCGGACGCGCCGAGCTCCTCAAGGTACTTCGAAGAGGAGTCGGATGAGCCGGACTCCCCTATCCCTGTGGGGAGTTCGGCTATTCATGATGCTGAGGTCGCACGCGTCGTGTTTCGGCGTGCGATGCTTCCGGCGGACCGGGCCGAGTTCCGGAACATTCCGTTGGAGGACATTGTTGACAGTGCCTACTGCAACACTGCCCGGGTAAGTCCTTTTCTTGATTTCCTTAAAGTTATTAGCGAGTCCAGATGTTTTTAACTCACGATCATTTTGTTTCTTTCTTTACAGCATATTCACGAGCTCGATTCCCTGGTGTTCATCGCCCGGGGATGTCAGGAAGAGACCCGGCGGGTCAGCCGGCAATTGGAGCCGGCTAAGAAAAGGATCGCCGAGCTGGAGGCGGCGTTGGCCGAGGCCGAGGCTCGGAGGGCGGCCACCGAGGCCGAGCGCCTCGCTATGGCGGAGGGGCTCAAGGAGGAGGAGGCTGCTCATGCCCTAACCAGGTCGGCCTTGCGCGCCTCGGAGGCGCGCTTGGGGGAGGTCCAATCCGAGGTTGCGGGCCTCAAGTATGAGGACGGGGTTTCCCGCCTCCGAATTGAGCAGCTTGAGGCCCGAGAGAGGAGGGCACTCGAGCGAGCTGATCATGCCGTGGAGCTCTTCAAGGGGTCGCAGGAGTTCCGCGACATGTTAGAGGAGGAGACAGTCGACGGGTTTCTCTGGGGTTTCGAGAACTTCCGGCTGCAGGTGATCCGGTATTGCCCCAGTACGACTTTTCGACGATCCGTCCGAAGATGAACCTAGGCTACGAGTCCGACACGGAAGACATTCCTGCCGTTTTGACATCCGAGGCGGGATTGTACGAACAAGACCCCACCGAGCCTTCAACGAGGGCGGCCGAGGCGGACGGCGTCCCGGAGGCGGCACCGGCGGCCGAGACGGACGGCGTCCTGGAGGCGGCACCCAAGGCCCCTGCCCCCGACCCCGAGCCTGTGCCGGCTGAAGGTCCCGAGGTCATCACAGTGCCAGATGATCCCCCGGATGTTGCTGCCGCCGCTTGAGGCTTGGCGCATTTTTTCATGTCAGCGGACGAGATCGTGGAGGCACAGGTGGAGAAGATGGATCCTTCCCTGATAGAGATGCTAAAGAAGCGTGGGCAAGACAAGTCAGGGAGAAAGAAAGGTGCTGACTTGAAACGGGAAGGGGGATGGCATGATCTGGGAAGTGCTAAGCCAGTTGGAGAAGACCCCGAGCCTGTGCCGGCTGAAGGTCCCGGGGCCATCGCCACGGACGACCCCGCGGATGTTACTGCCGCCGCTTAAGACTTGGCGTATTTTTTCTTTTTCATTGTATCCGAGGTCGGCTCTTGAATGGCCGACCTCCAATTTTATAATTGGCCTTCCGGCCCTTTGTCAATGAAAAATACTTTTGTCATTTTGTGCTCGTCTTTCCCTTTCTTGTCGTGAATGAGGCTAGAGTCTTAGCTAACCGCCTCGACGACCTCTAACTCTGTATTTTAGTTCTCGGGCCACTTAACGAAGTTGCCCTTTTCCTGAGTTATACCTTAGCCTTCTCGGATCTTAGTCATTCCGAGCAAAGGGAGCTCCGAGCTTAGGTTTCCAGAAAATTTTCTAAGTCCTATAACTCAGATCTTAGAATCGCGAAAGTCGTCATGTTCGACTTTTAGGAAAATCCCAAGGCATTGAGGTCGGGCCTTAGCCCTTCGAGTAGGACCGGGCTAGGTCTGTTCGTGCCGCTATTCGGGGGAGTCTAGTCGGGTTTCCAAACTTGACTTCCGGGTCCTTTGTAGGGAGCGCGGGCTAATAGTCGAATTATCGCCGAAGGTTTTCATAGTTATTGTTCTCGGACTCTGCCGAGATTTCAGTGAGTAAGGCTGGAATCTCTGAAGATCGCCTTAGTATCTGTGTTCGGCTGGTGCACTTGCGGCCGGGACCGCTTTCTCAGCTAGACATCGGAGTCTATGTATGGGGGCCGAGTTGGGCCCTAACTTACGAAGACTTTGTTCAAGTTGAGACTTGACGAGTGGAGACTTGTCGAACGGAGCATGCATAATGTAATTAGGAGATCGGTCTTAAGCCGACCCATTGGAGTAGCCCGACTTTGGGGCGAGATAGGACTCCAACGTTAGATGATTAGCGGTATGTAGATAAAATTTGACAAGGAGGGCATCGAATTAGATGTACCTCTTGCATTCTCGGAGTTGTGTTTCACATGGCGGAGTAGGTTGCTTCCCTTCCTCGTCGTCCTCCGGAGTCATTTTTGACTTGTAAGGGGGCTCGGGCTTCTCACGGACCCGACGACACCCACCGAAGTTGAGAGGATCTGGGGAGGCTTTATTGATCTACAGTTTTTTTCGAGGTCGAGGGAGCTTGAGACCCTCTGGTCGGACCCCGGGGCGCCCCAACCTTAGTTGAGGAGTCTTGTGTCAGGTCGGCAGGCCTGTGGGCGCTCTACCGAAGTAGGGTGCGCGCTAGTTCAATGGCAGAGCTCTGCTTCAGAAAGTATTGTCCGCTTCGGGGATCGTCGACCGCTCCCGGGGGTCCACTTTGTGGCGCCCCGGGTGGAACCACCCTTTCCACCCCTCACGGCTTCGTCCCGAGGTCGAGGGAGTTTGGAACTCAGCGGTCGACCCTCGGGGCTCCCGACCTTAGTCGAGGGATCGTTCGTCAGGTCGGTGGGTCTGGGCACGCTCTACCGACCTGCGACGCTTTCCGAGGTCGAGGGAGTCTGGTTCTCTACGGTCGACACTCGAGGCATCCCGACCTTAGTCGAGGAATCGTTTGTCAGGGGATCGGAGATCGTCGACCGCTTCCGGGGGTCCACTTTGTGGCGCCCCGGGTGGAACCACCCTTTCCACCCCTCACGGCTTCGTCCCGAGGTCGAGGGAATTTGAGACTCTACGATCGACCCTCGGGGCATCCCGACCTTAGTCGAGGGATCGTTCGTCAGGTCGGTGGGTCTGTGCACGCTCTACCAACCTGTGACGCTTTTCGAGGTCGAGGGAGTCTGGTTCTCTACGGTCGACACTCGGGGCATCCCGACCTTAGTCGAGGAACCGTTCGTCAGGGGATCGGGGATCGTCGACCGCTCCCGGAGGTCCACTTTGTGGCGCCCCGGGTGGAACCACCCTTTCCACCCCTCACGGCTTCGTCCCGAGGTCGAGGGAGTTTGAGACTCTACGGTCGACCCTCGGGGCATCCCGACCTTAGTCGAGGGATCGTTCGTCAGGTCGGTGGGTCTGGGCACGCTCTACCAACCTGCGACGCTTTCCGAGGTCGAGGGAGTCTGGTTCTCTACGGTCGACACTCGGGGCATCCCGACCTTAGTCGAGGAACCGTTCGTCAGGGGATCGGGGATCGTCGACCGCTCCCGGGGGTCCACTTTGTGGCGCCCCGGGTGGAACCACCCTTTCCACCCCTCACGGCTTCGTCCCGAGGTCGAGGGAGTTTGGGACTCTACGGTCGACCCTCGGGGCATCCCGACCTTAGTCGAGGGAATCTTGCGCCGGTCGACGTTTCGTCGTCCTGCGATACTTCTCGAGGTCGAGGGAGTTTGGGACTCTACGGTCGAGCCTCGGGGCATCCCGATTTTGGCCGGAGAATCTGAGGATCACAGACGACCCAACATTAGAAGAGAATTACAGTCATCAAAATGAGAGAATTATTTGCAAAAAGGAAGCTGAATCCATTGTCCTAATTGTCTTGAACCCTTAGGGGTTTCATTGGTGGTACATTCGTAGATTCTCGGAGTTCCAGCTTCGCGGGATCAGAGTCCCCTCCAGGGACTTCAATTTGTACGCCCCTGGTCGTTGTACCCGGGCGATTCTATACGGCCCTTCCCAATTCGGGGCGAGCTTTCCTTGCTCGGTCGGTTGAGAAGCCTCGGCTCTCCTGAGGACGAGGTCCCCTACTTTGAAGAGCTTGGGCTTGACTCTGGAGTTGTAGTATTGGGCCGTTCGCTGTTGGTATCTTGCCATGCGGACCCGGGCGACCTCTCGTGTCTCTTCGACGAGGTCCAAGTTGCTCCTGAGCTGGGAGGAATTGGTGTCGGGGTCATAATGCTCCACCCTTGGAGAAGGCAGGCCGATCTCCAACGGGATGACGGCCTCAGTGCCGTATGCTAGGTTGAAGGGGGTCTCTCCCGTGGGCAGTCGGAACGTGGTCCGGTACGCCCAAAGGACATTGTACAAGTCCTCGACCCACTGTCCTTTGGACCGATCAAGCCTAGCCTTGAGTCCCTGCAAAATAGTGCGGTTAGTTACCTCAGTTTCCCCGTTTGTCTGGGGGTGAGCAACCGAGGTGAAGCGGTGATCAATGCCGAGCTCGGAGCAAAATTTTCTGAAATGAACATTGTCAAATTGTCGACCATTGTCGGATATAAGGATACGGGGTAGTCCGAATCTGCAGATTATGGACTTCCACACGAAGTCCCGCATCTTTTGCTCGGTGATCCGGGCGACGGGTTCGGCCTCGACCCATTTGGTGAAGTTGTCGATGGAGACGACCAGGAACTTTCTTTGTCCGGATACTTGGGGAAAGGGCCCCAGGATGTCGATCCCCCATTGGGCAAATGGCCAGGGGGCGATGATAGAAGTCAGCAGGGCCGAAAGTCGGCGCTGGATATTGGCGTTTCACTGGCACTGATCGCATTTCCGGACGAAATCCGTCGCATCCTTCTGGAGTGTGGGCCAGTAATATCCTTGCCGCAGGATCTTGTGGGCCAGTGCTCGACTCCCCATGTGATTTCCGCAGATCCCTTCATGGACCTCTCGGAGGGCATAGTCCGCCTCGGAGGGGCGGAGGCATCTGAGAAGGGGAGAAGTGAATGATCGACGATAAAGTCTATTCTCGTACAGGACATACCGGGGGGCTTGGCGCTTGATTCGGCGAGCCTCCGTCTCGTCATGAGGTAGGGTCCCGTCTTGGAGGTAGCAGACGAGCCCATCGATCCAGCTTGGCTCGGAGTCGATGCACATGGTGGGCTCGGGTTCCTCCGTGCTGGGGATCTGAAGATACTCGAGCGTTGTTCCCTTGGGAAGCTCGCTCATGCGGGAGGTTGCCAATTTGGACAGCTGGTCTGCCTTGAAGTTTTCCGCCCTGGGAATGTACTGAATATTGAAAGAATTCAGGGCAGACGTAAGTTTCCGCACCTTTTGGAGATACTTTTGCATGGATGGCTCTTTAGCTTCAAAGTCTCCTTGGATCTGGTTCACTACCAGCTGGGAGTCGCTGAAGGCCGTCAGGTCTTCCACTTTCAGTTCTTTCGCCAGCTTGAGCCCGGCGATGAGAGCCTCATACTCGGCCTCATTGTTCGAGGCCGGGAATTCGAGGCGCAAGGCTTGCTCGGCCACTACTCCGTCTGGACTGGTGAGGATGAGTCCGGCTCCGCTACCCCCCGAGGTTGAAGACCCGTCCGAGTGCAGGACCCATGGCTGCCTCGGGGCTTCCTCCGCGGATACGGGTGGCAACTCGGGGTCGTCCGGCAGAGTACACTCCACGATGAAGTCGGCGAGTATTTGGGCCTTGATAGCCGGCCTGGGCCGATACTCGAGGTCAAATTCTCCGAGCTCAACCGCCCATTTGGCGATCCTCCCCGCACGATCCGACCTTTGCAATATTTGCTTCATAGGCCGGTCGGTCAATATAGCGATTGTGTGGGCTTGGAAGTAAGGCCTGAGTCTCCGAGCCGAGATGATGAGAGCGAAGATGGTCTTCTCAAGTTTAGAATATCGGGTCTCAGCATCCCTGAGAACCCGGCTGGTGTAATAGACCGGCTTTTGGAGCTTGTCCTCTTCCCGGACGAGGACTGAGCTCACTGCAGCTGGGGAGACGGACAAGTATAAATAAAGGACCTCGCCCTTCTGGGGCTTGGTGAGCAGCGGGGGAGAGGCCAGAAGGCTCCGGAGCTCTTCAAAGGCTCGCTGGCATTCTTCTGACCACCGGAAGTCTTTCGGCCGTTTGAGGCTCTTGAAGAAAGGAAGGCAGCGCTCGGCTGATCGAGAGACGAACCTTCCCAAGGCGGCAACTCGCCCTGCGAGCCGCTGCACCTCCTTAACTGTCTTCGGAGGCGACATCTCTTGCAGTGCCCGGATTTTCTCCGGGTTGGCTTCAATTCTGCGCTGGGTCACTATGAAACCCAGGAACTTGCCCGAGGTGACCCCGAACGCACATTTCGCCGAGTTGAGCTTCATTTTGTATCTTCTGAGCTTGGCGAATGTCTCGTCGAGATCGGCTATGTGGTGTTCCGCCGCTCGGCTTTTCACCAGCATGTCGTCCACGTAGACTTCCATATTTCGGCCGATCTGGTCTTTGAAAATTTGGCTGACCAGTCTCTGATAGGTGGCCCCAGCGTTTTTCAGGCCAAAGGGCATCACCTTGTAGCAGTAGGTGCCCTTGTCGGTGATGAAGGCCGTCTTCTCCTCGTCTTCTGGCGCCATTCGGATTTGATTGTACCCTGAAAAGGCGTCCATAAAAGTTAGCAGTTGGTGCCCTGAAGTAGAGTCGACGAGCTGGTCGATGATTGGAAGGGGAAAGCTGTCTTTCGGGCAGGCCTTGTTCAGGTCGGTGTAGTCCACGCACATACGCCATTTCCCGTTGGCCTTCTTTACGAGGACTATGTTGGCGAGCCAGTCCGGGTAGGAGACCTCCCGGATGAAGCCGGCTCCGAGGAGTTTGTCCACCTCCTCGACCGCAGCACGTTGCTGTTCCGGGGCGGAGCCCCTTTTCTTCTGCTTTACAGGCCTGCTGGTTGGCCTCACCTGGAGTCGGTGAACCATGACCTCAGGGTCAATTTCCGGCACGTCCGCAGGCGACCAGGCGAAGATGTCAGCATTGTCCCGCAGGAAGCTGACGAGGCGATCCCTCTCGCGGGCGCCGAGGCCGGAGCCGACCTGCACGGTTAGCTCGGAAAAATTTTCTTTTAGTGGAACTTGAACAAGAAGCTCACCGGGCTCTACTTGCTTCTTCCAGAGGGTGTCCCTCGCATCGAGGGTTTCTATGGGCAATGAAGGGCCCGTTGGCTGAATTGTCGTCTCGGTCGGTTGCTTTACTCCGTGGGCCGCCGTGTAGCATTGCTTGGCGACCAGCTGGTCTCCTCGGACCTCGCCTACTCCTTGGCCGGTGGGGAACCGCATGAGCAGATGGTGGGTTGAAACTACGGCTCGAAGGGCATTCAGCCCTGGCCGCCCAAGGATGGCGTTGTAGACCGAGGGCAGTCGGACCACCAGGAAGTCCGTCCTCACAGTGCTCTCCCGGGTGGCGAGGCCAACTGTGACAAGGAAGCTGGTCTCACCTTCGACCGGGATCGAATCTCCGGTGAACCCGACCAGTGGGGCGTTGATCCTCCGGAGATGTCCTTCTGTCAACCCCATTTTTTGGTAGGCATTATAATACAAAATGTTGGCTGAGCTTCCATTGTCAACTAGGACACGCTTTACATCAAACTTATTTACAATCATTGAGATGACCACAGCGTCATCGTGAGGGGTCTCGACCCCTTCTAAGTCCTCGTCCGAGAACGAGATGACTTCATCAGTGCGTGGGCGTTTCGGGGGTGCTCCCGGGGCGGCTGCTCCTGCTGAGGCCCTTCTAATCATGTTGATGGTGCCGGCAATGGGCCTGTTGTCGTCCGGATTTTCGGTTGGTACGACATCCTCCGCCGGCCTCCTTTCCTCGCGCCGGTTTCTCACGAACCGGTTGAGTACTCCTCGACGGATGAGTGCTTCTATCTCGTCCCGGAGCTGGAAGCAGTCCTCCGTGTCGTGCCCACGGTCTCGGTGGAAGCGACAGTACTTCCTGGGATTACGGGAAAATCCCGTGTCTCGCATAGGCGGCGGGGGTCGGAAGAAGTCCCGACCCTCGATTTCCATCAGGATCTCGGCCCGGGGGGCGTTGACGGGTGTATAGTTCTCGTACCTCCCCGGGTACGTCCGAGGCCGTGGTGGGGACCTCGATCGAGGAGGGGTCCTCTGCTGAGGTCGCCCCTGCTGACAGGGCGGGCTCCTCAGTCTGGGGAGATTCTTCTTTCGACGGGGGGATCGGCTCCTTTGTCGGTCGCGCTCCTCGCGGCGCTTCTTCTGCTTCTTAGAGGCGGGCTCAATTGCTCCCCGCCTAGAGGCAACTGCCTCCTCGGCCTTGGCATACTTCCGGGCCCGGGCCAACATTTCGGTGAAGTCGGCCGGGAAGCTCTTCTCGATGGAGAAGAGGAATCGGTAGGAGCGAACCCCAGTCTTCAGAGCCGACATGGCTATCGACTGGTCTAGCTCGCGAACCTCCCATGTGGCGGCGGTGAAGCGGTCCAGGTATTCCTTGAGGGACTCCCCCTCTTTCTGTTTGATATCGAGGAGGGAGTCTGACGTCCGTCGCTGGCGCCGGCTGGCAGCAAAGTTGGTGGCGAACTGCCTGCCGAGTTGCTCAAAAGAGGACACCGTGTTCGGCTTCAGTCCAGAAAACCAAAGCCGAGCGGTCCCTCGGAGGGTTGCTGGGAAGGCCTTGCAAAGTATGGCCTCCGAGGACCCTTGTAGGGCCATGAGGGCCCGATAGCTCTCCAAGTGGTCGAGAGGGTCGGTGATTCCGCTGTAGGGCTCCATCTGAGGCATTTTGAACCTCGCGGGAACCGGCTCATCCTCGATCCGGCTGGAGAAGGGGGACTTGGTAGTGAACTCAAAGTCTCCCTCTTGCCTCGCCTTCTTGCTGTGGAGTGCCGCGATCTGGCGCTCCAGATGCTCAACTTTTCGGTCGAGCTCCCCTGCCTGCGGAATTGTTGCCGTGGTTTGCACCGGCTCACGGCGGTCCGGAGCTGACTCAGCCTCAGAAGGCTGGAGTCTTCTGTCGAGATCTTCCCCCGGTAGCTCTCTCTGGGGGGAAGTCCGCTCCTCGTTATTGGCTCTGGAGGAGCCATGTAAATTCTGGCCGGGGAGAACCGGGCCGTTGGGAGGAAATTCCGGCGGGAACTGGGCCCGCGGGGGAAGCGTTGGTAAAGCTTCCTCGCGTCGCAGGCCCTGAACGGCGGCGGCCAGGGCCTGGACTTGCTGTACTAAGGCGTTGAACTGTTCCGGCTGGACCTGAGGAATTGGGTCAGCCGGAGTTGGAGAATTCTGGACGGAGCGTCCAGGACTTTGCGGGGGACGCCGGGAGACGTTGGAGGCTCCCTTACTTCTCAACTTCATGACTGCTACTCGGACCCTTCCTCTAGCGCTAACTGTTGCTGGAAATTGGACCCGGGGGCAATTTTCGGTCGAGTGAGAGGGAGCAGCGGGGCGGCGACCAGTCGGCGGGCGGCGTCCTCCGCTTGGGGTGGCCGGAGAGAGGGAGCTGGGGGTCCTCACAGCGGGACGGCGATCCGTCGGCGAGCGGCGTCCTCCGTTTGGTGTGCCTGCAAACAAGCCGGTGGCCGGGTCTTCCGGCGCCGGCCCTCCGACGCTCAAGTCAGGGAGGGGGCAAATAGTGTTGAAGAGGAGATAAAGTGTTTGTAGAGCGTGTAATTTCCCCCCCCCCCCCGCCTGAGAAGCCAAGGTTCCCTTTTATAGGCGGGGGTCGGTGTACCTGTGATGTAACGGGGCGAGGCCGTAGTACGGCTTGGCATGTTGTCCAGGTTGGCGCACGGTCAGGCGAATTATTACATCGATGTCGGCGGTGAGGTCGTCGTACGACCTGAATTGGGGCGCTGCCAGGCGAATTATTGCATCGGTGTCGGAGGTACGGCCGAGATCGGGGACTTATCACGGTTGACTAGACTCTGCTGGGCTAACTTGCCGTGGAGAGCCGAGGATCCGTAGATGTCAGGAGCCATGCGCATTAATTGTGGAGTAAGCCGGAGATCCGCATTAATGGTGGAGTAAGCCGGAGATCCACATTAATTGTAGAGTGAACCGGAGGGTTACAGCGGCCATGCGCAATAAATGCTGAAGCAGTGGCAGGGTATGGTCCTCAGTTGGACCTCGGAGGAGTACGGCCGTAGTAGGTGGCTGACAAGGGTAGACCTTGAGCATCAAGATTTTTCTAGGTCGGATGTCTTGAGGTCGGGCGTTCCGAGGTCGGACGCCGACTTCGGCTGTTCAGGGTCGGCGATTGTGCGGCTTCTTGGGGGCATTCGTGTTACTTGGGAAAAAATCTTATTCCCCCAACAAAAATCATTATTGCATTATAATGCCATTTTAACATTCCAAAGAATGCAATTTAACATTTCATTGCAACAAACTATACAATCGATTTATCACAATTTCTTGTTCATTAAACAACCCAAATAATTGATGCATAAACTCCCAAATTGATATCACTCCTTCCCTAAATTGATCATCACCAGAAGCTGTGGTGATGGGGTGCCCTAAGAAGTGATTCAGGCATCCCACAACCCAACTTAGTGTCGAAACTACAACTACAAGCAGCCATGATGCCACCAAATATCAGGTAATACATTTCACTTCAACCTTGCATCTTCTGAGCTTTTGCTTGAGCTATCTAACTTTTTAAATGAACTTGTTTATGTCTTTTTTTCCCTATCTGCCTGAGTCGGAGGATTATGCCATGAGAAGTAGCCATAGCTTCTGTCGATTTGCTACAACAAATTGAAGAGATTATCAAACAAAAACTAGATTTTAGTCAAGCAAAAAGAGAATATATCTCGAATATTGAGTGCCCACAATACCAAGGTTTGCTACCGTTCAAGAGGTTTGCAAAGTGATCCCCTTTCATAGTGGTAGACAAATCCTCTCTTTTTGTTACCTGAGGAGATGCTAGACAAATAATGTTACCAGGGGAGGTGCTAGAGGAGAGATGAAGTTTTGGCTTGCTTCCATGGTATTGCCTTCTCTCTCTCTCCCTCTCTCTCTCTCTCTCTCTCCCTCTTAGCCTTGCTCTCTATTTCTTTTATCTTTTATCTGACAACTCATCGTCTTGTTTCGTGGGAGCCTCCACCTCCTGGCCATCTAAAGATGAATTTCAATGGCAGTATGTCCGGGATTGGATACAGTACAGATGTGGATTTTGTAATCCGGAGTCATGACTCGAGATTGACTGTTGTGGAGGAGGAGGCGTCACTTGGCTGGACTGACGACCGTCGGAGCGGAGTTGAGGGCATCATGGGAAGACATTGCATATGTGAGATGGGTGCTAGGGGCCGAGCACATTTTAAATGAGGGAGATTCAACCACTGTGATTGATTGGATTCGACGGGTAAAGCTGAGGAGGGATGACAACCCTCTATTTCGTGACATCCAGAGGATAGCAAGTGGCTGCAGGGCCTTCAGGCTGCACATGTATACTGTGAGGCGAATAGGACCGTGAACTGGATCGCCTCTTTTGCTGCACAACATTCTGGTAACATTCTCTGGACACACTAGAGGGTTTTATCATTTTTTATCTCTTGATTTTATTGGTTGTACTCTATCGAGAGTAGTGTAAGCAGAAAGCCGTGTAAATTTGGATACGCGATAGTAACAGAGATATAGTGTAAATTTGGATACACTAGAGTTATTCTACCAGCTAGTTGACAGAGATGGACGGAATGATGCATTGTTGCCTCAAACCGAAAGTTAAGAGAGCTGATTGAAACTTTTAAAGAAAATGTAGTATTAGTATAATGGTTAAGGGTTGAGGGGTTAAAATGTAACTTTCTAAAGTGGAGTTTATCCATGCAGCAAAGCGCCCCCCAAAAACCGCCCCCCCCCCCCAACCAACCAAAAAAAAAAAAAAAAAAAGTGGAGTTACCCATGCGGAAATTGGAATAAACATAGAAACATGATAATTTCCGCTTCCCCAGTATCCATCCTACATCTGGCCACTTGGAACAACCCATGCCCCTCCACGATGGCAATCCGTGGCTACACCCATCCGACCAATTGCAGCAAAGCGCCGTCTCAAAACCCCCTCCCACCCGCGCCTATATAAACTACCCCTCTCTCTCTTTCTTTCTCTCAGACCACCGCGGCTCTCTGCGGAAGAAAGAAACCGCGAGATCCCTCGTCCTGCTTTCCCGTTTGCACCTTTTGTGTGGGTTAGGGTTTTCCTTTTTTACCTCGATCCAAGAGGAAGATGAGCTCCACGGCTTCTACCAAGGGAGGCAGGGGCAAGCCCAAGTCCTCCAAGTCCGTCTCTCGGTCCCACAAGGCCGGCCTCCAGTTCCCCGTCGGCCGGATCGCCCGCTTCCTCAAGGCCGGGAAGTACGCCGATCGCGTTGGCGCCGGCGCCCCCGTCTATCTCTCCGCCGTCCTTGAGTACCTTGCCGCTGAGGTCAGTGGCCTGATCCCTAGGGCTTGGCTTTTGTACTGTTTTTGTTCGATTTTGTGATTCAAAGTTTGATCTTTTTGTGTTTGTTTTGCTATTTTTTGTTCCTTTTCTGATTCAGAATCTGTTCTGTTATCAAAACTTCATCTTTTTGGTTTTTGTTCTATTTTTGTGACTTTTCTGATTCCAAGGTTTGATCTTTTTTCAGGTTCTGGAGTTGGCTGGTAATGCTGCGAGAGATAACAAGAAGACTAGAATCGTTCCAAGGCATATACAGCTTGCAGTGAGGAATGATGAGGAGCTGAGCAAG
Source organism: Phoenix dactylifera (assembly GCF_051530095.1). Lineage (NCBI taxonomy): Eukaryota > Viridiplantae > Streptophyta > Magnoliopsida > Arecales > Arecaceae > Phoenix > Phoenix dactylifera. The sequence goes on along the minus strand of NC_143203.1, from coordinate 18,344,739 downwards.
CTTCTGGGGACCGTTACAATTGCCAATGGTGGTGTTTTGCCTAATATCCACCAGACTCTGCTGCCTAAGAAGGCAGGGAAGGATAAGGGAGGGCTTGGGTCTGCATCGCAGGAGTTCTAGAGTCCTAATCATCCCAAATCTATTCAGGAGATGATGGGGGTATTTTCCATTTGTGGTTTTCATGTCAGTGGTATTGACAACTTGATGTATGAATTGGGTTGACCTATGTAATTTTTTTGGTATTGAATCAAACTATACTCTTTGCTTTATCCAAAAAAATTGCCAAAATAATGGATCTCTTTCTGTGTGTGTCATGCTCTTTGCCTGTATCAAATTGGCAATTTGATTTTGTTCATGTAATTCTTTTCTGTATTTTTGATTCCATACGTATTCAATCTAGTTGTTGTTAGTTTCAAATGTTATCTTTTGATGGATCAGAGTGTCTGAGTTTGGGGGTTATAGTCTAATTGTATGATGTTGATATGCTTCATCATGGGGTTTGTCTTGTGTTTCTACCCCTCGTAGGACTTGTTTTAAGCCTGAAAGGTAAAGTTTGTCTTGACTCTACTATGACATTGTTATTGGGTATTTGCCACTGGCTTTGTCTTCCATACATCCATATACATATACATATATATTATTTGTCTATACTTAATCAGGATTTGATTTTGAACATTAACCTTGGGGTCAACTTGTGTGGTTCAGATGAAAAGAACAAGTGATGTTGCTGATGTCACGTTCAGGGCTGATATCTGGTTAAGTCATTTGTTTATTTGCGGGGTGGTTGTGTGGCCGAGGTGTACTCTTCTTCCTGGAAAAGAGAAGAGAAAAAAAAGTTCATTTGTTTCACACAAATTACTCTGGCTGTCTTCCAAGATGTCTGATTTGTGAAAAGGAGATGGGTTTGGTGATCTGTTACAGTGGTGTGCCACTGCATGTTAGGCTGAGGGTGCTGACAGTCCGAGCTGTGAATTCCTCTGAATCATCTCTGGATTCTGTCATTCTGAAGTCTGGTGGTTCACGGTTACAAGTCCTACAACAAGTTGATGAGTTGCTGAGGAAGGGGAATGAGAGGGGAGCTCTCTCCCTGGTCAAGGATTTGCAGGGAAAGCCTCGGGGTCTTCAGTGCTTTGGAGCAGCAAGGCAGGTTGTTCATTTGGATATTTTCTCCTTTGTATGGTGTTTTTTCCTAGAGATTGTGCCAGGATTTGTTTTGATAGATGTGCATGCTTCTCATATTATTTTGATTTTATGTGGTGGTTCCTGGTCAGGTCAACCTGGACAATTGTCTAATTAATTTATGTTAGTTATGGGATGCTTCTATAGCACATCCAACTGATTCAAGGCTACTTATAATTTCACAAACATGCTGTCCGTTTAGTTTGATTTAGGTGGGGCAAATCCAGGGATCCTGAATACAGAATATGCCTCTTCTTCCACTGGTATACATAAGAAGCTGATGCTTGCCTGAAATATGTAATACAATAATTTTGTGATGCTATGAAACTTCTTTCTCCTTAATAAAAATATTTTTGGTTTGCAACACAATTATGGGTCGCCAGGTTTTAAAGTTCTGAATTACATGGTTATTTCTTCCAGAAAACAACAAATACTATTGACTCGCTTGATGCTGCTGAGTTTCTATCTGTGATTAAGAGACATGGGTCGCAGCCTATATTAGACTACGGAAATATAACATCCATATTGTCCATGAGATTCATATTTCAAGAAGTATAGGTAAATAATTGAGTTCATTGTTATATAGCACTTCATAGCAGTATTTCTTAGGTAAATTATTGATGCACCTTTTATATAGCAATAAGTACAAATAGAAGGTGGTCTATGCATACACGCGGAAGATACATTAAGTGTAATGTGCCAGTGAGGCTGAGTATGGTAGGTTAAAACAAGGTTCAGCATTCACCAGTTCTTACGTTCTTGGATCTAATGTGCCTGTAATGGCCCAAATTGTGCTGTCAGTTTCCATCGTTACCAACTATATAATGTATTGGCCAAAGTACTGATAGGTTGCTCTCTAATTGTATGATTCTTTCAAGCAAATTGTTTGGGATTAGCTTGAGTTTTCATAAGGTCAAGTAGATGCATCTCAATAATTCTTTTGATACTTATGGGACAACTATCCTTGAATTTTATTTGTTTTGAGATTTGCTAATCTTGGAACTCTAGTTTTTATCCATTGGATGTTCGATATCAAATGATTTTTAGTCCCCATTTGTCATTGTTATGACATGTTCATTCATTTTTAACCTTCATATGTTATTTGGGAGCTTTGTATTTTAAATACTCCTCTTCTTGGTTGTTTTCCAGGCTGATGCTGCAAAGCAATTGTACAATGTAAAACCACTCTTATTGTGACACTCCAAACAAAAACCGTTCTAATATGCAAACAATCATATTCTGTTTCATGTTGAAGTTTTTATAAGTACGCATCTGTTCCGATCGTTTACCTTATATATATATATAATGTTTTTTCTCTCTATTTCTATAAACCTTGGCAATTGCTTAGCTTTTCCTTGTTTAATGTGTAAAATTTGTGCTGTTAGGTGCCACAAAGATTCTATAACTTGGATGAGTTGAAGCTAAATGGAATCAACACTGCTGCTTTTTTGTCTCCTGCGGATATAACTTTGGGTTCGATAGAGAGAAATCTTCAACTTGTTGCAGTCCTGGGAGGCTTTGCTGCATGGCTTGCATTTGGTTTTTCTCAACTACAAATATTGTATCTTTCCTTAGGTTTACTGTTTCTATGGACGTTAGATTTGGTGAGTTAATATCTCCTGTTTTACTGAACTGCATTTTTCAGTGCCTGGATTAATAGAGCTTACTGTTAGATTAAGTTATGCTAGGGGAAAATGTATACATGCAAATGTGCATTTACTTTTGGGGTTGATAATAGTTTATTCAGATCTTTGCCTCTGACTTAATGATACAGATTCAGTAAAGACAAATTCAGTGCGCATAAGTTTTATACCTTAATGTTTTTGGCATCCAAAAATTTCTAAAATTAGCTGTTGTTAGTCTCATTTTTGTTGTGCAAATGTTAATATTTGCTTTATGCTTATAAGCTTTCTTAGTAAGGAAGCATTAAGAAAATTTACATGCAGATATATTTTCTTTGTTATTACTTTTCAGGCAGAAAATCTCTTCTGATTTTCTTCTCAGTAAAATTTCGTTATTTGATTTAGAAATCACATTTTTGCATGTTGAGTAATTAAATAAATATAAAAGAGGACTAATTTGAACAACATAAACTTGAAAAATACTTTAATAAATGAAATAAATGATGGAAATAGTCACTTTACCATTTAGCTCTGTCTAATTGTTGACAAAATGAAAGCTAGTGTCAGTCAACAGAAGAAAAGAAAATAAACCAAAGAATTTTCTTTTGTTTAAATGAACCAGCAGAACTGCAGAAAGGGTTGTTCATATTTGGGCTGGCAATCTTGATCCACTTGCTTTCTATCAGAGAAGAAAAATAATTAGTCTATGAGAACATAAAATCTTTTCTCCTTATTTTTCTTTCCCTTAATTTTCTTTTTTGTGCCAAAACAGAAAAGAAGAATATCTTTTTCATCAGTTTCTTTGCAAGTAAATACTAAATAGGGCACTCTCTATCCAAAAAAAAAAAGAAAAGAAAAGAAAAGAAAAATGAAGCTGTGGTTGCAGGAGCTGTTGATGAATTGAAGTCCCATTTACCTAGTAAACCTTTTTCTTTCCTGTTATGGGTCCCATATATTTTTAGGACCGTGTACTTTTACTTCATGCAGATCAGCTTCTTCCACCGTGTTATCTCTAGTATGCCCTTGTCTTTAGATAATGTCCAGAAGATCCATTTCCCATCCTTCTATATTTGACTTATGTTGGTGTGTCATTTACTCATTTCCCAACTATTTTGGCTACCTATAGATTCATGATGTCATTTTCTAGGTAACTCACTACTCTACTGCTCATCCATTTTGTTATGCTATTTATTGAATGTCTTTGCGAGTCTACCTTATTGAATATTCCTTCACCAGCCTCAATAAGATTCTTGTGGACATTGTGCCACTATTTTCTTGAGATTCACCAATGATTCATGTTACTATGCTGCGTTTCTTTTTTCTTTTCCATTTCTCTTTGTTAGCGTTAGCAGTAAGGTTACTCTATTGCGACTTAGGTGTTACAGGTTCGAAACACAAAAACAACCTCTCTGTATGTATGGACAGGGTTGCATACTTCTAACCCCTACAGACTTGCAATAGTTGGGGCCCCGTGTGTTAGACTGTCCTTCTAATCAAACTTGGATGTTCTTTTAATATGCAGGTGGCTATTATTGAGGCATGGGGATGCTCGTATCCTGACCTTTATTGTGAAGTGACCAATATCTAACTAATTATATAACGACCTAGGATTTTACCGAAATGGCTGGACAGAAGATATTATTTGAATTCCTCGATCCTGTAGAAGCACCCAAGTTTTTCCTAGCGTATAATTGATGTAGGACCAAATACAGGACCACACAAGTCCTCATATACTAATTTAAGATCCTACTGCACAGTGGAAATATATGTGAGGATCTATGCGGTTGCGTATTTAGTCCGACATTGGTTGTACGCCAAGGAGATCTTGGGTACTTCCATAAGGCCAATAAACCCAAATATCACTTTCTGGCTACCTTCTTTGATGAGGTTTTTGGTCGTTACAAATGGTAATAGAGCAGACCCAATCAATGGACAATGTGTGATGAGGTGACACTGCATCATAGACCCTTTTGGGGTTGAGCATGAGCTGATTGTGATGATTTTGATTGGATTTTTGTGATTGGATCCTTAGCCTGGTAAGAACACGCTAGCTTAAATAGACGGAGTACATGAGGACTTGTGGGTCTTGTGTTTAGTCCCACATTGAGTGTATATTGGGAGATCTTGGGTACTTCTACGGAGCCAAGGAACCCAAAAAGTACCTTCTTACTTGCTCTTCTGGTTGAGTCCTAGGTCGTTACAAATTAACTAGTGTTGGGTGTATAGTTTTTATGCAAGTGAATCCACTATGAATGATGTAGGACAAACGTATAATAGTGACTTGTATGTTGTTCTATAGGTTTCAATGCAAGTCAACCAACTAGCAACATCTTCTACTTTATGTATATCGAGAGATGAATGATATATGGAGGTCACGAATGTAACAAGAGCAAGCAAAAGAGAGAATTCATAAGATGACGCAAGAAAGAAAGAATTAAGTCAAGTCTATATCTCAATGGGGCTATTTGTAAGATGATGGTTTCCTATCTCATTTGAGGGGAGAGTTGGACTTTGTATTGTCTTTTCGAGCCCCTTTCCTTGCTTGAGTGTCTTTTAAAAGCTTAAATCTATTTCTTTGTTTTGGCTTCTTTCTGATTGTGATCTCTTAGGCCTCTTTTGATGGAGGAGTGAGGAACTTGGTGCTTGATACGATTGGTCACAATCTGAGTCAAAAATATCACAACAGGGTTATTCAGGTTAGTCATGTTATGCATTGAGCATTCTTTATTCAAATATTCCTTATTGTGTATTTACCCTATTCTTATGAAGAAGAGTGTGTGCGTTTGTCATGTTTTCCTAATTTAGTCCAATTGAGTTGGCATGAATTTAATTGCAAGAACAGGAGATGTTCTAGTCATGCTTAAGTCATAATAATCATCAACTGGCAACCAATCATAATGTTTTAATCGGATTGTCTCCAAGACGGTCCTGAAAGGTGGGAACTTTTGTCCACATACACTATTGCGCTTAGGAATCAAATTAAATCATATGTTTTAAATATGTTCATTGGAGCTAGTTGTTTTCGGGAACTAATGTTCTAAGGATGGGTACTTTGCAGCATGAAGCTGGTCATTTCTTGATAGCCTACTTGCTTGGAATTCTTCCAAAGGGATACACATTATCAAGTTTAGAAGCCTTAATGAAAGAAGGATCATTCAATGTGCAAGCTGGAACGTCTTTCATGGATTTTGAATTTCTTGATGAAGTATGTTTGTTTTCTCTTTATTTCTTCTGTTTTCTTATCTGTTCTAAATTTGGCATGTACCAGTGCCTTCATGCTATTGGCATCATTAAATTAGGAACCTGAAGATTGCCTTGGCTTTTTTTTCCCCATCCAGTGTTAAAGGGTAATAACTTTTCAAAAACTTTCTTATACTCTTCCTGCCTGCCTGAAATTCCTGTAGCATTGTTATCACGATCTGTGATCTCTTTGCCATATCATTTAGTTTGTATTATGCTTTAAAATGCTAAAGATGTGCACTAACCTGGATGCTTATGCCATATTGGTGGTATGCTTTATACCTTGTGGGAAAGTTAGATGCTTTATAATTTTGTTATGTATAATTGTGGCAATCCTTATCAATCTCTTTTTATCAATATTGTAAGGTGAATATGCCATAACATGCTGTTGTATGCTTACTCATTGTATCAAGTACATTATTATTGGTCTTCTCAAACTAGTATGTTGTTGGGTTGTAGGGTGCCTATGGGCTGTTTCTACGATCTGTTTCTCAATATGTGGAGTATTATTAACCACACAAGGTGTATTCTGAGTTAGTGCATGGTGCTGGAATTATTCATGTGGAAGAAAAAGGCCAAGGATATTTTGGTTGCTTAACAACATAATAATCTGCCCCATGTGCTGAAAGGCCAATGATCATTGCAATTGTTAGATGAGCAGCATACAATTGTTTGGCTCTTGGTATTCCATGTGACTAAAGCTGAAACATCTTTATTGGTCATTTTGTAGCTTGCGAGTACTCTTGTTGCAGATTCTGTTTGTGTGTGACCCTCCTATGACTATGGGGCCTAGGGAAGGTCAGATGTATGCTGCGTTACCTCCATGTTTGGAGAGGTTGTTTGTGTGTGTGAACCTCCCAAGGCTATAGGGCCTGGGGAAGGCTGGATGTATGCTGCATTACCTCTATGTTCAGAGGCTGTTTCTGTGATTTGAACTTATGACACTCATGTCATAATAGAGCAACCTTACCATTGCGCCAAGGCTCACACTTTATTTGAAACTAAAAGAAATAAATACCTAAACATTTAAGGATTTCTTACCTATATCTCTTTGCAAAACTTTGACTTGAAACATGGTTCGAGTATCTAGAGTTCCAGACCCTCTTAAATTTGGTGCAAATATGGAATTTTTTTAACAAATTGACGAGGATGCACTATATCAGCACTATTTAAATGGAGTGTTGTTCAATAGTTTGATGCCATATCGAAACCCTCTGATGTTCTTAAAAACTTTATGGCTATCACTGGTTAACATTTTGCTAGTTATATGGAGGGGATGTTAGTAGGGTTATTTCCAGTGGGGGAGACTGGATTTAAAGCCAACATGTGGCCTGAGAAAACCATTCCTTATTCTGCTTTTTTGTCAAGTCAATCCGGATGCCATTGCTGCACTGACCAGATTTATGCTAATGATAGGCTATTGCTTCTCCCATAAGACTACAGAGTACAAACAGCATACAGTCATGGACTATTTCCAAACGTTGTTGGTTACAGTTCTTAAATGTTTATTACAAATTAGAAATGTTTCAGTTTACATGCAGTCATGCATGTGAATGAAAATACAAGTTTGTATTAGACAAATTTGTTCCCCCTCTCTCCTCAGGGTTATTATATCAGAATATTTAACAAAAAGCTACATTATATAGATCCAAACCAAGTGCATAGTTATATGAATAACCTCAGTAATCCTGTATGTTATTTGCGAGACACAGCTGCAGCTTCTGATTATGTTCTAGCATGCTTTTGTTGAAGTGCCAAGGAACATATTTCCATCCTGAATATTGTAGAAGTTGCATCTCAGTCCTATATGCAACTGCATTCAGATGTAGCATAAGATGATACTAAAGAACACCTTAAATAATTCATTTTCTTGTTTAAAACTATAATTTACACTACCGGCACATGTTTTCTGCATGTATATTGTCTCCGGAGTTCTCTGAGTTGCAATATTGAGCATCTAATGTTTTGAAGCTTACTTACATCCTAGTCATATAATATAAATTTGGTTCCTGTACCGTGCCTAGGAAGCTTTTGGATCAGAATAATGCGATAAGCAGTTAAGATATTTTTAAAGTTGAATTTAAGGACAAACTGATGTATATCCTGAAGATAGTGATAACTTTTTTGGTTCAACTTTTGTATGATGTGCTACTCTTGTGGCTTTAATATATTCTTTTTGTATTTTTTGCAGATTGCTATGGGAAAAATATCTGCAAAGGTGAGACTCTTTCTTTCCTCTATAACATTATGGTTTGTTTCAAAGAAGAGATCATACTAAAGCTGTTTTCAGAGTTCTCATTGATGTTTTTTTTCCTGAGTTTGCTTCTTTCATATCACTTATTTGAGAATACACGCACCACGCACACATGCACTATCCTGTTCTTTATGTCATTCTGTTCTTGTCACCGCAAATATCTATTAGAGCTAAAATTGCAGATGCCTAAAAAGATGTACGCACATAGTTGCACCATCTTGAAATTAAACTTACAAGCTGCATTGTGAACTTATAAAATAAGGTGGCTGAGCAGATACAAATGACTATTATCTTTGAGAACCAATCTTGACTTTGGGAAGTTAAATATCAATGCTAATTCCCAACTTATTAATTAAGGCACGAGCAAGGTTGAATGCTAAAGTAAAACTATGTATTACATGCAGAAGATGTGGTTCTAACACTTAGTTAAGCCAACGTAGAATATGATTGAACGGGCCCTCATATGACTAATATATTATAAAGAATGATCTTTAAATATGTTTTCTCTGAAACTAAGTTCGCTCTGTATGATACTTTTATTGTCGTTTTGATGTATTGTATTTAATATTTGATTGACATCTCTACATAAAAAAAAAGAATGCATGCTTTGTGGCATACGGATTCGTATATATTTGGATATATAATACTGGATATTGGCACATGCCACGCATGTGACTATTTCTTGACATTGTCGGCATGTGTGGTTCATGTGGAAGGTAATGTGGATGGCTGAGATCTTCCAATTTGATTGAAGATTTCCATTATTATTATCTTTTTTGATTATTTTTTACTCTTCCTTTATCTTGTTTCACTCCCTTGCAAATAAATACTAAATTATGTGGAGTATATCTATTAGATATAATAATTATTAGTAGGGTGAAATATTTCGTTTTTATTTTGATCACGTGCATTGTTGATTGAGAGTAAGGAATGTGGAGACAGACATAACTCAGGTCTTTCTGTCTAAATAGAGGGCTCAACCAACACCAATCTTTTAGTATTCCTGTGTTTTTCTGTCTCTATCTCTCTCCTTCACTCACTCTATCTTCTCTGTTTTTTTATATATATAGTTTAATTAGACAGGTGGCATCTATGCTACAGTTCTCTGTACAACAGAAGCTAATATGGGTGTGTCACTGATCCAGTGAGTTGCCCTTTCTCTAATACACACTAAAGCTTCAGACTGGAAGACTCAACAAACACGAATGTTTTAGTTGTTCCTTTCCCTTGCCAAAGCAAACGGGATTCTACTGCAGTCCCTCTTTCGGATTTTGATTCCTCCTCCCTTTCATAATGGTAGAGCAGTTGGCTAGTGGGTCAGCTGACTCTGATATGAGAATGAACTGCATTAGCTTTTTGTCGAAGATTTGGATCCAGACCATAATATTTGGATAAATTTGGATTTAATTTTGATCGGATATATACTTTTACATGACATTTTGTAGTTTTTTAATAAGGCCTACCCATGTTTCTGGGTTCGGTCCAATTTTGCCATATCCGCAGCCCACTTAATTTGAAAGCTGGGTTAGTTTTGGGATGCAATTCTGAACCATAGGCAGGGATAACAAGCTGAGTTTGGGTTGCTGAGACTTGATTCAGTCATATTTGGAGGGCATTTGACCACACCTTAAGCTAGCGACCACCCCGTCTATTGTTGTTCAAGGCTTCAAGCTTGGCTTGTGAGCCACATAAATGTGCTATCTTGAGCCGAGTTTGAGATTTTATTTTTTTTAAAAATTGGGTAAGGCCCAATCTGATTTCATTTAGAGAATGGTACAAGGGACCTCAGGGAGGTTGAAAAGAGTGAGGAGCAGGTGGAGAGGGGGACGGGGAAAAGATGGGAGCAACAGGAAACGATTAGCGTAAGGGTATATTTACCACCTAGATGGCAATAAATAATAGGAGAAACCTTTGCTGAGTCGGAGCTTTATTCCTCTTCGGTGGCCAGCTAATGTAGATTCCAGCTTGTTTAAAAGCTTAGATTAAAGCTTGTGCTTGTCTTGTTTGCTAAACAAAGGAGTTTGATTGGCGTGGACCAGATCATGGATAAACTTGGTCCACCAGCAGCCCTGCCCATAGGTCAAAAAACAACTTGTGCCTCTAATTAACACATCCCATAATCATCATTCACATTATGTCAATTTCAAGAATTTGGCATGCAGCTTATTATTTCATGAAATATGAAGGTTGAATACGCGCCCATATAGAACCTTATCTCTTTACAACGATGGTCGTCAGTTATGGTTTAATGGAGTCAACTCCTGATTGGATGTAAATATAGTGGTAAACATAAATGAAATGCATCCTGATTACAATTGATGACTTTATAAACAATCCTGGGGTTACTGTTTCTGTTGTCTTGATGTGACTATAAACTATCCCACAATAATTTTTTCTGTTATCTTGATTTAGCTATACAGATGGATGTGAAAGTAGAAAAACATATTTCCAATATAATGAGCTGGATGAATTAGGTGATGTGCTTTTGGAATGATGTCTGACAGCTGCATGCTTGCAAGACTAGGGGGGAATGTTCTGAAACCTATGTATGACCATAAAATGTTGTATGGATGGAGGTATCACATCATGATGATGGTTCATGTATGTAAGAAAAACACAGTTAAAGTTGCAAAGTTGAAATGGATCCATGCAAATAGAAAGGATAAGGTCATAGCTAATAGGAAGAAAAGTGGATGGGTGCCTTAATATAATGGAGAGAGTTAGAGCTTATGGGAAGCTCATGTAGGTTCAACATATAGTGGATAAAATCATGGCAAGTGTGTAAGAGAATGGGAGAGGACAAGGATTGTGGAAAGTAACAACGTTTCAGGGATGATCTACAAAGACTGACGTGAAGTGGCAGGATAAATTATTTTATTGTGGTCATGATGATAAATATACATTACTAGATCACTAGAAATACTAGATACTGCAAATATTCCCGTCATTTTGTTCATTGAACTTGTTTCTCAAGTTCAAGCATGGACACAAAAACTTGCTTTGGTTCGATAAAAACCAAATATTTTTTTTAAGTTGATCATGTCCTTTGATGTTTCTGTAGGGTTCATCCCACTTCCCACCGAACTTCGTAAGGGATGTCACCAGTTAAGGTCGTCTCGTAAGCACATTGCATGAGCCGACCAATTAACTAGTTTTGAAGCACATACCAACCTGTTTGCAATTAGTTTCCTTGAATGGTACCTCATGTGAACTGCTTTTTAGCAGATGTTGAACAGGTTCTCATGCATAGCTTTGGCAGGAGTGGCTACGGAGTATCTTCTATTTGGATATTCTGAAGGTGGGCTTGCAGACATTGATAAGGTCAGTTCATGAATTCAAACATAAATGTTTTGACCGTGAACTGGTTCTGACTCTATTCATTCGGAAACAGTTGGATAAATTACTTAAAAGCCTGGGGTTCACACAGAAGAAAGCGGATTCTCAGGTGAGATGGGCTGTGCTGAATACTATTCTAATACTGCGTCGTCATGAAAGAGCTAGATCACAGTTAGCAGAGGCCATGTCTTCTGGTAAATCAGTGGGGTGTTGCATTGACATAATAGAAAGAAGTATAGATGATGCAGATGTTTGATAGCAAAAAAGTTGGAGAAACATGCTGTGATAGAACTGGGAATGGCTAAATCTTTGATGTTTCAAAGTTTTTTTTTTTTGACAGGTAAATCTAGTAAATTGCACTTATAGGTAGAAGACCTCCCAGATTCCATAAAGAAGGGGAAAGACTGTAATTTGATTGCTTAAATTTTCAAAATGTTGCTTTCCTTGTTGGACACATGGGGCATCGAAAAAATAAAAAATAAAAATAAAAATGTTAGCTGTTCAATCAATTTTTTTGGTTAATATGCATTTTTTTTAACATGCAATTTTTTAATTCATGAACTTGTGACCTGTAAAACATTCTTCTGTTAACAAAAGATCAAGTGAAAAAAAAGGACAGATTGGCAAAGATGGATTCCCTCAACTGGATCAGCCCTGAGAGAGGTTAACATTGTTAAATTGGTAACTTCCCTCCAAAGTGCAGGTCACACTTAATTGCATGGTTAAAACTCCATGGCCCTATGGCATCTCAAGCACAGGAATCTCAAGGTCTGACAAAATATGAAAAAAAAAAAGCTACTTGATTATATATTCTTACTGAAGGGAAACTGAGGGTTAGATTGATTTAAAGGAAACAATAATGCTGAATTCATTGAATTGTACCACCAGAACTTTGATATCTCTTGCATATTTAGGAGATAATTCAGTCTGCAATGCGTGAGCTTTATTGGAGTCTTGGTTCTGTGACTTGTTTGCACCAAATTTATTTATTAATGTTAAAAGAGTCAAACTTAGTTTCCCAGGGTTTTCTTTTTCAACTTTGGAACAAAAGATTTAGGTGGAACTTGGAATGCAGGTGGAGTTGAAACCCAAACCCAAACTTAATTTCTTCTAAACTCGCCGGGGAATATAAGATCCACCTCGACCTTGATTAAAGAAATTTCTTCTATTGTTGTATCTGATTGGAAGAGTGCCTAAAACCAAAACGAACAAGATTTGACTACAAAGTGATTTAGAAGAGTTGCCTCATCTAATTTGTTTTCAAAAAGTTCTGGTCTGGTTTCAAAGTCTTTGCGCTGTTAGCAAAAATGATTCTCTTTGAGCATGCTGAACCGTCAATAAGAAGAAGCTCACAAGGGGCTTAGGCAATACTGAAATGGAAAAAAAAATGCAAACACTATTTGTTCAGCCTCAGTTCTGAGTAGTTCTATGACTTGCACTATATAGCAAGAAGGTAAAAGGAATTGGACTAACTTTAATACTCTTATTAAATCAAGATTTTAATCTTGGACCAAGATATTTGCTGACCTTTACAATAACAAGTTCCTCAATCCCACTTGGATTTTAGCATGGCAAGTCATAAAAGCTCAGTTGGATTTTAGCATTGCAACTGATAATTCGGCAATTGTATATTGTACTAATTTTCCTGAATCACGATGATGCCTTAGTGTCTCATTGCATGAGGAACTTTTTTGTGATTGGATTGGCTCCTCCTAACATTAAATTAAGCTTAATTATTTCATCTGATATAAGCCAACATATTACAAGATTGGTAGATATGAATCATATGATATCATATATCAGCTGAGGTGTATGAATCTAACATTTACTATTTTAAATCAGATTTTGATTATTATTTCTTAAATCAGAATCTCGAATGGTACTTAATTTAATGTTAGTATATTGGCCAATGCATTGATATCTTAGTTGTTATATAACATATGGTAGGATCATGTCGTCACTTACAGTGATCGACAAAGGACTTTCAAATATCATATTTAAAAAAAGAAGAAGAAAAAAAGAAGAATTCCAGAAAGGATCAATAATTATTTATTTGCATTTATGGATCCCTACTCATTTTTCTTTTCCTTTCCCTTTTTCTTTTCTTTTCGAGCAACAAAAAAAAAAGACAGATGCAGAGAATAAGTAGGTAAAATTAAAGCAAGCAAAATGGGTATAGGAGACACAAATGCAGCAAAAAAAAAATTGGTTACATAAATGTTCCAGCCCAAGTTGCATTGGTTACAAACAACAGCAATGGTGTCATATTTGATGAACAATTATAGGCCTATGGGAACCAATAAATTTCTAGGAGATCAAGGACCTCCCCTTCCATGCATGCTACACCAACCACTCCAAGTGGATGCCATTTTTTCTCTCACTCACCTTTGGAGCAATTCTGCCCCCCTAAAATTGGGAATTTACTTGATATGGAGTTGCTAATAAAGAAATCCAATTGAGGCTAGCCACTATTGCAAACCCTAAAATTATCGGTTTTGTTAAATATGTGTGGCAATCAGTGGAATCCATTCATTTTTCAGTCAGCCCACTTATAAATTAGGATTGAAATCTCCAGATTTCCATATCCAATTAATAAGTCCAAATCCCTTCAAATCTTGAAATCATCTTAAAACTGATGTTTTGAAAGTAATGTTCTTTCTTAGAAGATGATGAAGGCTGCGAAGTAGCAGTTAGGACAAGGTACTTCTAATTCTTGTTCTACGTTTTTTTCCCTTCATCCACATTGTTATGTTATTTCTACCAGTAAAAGTGCACGATCGAGCTTCTCTTTTTGTTTCCATGCAACCTACAATATAAGGGTAGCCTCCGACCTCCTCCCAGGACCTATGGTAAAATTTTAACATTTAATATGCCCACTCTTGATCAAAATCGTTTCCATTGCAATCACAATTTTATCAAACTTGGCTTGTTTGTATCTCTTTTGGTGAAAAGAGAGGCTATCCTTGGCTCGTTTGGAGCAAACTCCATGGAATCATAAAGTTGGATTCAGATGTCTCGCAAATATCATCTACAAAGATACTCCATAGAATCCTCTTTTTTAAGCTACTTAAAAAAAAAAAAAACCTGTTTAGAGACTCTTTGAGATGATCAAGGAGAAAATGGAAAAAGAAAATGCGAGGCAGGTAAGAAAATTGCCGGTTAGTTGAACATGAGAGGCTGTATATAATAGCTCACATTTCATTCCCGTGAAAGAGAAACATCCTAAATTGAGGAATAAGTGAGAGGAGGATTAAATAATATTTGACATGTTTCTAAATGCTTGTCAACGTTCAGCATAGGGATAGTCGACGTTATCAGCTTCAAAAGCTGACATCTTTAACTCATACTTTTCACTGTATCATTTACAATGCTTTTTTTTTTTTTTTTTGCTTTGATTTTACAATGCTTTTAATTCAGTGCAAACTAAAGCTAACTGAGAGTTCATTTCATACTCAATTTGAGGCTGCCTTCTACTTCAGTGAATTAGATGCTCATGGTGTAGTCTCATATCCTTCTTTCCACAGCCTAACAGGAACTGAACAATGAAACAACCCAAGAAAAAGGTCAGAGTAGTAAAAGACAGCTCTTCAACAATGGCACCACCAGTACCTCAGGCACTCATTTCCCTCAAACCCATATCTATTTTTTTTTTCCCTTTTGTTTCTTCTTCTTCTTCTTATTATTATTTTTATAGATTCCAACTGTTAAAAGCAATGGAGTTGATCTCAGCAACAAGAAGGCAATAGTGACCAACTGCCGAGTGCAGTGCAACCCAGTACTTCTACTGGAAAACAAGACATCGATAAGAGGAGTCGTCGGGGAGCTGCTGAAAACGACCAATGGGGAGAAGCCTCTCATCTCTTTGGGCATCGGCGACGCCTCGTCGTTCCCGTGCTTTCGGAAGGGGAAGGAGCGCTTCGCAGCGGCCGTCGCCGATGCGGTGTCGTCGTCGTCGTTTGACTGCTACGCTCCCTCCTATGGCTTCCCCTTCGCCCGCCGGTGGGACCGCACATCTACTTAAGTTAATTGTCTTTTTTTTTTTTTTTTGGTGGATTGGCGGGGAAGAAGGTGGGGGGAGAGAACGAACCTCAATTGTGTGACGATCTGTATGGACGTATGTTTAGTTTCATATCGATTATTCGTTGAATAGATTTTGAATACTTAAATAGGAACAAGAAACTCAAATAAGATCGTTACAAATGAATACCAAAGTAGATCTGATTTATAATTTATGTGGACTGATCTATCTTTTAAGGAAGGTAATTTGATAGATAGACTTTGATAATTTTACCCTTGGCTCTAACTATATAGGACAAATAATACTCGTAATTATTTACCATATATTTGAATTTGACATGTATCATGTATTTAGTAAATATGTATTATCTTTTTTTTATCTAGATGCAAAATAAAATCATCTAAGAATCTCTAAATATAATTTATTTTTTAAAATCTTTTCTTGCAAGATGAATAGTTAAGTCAAGTTTTAATGCAAAATTCATTTTTTAATCTTCGAGCGGGGGCAAAACCTACAAAAGAAGGGAAGTGAAGGGGGAAAATAAAGATAATGAAGCATAAAATAGGAGCTCAGAAAAAAAATATAAGCAAACATGCTCATGACAAAGGACCATGAATAGTGTGGGTTTTCATACCAGTTTAGCATTATTGTAAAACAAAGTTTGAATTGTTTTTTTTAAAAAAATGAATAATTAATTCTCCATCCTTGAAAGGACCTGGTATAACAAAGAGTCCCTATTGACCATAACTAAAATTTTGGATTCAACAACTTTACTAACTTTAATTTTCGATCTCTGAATTTTTTTTAAAAATAAAATACCGAATATGCCTCCGCCCTATAGTGGGAAGGTGCCGAAGAAGGGGATCGGTTTTTTGCACATAGGCTGCGGCTGCCCTTGCCGCGGCCATTGCCAACCATGGCCTAGCCCCTTCTCATGGCCGCCCCGGCCCGGCCATCTTCCGGTGCCGCAGGCTTGTGGGAGGAGAAGAAGGGCATATATCTAAAATTGTCATTTCTCAAAATAAACAGGGCAGTGGCGGAATACCAATCAAGGGACGTGGAGCATGGGATCAAGGAAGGTGACGTGTATTTAACGGTGGGAGGAACGCATGCGATCCATGTATGCATGATGGTATTGGCCAGCCCTGGAGCCAACCTGCTGTTGCCCCAACCCGGCTTCAGCCCCTACGTGGCTGCCTGCGAGCTCTACGGCATCGAGGCCCGCTTCTACCACCTCCAGCCCCGCCATGGCTGGGAGCTCGACCTCACCAAGGTTCGCTCGTTGACGGATGCCAACACTGCTGGAATTGTCATCATCAACCCCAACAACCCCTGCGGTGCCGTCTTCTCCTCCGAGCACCTCCATCAGGTCAGCCGATCATTTCCATTGCTGATACAACTGCTGCTGCTGCTGCTGCTGCTGCAGCTGCTTCTCTACTCCTCCTCCCCCCTCTCTCTATCTATCTCTATATCTACATGCACATACACATATTGTTTTTACTTTCATTAATTTATAGGTTGGTATATTTTGATCTTAGTATTTCCATTACTAACTATCAACCTGTTGCAAAAAGAAAGAACTTTATACATAGCCTAGAAAAGATGTTTGTAGTGATTGAAATGTGGAAAGTGAAAAGTATTTCCCAAAAAAATGAAAATGAAAGTGTGCACATGCTATTTGGCTGTCATGAAATGGGAATATCATCTACCATTTGATTTTTTCATCATCCATGGGGTTAAAGTAAGTTTTTTAAAATATTCGTGTTGGTTTTTAAAACATTTTTAAATCTTGCGAATAAGAGCATATCAGTCAATTGCTTGCTTTTATTCTTGACACGAGATCTCCTTTACTCCCATGTCAGTCAATTGCCACAGCTCAGTGTGTTTTGTTTATTAGATTTGTGAGGACCCGTGCGGGCGTGTGTTTAGTCCCACATCGGTTATTCGCTGGGTAGATCTTGGGTACTTATACAAGATCAAGGAACCCAAATAATAACTTCCGGCTAGCTATTTTGGGTGAGATTCTAGGTTGTTATAAAAGGTATCAGAGCAGACCCGGCCCATAACTTATGTGAACTAGGGGACACTGCAGCACGGATCCATTGGGGTTGACCACGGACTGATCGTGGTGTTTGTGATTAGATTTGAATGGATTTGAACCCTTAACCTGACGAGGACGTCAGGGCTTGAACGGGGGGCGTATGTGAGGATCCGTGCGGGCGTGTGTTTAGTCCCACATCGGTTATTTGCTGGATAGATCTTGGGTACTTATACAGGATCAAGGAACTCAAATAATATCTTTCGGTTAGCCATTTTGGGTGAGATCCTGGGTTGTTACAAATGGTATCAGAGCGGACCCGGCCCATAACCTATGTGGACTAGGGGACACTGCAGCACGGATCTATTGGGGCTGACTACGGGCTAATCGTGGTGTTTGTGATTAGATTTGAATAGATATGAACCCTTAGCCTGACGAGGACGTCAGGGCTTGAACGGGGGGAGTATGTGAGGACCCATGCGGGCGTGTGTTTAGTCCCACATCGGTTATTCGCTGGGTAGATCTTGGGTACTTATACAGGATCAAGGAACCCAAATAATAACTTCCGGCTAGCTATTTTGGGTGAGATTCTGGGTTGTTACAAGATTAATAACCAAATAGCTTACAGGTTTAATATCAATGGTTCTCATTTCATATTGCTTTGGTGGTAATGTCTTTGATTGTGTCTAAACATTGCTTACCTTTTGATAAGCCTAAAATTTGAATATATATGTCCTTCGAAAATTTTGAAACATGCGAACATGCCCATCCAAAATCTTTCATGAAGAATTATGCCTACTCATGTTTGGATATATGCTTTCTTCCAATGATCATGTGAACTGTGAAGAGCTAATTTAGTATAGTTTAACATTTTCTTTTTTTTTTTTTTTGGTTGCAGATTGCTGAAACTGCAAGAGACCTGAATATCCCTATAATTGCTGATGAGTTATACGGACATATGGTCTATGGTGATAGCAAATTTGTGCCACTGGCCTCCTTCGCTCACTTGACACCAGTTATTACTATAGGAGCTTTGTCAAAGCATTGGATGGTTCCTGGATGGCGTCTTGGATGGATAGCCATATGCGATCCTCATGAAACTTTTAAACAAGTATGGCGCAGCAAACACTTCCAAATTGGCTTTGTTCATTTTCAAAACTTTTAAATTGGCCTTAACTATGGGGCACCCAGATAATTTGATTGCCATGCATCACAGAAGCAATCCCAAATCAAAATTTTCTAACTCTTTTTCTAGACATTTGACCGTCGCAAGATTCAATCTGCTTGATTCTTATGAAATTCTTGTACAAATTCTAACAATGTTGAGGCATGCTTTCTTCTTTCTTTGCTGTGAAAGGTCAAAGTGGCAATTGAGATGCTTTTGAATGTGACGTCGGGTCCGGCTTCTGTAATTCAGGTTTAACTCTGATCTACTTTCATGCTCTTTCTTTGCTCAAGCTGGTATAACAGCTCTCATTCATGTGACCTTTCACAACAGGCTGCAGTTCCTAGTATTCTTTCTGATTCACATGAAGAATTTCACAAGAATGTCCTTGCAGTATTGGAGTCCTCGGCCGAAACACTTTATACAAGAATTGATCAAATTGAAGCACTGCAATGTTACTCAAGGCCTCAGGGTTCAATGTTCATGATGGTTGGCTCTTTAATTCATATGTATATATCTTTGCTGTCAGCTTACTAAGGTCAGACATTACCATTTTTTGTTTAATGGTAGGCCGAAGTCAACACAAGCCTTCTACTTGGCATAGAGGATGACATGGACTTTGCTAGGGAGTTGGTAAAAGAAGAATCTGTCTTGGTGCTACCAGGTTAGAATGCATATTCCTTTCCATTAAGCATATAGTTTTAATCAAGTGGCATGGCTATGTGTTGTAATTGTAATTAAAATTAGAGCAACAGGAAAGAGTCTAGGTTGGAATTTGAAAATTTCCAATGTATTGTGGCAAGCTTTTTAAGTCGAAATAAGAAGTTTGTTTTGAAAAAAACAAGTGGCAGCTCTAGAAGTAGAAAATGCCACTGTATGTAATAATTGTGTAAAGCTAAAGACATAACTATGCTTCTTGGAGCATAAAGCTTGGTGCAAGTTTCCCCAGAATTCAGCAACTCAGGAGTCTTACACAGAATATGAATTAAGACATGGATGCTATCTACTTATTGACGACAAGTCAGTGTTGGTTTCATAGGCATCAGACTGGAGGCAAAACATGTTATCATCAATCAAGTACACAATAAATAAATTTCTGGTAAGGGATTCAGTTCAACTTCATAGATTGCTAGTTCTTTTTTTCTTTTTGAGTGAAAGATAGATTTCTAGTTCTAACACTTGGATTCTTCAGGCTTGGTATTAGGGCTAGGGCCACAGGTTTGAGTGAGTCTGGTGATCGTCAGCCACATTGAGTCTGATATTTTAGGACCAAGGCATTGGTAGGAATCTTAAAATCATTATAGGTTTTGATGATCTGATAATAAACAAGAGAAACTGAGCAAGAAGATCAAAATCGCTCTGGTCGCCGTATGTATATAAATGTTTGTTTTTGTCATTCAAACCTTACTTTCTCCAGATATAATGCTGAGTTATTTTGCTCGGTGCTAGAAAATGTATTTCTATGAGTCAGGAGAATTGTTAGGGGACAAAAATGCATATAAGTTCTTGGTATTATTAAAATTTGCAGTTTGAGCAGGGGTCCATGCATATTTTTGAGCAAGGTACCCCGTCTTGGTACCGGGCCTCGTGCTAGTGCTATCCTATTATTTTATGTCCGGTATAGAGGCCGGTTCGGCATATAGAATGGTAGTACGTCCCCTCGTACCGTATTTTGGTATCAGTACTAAACTAGTACGGTACTTTATTCTCCATACGGTCCGGTCCGGTACGGTACGGCATAGAGTTATGTGAAAGTAAGATATATGAGCCATGACTTGTCATCACAGGCAAGGATCATCTAGTTGTTTCTAAAGGCCAATATGTTCTATTTCTCAATAGGGAAGGGCAAAACTAACTCCTGAAATACCTATGCTCTGTTATTTAGTTAAGTTTGGCCTGTGTTTCTAGCATTGCTTATTTTTTGAGCAAATCTTTGATAAAATATTTGTTCAGGCTTTCGTGAGACTGTTTCAGTCATTACATTCAAGTTAGGCATTTTCAGCCAGTCTTGGCCACAAAGTACATAATAGTTTGAAAGATTTTAACTTATTTTTGACAATTATGTTTTGCTTTACTATAGGCTGATATATGGTTTAAAACTGGAACCTTGTCATGTTATTGCCTCAGTTCTTTCACCTAGACAAGGAAGACCATGTCATGGAAATCTTGACTATAAAATTTTAGACCTGTTCTTTAAAGATAGTCGCCTTGACTAACAAGTTGACTGTTTGCTATATAAAAGTGATGGATATTCCCAGCAACCCATATGTAAGCAAAGAGAAGGATCCCTTTTCACCTATGATGGTATCCATTTTAACATCATTTGATCAAAATCCTTAGTCTATTAGCTTCCGATCTCCTCCTTTGTCTTGATAATTACTTCAATGTAAGTTGAAAATTTGACTTCCACTTAGTTTTTACTAGAGTTTGACACTTGCAATGCATTGATGGAGATGGATGACTCCCTTTGTGCATGGAGCCCCCATGATGTGCTTGGGAGTTTTGATGGTAGAATAGATATTTATGTCTATTTTCTTATAATTCAGAGTCTTACTCAAAAAGGCTAGTCGAAAAGTATTATTTGAGTTCATAAGTAGTCAAAATACACCAAGTATATAACCGATGTAGGATTAAATACATGCGCGCGCAAGTCCTCACATGTTTTCAGTGCACATATACTGCTCTACTGATTGTGAATTTATTGTCACTTAGGTTTTGTAATTGGTTTGAAGAACTGGGTGAGGATATTCTTTGGTGTTTCTCCCGATCTACTAAGCGAGGCTTGCGACAGGATCGAGTCCTTTTGCAAGAGGCGACACCCAACAAATCTGACCTGTTAAAGTCATACAAGTTATACAGACCTTACTTGCTTGGGATTAAATCCAATTCAAATCCAATTTTGTATCATTCTTAGGTCCTTTTGAGTATATGATATTCAAAGGCATTGTAGCTGGTTGTACTGAACTTCAGAATGGAAGTAAAGGTTCTCTCTATTATTGTATTTGAGTTGGAAGTTGATATTCTAAATGCAAGAAAAAACACAACATCTCAAGGTGGTCATGCGGAATAGATTGCGGTCGCATCTAATGCAGTGAATACTCTCCAAATTACAATCTTTCTATTGAACAATGTCTTTACTAAAAGCTAGTTGTTTCATATAATCAAATATTGATGTCTATTGAATGCATATGAATTTTCAAAGTTATGCTTCTAAAGAATGCCAAAACAAGACAAATCTAGCCTACTCCTGTTGAATTTTGTATAATTAGGGGCTTATTCAAAATAATATTATTTAAAAAATGGTTATCTAAATAATATCTATTTAATTCTCTAGCAAACTAGCCCTACCAAAGTCCATGTTGCACTACAAACAAAATTCCTGCCACATTCGGCGTTTTATTTTAAAATGCATGGAATCTAGTTCATTTTATTTTTCCTTCACACAAGCGTTCCATCTCCTTCCAATCTCTCTATTTATGTCCATCTCTGCGCTACAAAGTCATAACCAAAGACCACAAGATCCTTGAAATCCTCATTGTAACTAAAATGTCCCTCTTCTTCTTATGTCCCTTGATTTTGGGAGCATGTAACTTTGTAGCTTCCTATTCATCCTGCACATAGAAATTGATGGCCCCACCCAAATAGGCCTATTTAAGCTCCATAAGGCTCTGTTTAAGCTTGGCATCCTTGTCAGACAAATTTAATCACGAATACTATAATCGGACTATAGTCAGGTCAAATAGACGTGCAGTATCCTTTAGTCCATATATACTATGGGTTAGGTCCCATCTGATATCATTTATAATAACTGAGAATTTTATATAAAAAAATTAACTGAAAGATATTATTTGAGTTTCTTAGCCCTGCATAAATACCCATGTCCTCCTAATGCCCAACCATTATGGGACTAAATGCGTGCCCTTACGGATCCTCGCGACATCCGTGCCCCTTTTTATTTCCTTGCAACATTGCAACCTAATAATACAAGCCTAAGATAAAAGTTCCTGTCAAGCCATTTTAAGAAACTTTGATATTGATCAGATTTATTTAGAATATGATTATTTAGATACTTCAAGTAACTGATTTATTTATCTGTCTCCTCTTCAATGAAATCCTCCTCCTCATTGCAGTCCTAAGTCTTGGCTTGCATGTTGCAACCCTTTTGACTCACAAAGGTGGATCCAAGGTCTCGTTAGTATACCAACCATGATACAAAGTTACGGAAAGACAAAAGAGATGTGTTGGAATGGCAAAGCTCTATCCATCATCAATTTCTTTGATAAAGAAAAAAGGCCTATAAATAGGCTTTACATCAGAATGATTCACCCTAGCACTAACCACAACTCCTATAAAATAGGATCACACATAAAACACTTTCTCAGCCACGAAATCAAATAACCAAATACCTAAAGACTCGGACAAACCTACCAATGACTAGAGCTTTCAATTAATAAATATGAAATAAAACATTAAATCTTAACACCCTCCCTTAAGCTGAAATCTGCAGATATCAGTTTAAAAGAAAATCAACCCTATGTAAAGTCCTCCTTTACAGCAAAATGTGAACAAACTCCAAGTAGACCACGCAACTTCACAAATGTAGCCAACTTGAGAGGCTTGGTCTGTATATCTGCAACTTGGTCTTCACTTCGACAATAAACCAGTTTGATTATTCCATCATTGCTGAGATCTCTTAAAAATATTTCACATCGATATGTTTGCTTCTTCCGTGTAGCACAGGATTCATGGAGGGTTTGATTGCTGAGTTGTTGTCACAAAATACTGTAGTTGCTTCAACTTGCTTTAACTTTATCTCTTCAAGAATTCTTCTCAACCAGATAGCTTGACAAGCACAAGCTGTTGCAGCAATAAATTCAGCTTCTGTAGTTGACAAGGTGACAATTTGTTGCTTCTTAGAAGACCACGAAACAACCTCCGTGCCCAACATAAAAACATTGCCCGAAGTGCTCCTTCTATCATCTTGATCTCCTGCATAATCACTACCAGTAAAACCGAACAACTCTAACTTTTCACCCTTCTTGTAGAACAACCCAAAATCTCTAGTTCCTTGTAAGTAACGAAGGATTCTCTTGGCAGCTAACAAATGCATTTCTGTTGGATTCTCCATATATCTACTTATTAAACTCACAGAATACATTATATCTGGTCTTGTTGCTATTAAATACATCAAACTGCCAACAATTTGCTTGTAAAGTGTGCTGTCCACCTTCTTCCCTTCATGATCTTTGTTTAGCTTCAAGCCAAACTCAGTTGGAGTGCTTACAAGATTGCAATTCTTCATTTGAAACCTGTCCAAAATATCTCGCACATACTTCTTTTGAGAAATAAAGATCCCATTAGCTGATTGTACCACTTCTATGCCAAGAAAGTAATGCATCATTCCAAGGTCAGACATTTCAAATTCAACCATCATAGATTTCTTGAATTCTTTAAACATGGCATCATCATTTCCAGTAAATATAAGATCGTCTACATATAAGCAAACAACGAGCAATTTTTCTTTATCTCCAATTTTAACAAAAAGAGTGTGCTCATATGGACATTTGTGAAAGCCTTCTTTCAAAAAATAAGCCTCAATGCGACTATACCAAGCTCGTGGAGTTTGTTTTAATCCATAAAGAGCTTTCTTTAATATATACACTTTAACTCTCCTCAGCCGGAAATGGTAAGAAAGAATATTTTGGCTGCTTTGCTGCTGAATGACGTCTGCATGACTTCGCGCTAGTCTCATTTCTCTTTGGGTATCGACACCGGTGCGGGCAGGCGGAAGGCTTCCAACTTGGATATTCTGATTGTACCGTGTCTTGCAACGGGAGCAAAAACTTCTGTATAATCGATCCCATATTCCTGCTTATATCCCTTAGCTACCAAACACACCTTATACTTATCAACTTCACCATTTTCCTTTAGTTTTGTTTTGAAGATCCACTTTACACTAATGGTTTTGTGCCCGTTTGGAAGATCAGTAAGCTCCCAAGTATCATTTCTTTCAACAGCGTCAATTTCATCATCCATCGCCTTCCGCCATTTTGCATATTTGACGGTACTTTCAAAAGTTGTAGGATCATAATCTGCAAATAAAACAAAGTGAGTGATTGGATCATCAATTTCAGTTACCTCATAGTCTTCCATCCATGCGGGCCTTTTTCGAATACGATGAAGAGATCGAGCTGCTGCATCAGTAGCTTCTGCTGTTGTTGGCAAAATTTCAGCAACTGTTGGAGTTGCTTCTGATGAATTTTCAGGCATAAAGGCTGCCGGAGTTGGCTCGCTTTCAGAATCGTTGTCAAAAACAACTTGAGTAGGTTGCTGCCTATTCCAATCCCAAGTGTTTTCTTCATCAAAGACAACGTCTCGACTGGTCACAATCTTCTTGGTTTAGGGATTGAACAATTTATAAGCTTTGGATGTTTCACTAACACCAAGAAAGACACACTTTTCTCCCTTATCATCAAGTTTCTTTCTTTTCTCATCCGGGATATGTGCATAAGCCATGCAGCCAAAAATTCTAAAATAATCTACAGTTGATCTCCTTCCACTACAAGCCTCTTATGGTGTCATATTTTGAACAGCAAATGTAGGACTTCTGTTCAGGATGTGAATACTCCAATTTACTGCTTCAGGCCAAAAAGGTTTTGATATTCTCCCTCTTGCCAACAAGTTTCTCACCATATTGAGGATGGTTCTATTTTTCTTCTCTGAAACACCATTTTGTTCTGGTGTATAAGCAGCGATCAGCTCTCTTCGAATGCCATGAACTTCACAAAAAATTTTAAATTCGGTTGAACAATATTCTCCACCATGATCTGTTCGGAGGGTCTTAATGATCTTTCCTGTTTCATTTTCCACATGAGCCTTGAAGCTTTTAAATGCACAAAAAGCTTCTGATTTTTCCTGTAAAAAATAAACCCAAGTTTTTCGAGTATAATCATCAATGAAGGTAATCAAGTATCTTTTACCTCCATTAGAAAGTGGTGTTATAGGGCCACAAATATCGGAATGAACTAGCTCCAAAACACCTTTTGCTCGCCATGACTTTCCTTGGGAAAAGTGAGAACGATGTTGTTTGCCAACAACACATTTCTTACAAACTTGGGAAGGAATACTAATATGAGGAAGACCTGTCACCATATTTTTCTGTTGGAGTGTCTTCAATCCACCAAAACTCAAATGGCCATAACGAAAATGCCACAACCAAGAAGGATCTTTTACTTCAGCTACCAAACAAGATTGCACACTTTCAATCTTTAATGGAAACAACCTGTTTGAACTCATTTGCACAATAGCAATAGCTCCTCTAGTAGGATCATAAATCTCACAAACACCCTTTTGAATAGTGATCTCATAACCCTTTTCTTGCAATTGACCAGCACTTAACAAATTAGTTTTCAAGTCAGGAACGTAAAGGACATTCGAAATTGTTTCTACAAAACCATTCTTGGTTTTATCTCAATATCACCCTTTCCCATCACCCTCACAGTGGAACAATCACCAAAGCTTACTGTAGAATGAAAGCCTTCATTAAAATAAGAAAAAGAAGACTTACTTCCACACATGTGGTTACTGCAGCCCGTATCCATATACCAAACATCAGAGACAGGTTCCTGATTAGCTTGAACAACTATCAACAAAGTTTTCACTTCCTTCATTTCGGAAAAATTCGATTGCTCTTCCTTTCCTTTGTCATTAGGCAGCCTAGTATAACATTCAGAACGATAATGTCCAAATTTATGACATCGAAAGCACTCTACCTTGGATTTGTCAAAATGTTCATCTCGTCTTCTGCCTTTGTCAAAATATTGATCTCGTCCTCTGCCTTTGTCAAAATATTGATCTCGTCCTCTGCCTTTGCCCTGAATTGATCATCATTGACTTCGAAAAACCTGTTGCCATCTCTAGTGCCTCGATCTCCCCTACCTCTACCTCGACCTCTAGAATTTGAGAAATGAGTAGAGGTAGAAGCCTTCAAAGCTTGTTCCTCTGAAGTTGAACTTCGGTTCATCTTCTGTTCATGGACCAGCAAGGAACTCTGTAGTTCATCAAGAGTGAATGCATCTATGTCTTTCGATTCTTCAATGGAACACATGACATAATCAAACTTTGGTGTCAGGGAACGCAATATCTTCTCCACAATGATGACATCTTCCATCTTCTCACCATGAAATCGCATTTTGTTGCTTATCTCCATAGTCCTAGCATAGTAGCTGGTGACAGATTCCCCATCCTTCATTTGTAGAGTCTCAAAATCTCTTCTTAAAGCTTGAAGCTGTGCACGCTTCACTCTAGCAGAGCCTTGATATTTTTTCTTCATGGAATCCCAAATATCTTTGGAAGTTTTTTTGCTAAGAATTGTTTCCAAGATGGGACGACTAATAGCCTGAAAAAGGTAATTTTTTGCCTTTAAATCTTTTAGCTTTTGCCCTTCCAACTCTGTTTTCTGGGCATCCGTCAAGACTGTATTTGATGCTACTACTTCAATTCCAGATTCAACAATCGGCCAATACTCTTTTGACCGTAGAAAATTCTCCATTAGCATACTCCAATGGTCATAGTGACCATCAAAACGTGGGATCGCCGCCTGCACAAAAGTTGAATATGAAGCCATCGATTTCTACAAAAAATAAGTCAGAGGAGAAAATAGCTGTGGCTATTTTGAACTGTTTTGGGAACCCTCACTATTTGGGGACTCTTTCTCTCTTGCTTTCTCTCACATGATTTTTGGCTCTGATACCATTGATACTTTAAGGAAAGACAAAAGAGACGTGTTGGAATGGCAAAGCTCTATTCATCATCAATTTCTTTGATAAAGAAAAAGGGCCTATAAATAGACTTTACATCAGAATGATTCACCCTAGCACTAACCACAACTTCTATAAAATAGGATCACACATAAAACACTTTCTCAGCCACGAAATCAAATAACCAAATACCTAAAGACCAGGACAAACCTACCAATGACTGGAGCTTTCAATTAATAAATATAAAATAAAACATTAAATCTTAACAAACCAATGATATGTTAGCAAATTCTTCTTTTCAATTGCCCAATAATTCAAGAACAATTGTTACAAGGCTTTTCTTTCGTGCTAAGTGATCATAATTGTCTCTTATGGCATGTGTCCAAAAATAACAACGACTATAATGTTACAATGGCCCCTATAAATATATTGAAGAAGGTGTCACCAGAGAGTTAGTGACCACTAAAAATAACAACTGCTAATTTAATGGAAATGTCTCTTGATGATTACACTAGAAATTTAGATCCAATCTTGCATTCATCAAGATTAAGATAGATAGATAGATAGAGAGAAAGAGTCTAAAAAGTTAATGGGATTTAATGGAGGCACATAACAGCAAATCAGTCATAGAGATGCATGTATATTGTTATGTGATATGAGGCCGGTGATGCATCAGACAATCAAATACTTTGATGACTGTCAAAATGTCTCATAGGACTCACTCTATATGATAGATGTTTAAGTGAGAAAGATTTTTAAGCTATTATCCTATTAAATTGCTTGTTTCATATTATTCATCTTATTAAAAAAATACTTCTAATCATATATTCAGAAAAAATAAAATGTTAAAAATAATTTATTTTCATTGATGAAAGTGAGATAATATACTCCTTAGTTTGTTTCTTTCAAAATGAAATCTCTCTTAATCCAGTCACAATACTCTCTCTTTGTCAAATTACATCAAATTCTTCTCTTTTTTCTTACATCTTGTACAACAATTCCTTCCATTGAATCTACAAGACTCTGCCACTCCTTCACCATTGAATAATAAAATATTTATTTTCTTAAAATTAGATATTTAAATATCTTCAATGCTTTTGTCGCCTCAAATACTTTGCATAGTAATTATTGAACCCTTGCCGTATGTAATGCATATCTAGCATTCAAAAGAAATAAAAATTAAGATATGGAGGAAAAAAAAGGAGAGAGAGAAACAAGGAATCATGTTTGCCATAATTGGATTGCAAAGTTATATGGAAGGAGACACAAGAGAAGATGAGGATGGTTGAATGCAAATATTTAATTTTCTTCGAAATTTTGAAGGTGGCCTCGTTATATTTCTAGTTTTGATCAAGACTTTTGTTTGTAAAATATTATATAAATTTGGTATTTAAACAATTAAAATTCTAAAGAGGGAAAAGTTTAGAGAATATCGAGGCTCAATTCATGCCTCTTAATGTAGTATAAAATTTGTACCAAAAAATGCAGTATAAATTGTAGTGAATTATATCATGAACTTGTTTAGTTCATACTAGGGGTGGCAATTGGGTTGGGTCGGATGCGGGTCGGGTCAAAATTTATTAATCCAAATACAAATTTTTATTAAATAGGTCAAAACTTCGAATTTGAATTCGACCTATTCATTAAATAAATAATCCGACCCGACCTACATAACCCATTTATTAAATAGGTTAGACAGTTGGACAAATTTTTAATGAGTTAAATGAATTCAAACAAGTTAAACAAGTTAAGAAGGTCGGGTTAAACATGTTAAAAACATATTAAGCATGTTTCAAACATGTTACAAAAGGTTTTAAACTAATTAAATAGATTTTAAATAGGTTAAACAGATCATGTTATGACCCGACCCAATTATTAAATGGGTTAAAATGGGTTAAACGGATCAAAGATTTAAACCTAAATCCAACTCATTTAATAAACAAATTTAGACGAGTTGACTCATTTATGACTTAAATACATTTATGTCAAACCCAAACTTACTTAAAGTGGGTCGTTTGCAGATCGGCTTAATGGTTTGGGTCATAAATTACCATCCTGAGTTCATCCAAATGATCAAAAAGGCAATCCATGAAAAAAAACTAAGCGTGTATAGTTGCTCTTGCTTGAAAACATGTCATTTAGAAAAACAAAATTTTCATTTTTTTCCTTTGTTGGAAAATTAATAATTTGGAAAAAATTATAACTAGTTTTTTAAAAAATATTTCCTTTTTCGTAGCAAGCGCACCATAATAAGGCATTTGCTTTAATTGAACCTGAGAGACCATATATAACATTTCATATTACATGAAGGAGAAATGCCTAAAGAAAAAACAAACAAAACAAGGCATTTGTTATAATTGAAGTACAAATTTATTGAAGTACAAATTTAAAACTAGATATACACGAGAAGGGAATATATAATGTGAAAAAAGGTTCAAATACTAAAGTGTTGAATCTACTTTTAGTTGTATTAGCCCCCATAATCAAGGCTTGGTCAACACATACCTAGACCATCATTGGGTTGTCATAGGAGGTAATCATGGCAGTATTGCTATTTATGAAGGACAATATTTTTTGGAAACAAGCTTGATCGCCTGCCAAACATAGTATCCGATTTTGGAAGAAACTATGATTGAGACAAATTCAATTACATTCCTATCATGACTACAATTACCTTTCTAATTTCACCAGTTTTATTAGTTAAAATAAATTTTAACTCTAACATATTCAAAATTTATTTTATATATATATATATATTCAAATGATATTTTTTCATAAAAAGATTGTAGAGTCCACACATCTGCACAGGAACAAGATATTTCAACGAGGGAATGAATATACACTTCATTTCCTGGATTTGATTCATCATTAGTTGTATTAGTTAATTGAATGAGAAGAATGAAAGCTAAACACATCAACATGAGATCTAGGTTTTATAATGAGGGAATGATTTATGACTTGATTCCTTGAATTTGATTCATATAGCTATGCAAGGTGTCAAATCTTAAAATTCTGTTATATATATATATATATATATATATATATATATATATATATATATATATATATATATATATATATATATATTCAAAGTTTAATGTATAGAAATAATGTTCACAAGCAATGCCTCCACAGGATTTGGAATGTATTAGGAGGGTAATTAAGAAAAGACAAAAGAGATTTATTTTTTTTGGTCTTGGTTCATGGATTATTATACAAGGTATCCAATTTAGAATTTTTTTGGTTAATTAGATCCTCCAAACACGTCCTTCCAAATTAAACAAGCATTATTGCTATTCATTCTTAGAAGAAAAACTTTGTTGGAACAAACTTGATCAATGAAAGGTCTTATTTTGGGATACTATTTTTTGAAATGCCACTCAATTAATGCATAATAAATTTGATCTCTGCATATGTTCTAGCCTCGTATATGATGTTAAATATAATGGGATATTACAACTGAAGCAATTCTTCTTTTGAGATGTTAGATAAATTTTGATTTTTTTCTTTCCTCTCGAATTTCACCAAACCCTCCTAACTCTGGTGAAGGTGGGATTAGCCAAGATCTCTGGTACAACTGTTTGAAGTTTATACCTTCTAACAATGTAGATTAATATATCTATCATAGGAATTAACGTTCAAATTACTTACAATCCCAAAACAAATCCCTCCTACTTTTTAAATAAGATTACAAAGTAAACCAAACCGTATCTCGAATCAATTCAACGGATACTTTTTTTTGAAATGCCACTCAATGCATTCTAAATTTGATCTCTGCATTTGCTCCAGCCTCGTATCTTTCTTCACCCAACCCAAGCAGTTAAGCTCACCGCGATTGAGCGGACCTTGGAAGACGTAGCTCAGAGGTTAAATTCCTGAGAAGTTTATGTAACAAAAAGCCCTTCAGTTGCCCCACGGGCCACGGTTTTCCTCTCCTCTATCCTCGAATGGCACCACCACCCTCATCTGAGGCACTTCTCCCTCAAACCCATTCATCAATCCTTCCTTCTTTCCTCTTGTGCTTGATGTTTCCCAGCTCTAAATTTTTTTGTGTTGAATACTTTAGATTCCGAACGGCGAGAGCAACGGAGTGCACGTCAGTAACAGCGAGCTTGCAAGAGTGGGGAACTGCAGAGTGGAGTGCAACCCAGTTCTATCACAGCAGAAGATCTCGATAAGAGGAGTCGTTGATGAGCTGCTGAAGTTGGCCAATCCGGAAAAAGGTCTCGTCTCCTTGGGCGTCGGCGATGCCGCGTCGTCCCGGTGCTTTCAGAAGGGGAAGGAGCGCTTCTCGGAGGCCGTCGCCGATGCCGTATCCTCGTCGGCGTTCGACTGCTATGCTCCTTCCTACGGCTTTCCGTTTGCCCGCCGGTAAGCACTTCATTTCCAACCACCTGTCCTCTTTAAGTTGTCGTCATGTGTGGAAGACTCCAAGTAACGTTTTCTTCTTCTACTTTTTTTCTTTTTTTCCGCTAAAAGTACCACCTCCCCTTAACCTCCCTAAAAATGTGCTTGGCCTCAAGAGCCACTTCGTTTTCGCCCATCGCCCAAATATCATACAGCAAGAATGGTCCTCTTAGGTAACGTTTCCTTAGTGGGATGTGCCATGTGCGAGGTCATGGAGCTGTTGAACAGTGGTTGTGGGTATAGGAATTAGGTGTGAATCTGTTGATTTTTAAGGCAAGTAGAAATCTGCTATAGAAGCTGTATCTTTGGCCGAGAATTAGAGTTTACCGTTCTTTGCACGAATCTACTATTAGATCATGTATTGATCACTTTAAAATTTATACAGTCAATAAATAAATTAGTTTAGAATATTTTGAGATCTATGCAGCATGGTGATAATTTTTCTATCAAAAAAAAAACAATCTGAACTCTAGAGAGAGAGAGAGAGGAGAGCATAAAATCATTCTCGAATTTTGGGTCCCGGCCATCCAGTGTCAAATTTTTATATCTTAAGATGCACCCAGTTGATCTTCGAATATCTCAAAATTTTTAATTATTTTATTTTCTAATTTTTATGGATGTATCAATATTTATATCATTTAATTTATACAACTTTTAAAAAAAAGGGAGGTTGGGGGGGGGGGGGGGGGGGGGGAACGTTGCTCTGTGTTATAATCCTGTAGGTCCCATGTTGTCCTGCCAATGGGAGTTTGAAACAGTTTCTTGGAGCTAAGAAGGAGTGCATATCCTTTCAAGAGCAAGGAACACTGTCTCGAGACCATGTCTCACTTAATTACCGACAGTAAGAAAAAAATAAAATAAAAAACAAGATAAAGGTCATGCCTCTAATTTCCTTTGACCTACACTTTGTGAACGTGTCCGAATTGCCTTCAAATAGTTTAGGGCTCCCTTCTTATCCTTTGATGAGTGGCCAGCTGCTCATAGCCCATGTCTCACTCTTCTGATAACCTTTTGGGAACCTGTTTGACTTGTCTCTCATGAGGATATAATTAACCTGCCTTGCTTCTAAATCTAACCTCCTTTGTGGACCTGTGGGATTTGTCTCAATGCATGATGTAACATTTAAACAACTAGTCCATGTACACGCAATGCATATGGTGTCAAGTCGACTAGAGCCTATCAAGATGATGGAAAGAAAACAAAAAAAGAGAAAGGCAATGGTCACTTTCAAAGAAGACCAGAGAGAGAGAGAGAGAGAGAGTCGAGTCGGTGGCATCTTAAGTATTTTCATTACATGGACTAGAAATATATTGCTGCTTTTATGATGTCAGATAATCACCTCTTTCTGCTATAGAGATATGCAATTGCAATTATTTTTTTAAAAAATACTAGTGCTTGCATGTTATAATGGTGCAGTATATATATAAAGCTCATAATTTGGACATATTATTGTTAAATTAACATTCGATATTTAAAGATTTTATTTCTTGAAAAAAAATAATATATGTCCGGTCGAATACTGCATTTTTTTTTCTTGTAAGAATAGCTAAAAACAGTTGTTATTTAAAAAAAAGAATATGAAAAATAAAGTTTTAAGATAGAAGTCCTTTTATGATTGTTATAATGAGCTTTTCTTGCTCCTTGTATTTTGGACTTTTTTCCAATGTTTAGTCCATGGTAGCCATCATTTGCTCATCATGCCATTTCTCTACAAATTTCCAACACCAAAATGCAACCAAACGATGAAGTATGTGGTTATTATTAACCAGATAACATGAGGTGAAACATATGACCAATTGTATGATCACCACCAAACCTACATCCATAAGGGGCTTTGCTCCTTTCACCAGGGCCACGAATTTTGGTAGCTACCATCTCACCAACGTGACCATCTCTGGAGTCCACATATAATGTTAGATTTCTAGAACCTCTTTTAATATATCTCCAAGCAGCAAATGATGCATGGGACAAGCATGCATACCTCTTTAATATCCCAGTCTTTGCCACTTCTCACATGAAATTATGTGCATGAAAGGTGGGGTATGTGTAGAAAACTCACAACTACAGAGCAAACTAATAATTCTCTTGGTCGCCCATCTTCTACTGCTCTAATAGGTCCCATTACTGTAGAGAAACATAAAATGCAATTATGTGGAGGCTTCACTGTGGAGGATCGTGATCCGATCGAAGAGAAAGAATTAATTACTTCAACTTGTCTGATCTTGAATCTTTAGGATAGAATAAAAGAAAATAAGATAATTGATGATAGTAGGATCTTGATTATATTTCTTATATTAATTTTTCATAATTCACAAATTGTAGTATATATCACAAGTGAAATGTAAAATCCATGCTTTTCGAGTTCACTTCTACTACTGCTAGGTTTCTAGCAGATAGAAAGTAGAGTAAATGCTTCTTGCTTTCACTTCATTTTATTCTTGTTCTTCAAGACTATAGCATATGCCTCTATTTATACTATCGAGGTTCTCTTCATTTGAGTCGAATTCTCCTTCTGATTAAAAGAAGAGGTGGAAGTACTCTACTATTGTATAGAGGTTCACTCTCTTTATTTGAGTTGAAATTCTCTTTTAGTTAGAAGAGATGAAAATTTCTTTCTTCTTATGCTAGTGAAATCCTGTCTAAATAGAATTGCATTACTATAATAATTAAAAAGAATATAATTACTAAAATAATAAAGAGCTTCTTTATTATTTGGGCATAAGCAAGATTTTGACATCTATATTGATTTTGACTTTAGTCGCATTTCGTTGCTCCATTAATTCTTGGATATGGTAGATTTTGCTCTTTAAACTTGTTTAGACCTACCCCCCCCTCTCCCAACTGTCATTGATTGGAGAATTTAGGTCATACTAAGGCACAACATATGTATAGGATCTAAGTTCTGATACCAATTTGATATAATTGGAAAGATGGAGAGAATTCTTTCAACCCATTGAACTCAAACCTTTAGAATAGAATAAAAAAAAATAATTGACAAAAGCAGGATCTGAATTCTCTTTTCTCTCTTGACTTTTCATGACCCACAAATATGGCACATATCACGTTGGAAAGTAGAATTTATATACTTTACTTTCACTCCCTCTATTCCTGTTAGCTGACTTTGGCCAAAATAACCCATGAACTTAGTTCAGGCCAAAACAACTTATTTCTTCCTCACTCTAAGAAAAAAATCATTTTTAACCATCCAAACCATACCCTTCATCCCTCGTAGATGATCCTAAGTCTCATTCGATATTTTTTCGTTCAATATATACTTTAGTTGATTCAATTTTCTATCTTTATGAAAGAACTCTAAAAAAATCAAGAAGAAAAATTCATGAAAGAAAAAGATTTTTTTTTTTGAAAAAACTTAAGTTATATACAACTCACACATTAATATCTAAAGGCCTCTTTTTATTGTTGCTATTTTTATTCTTTTTTTATATAAATTAGTAAAATATCATATCAAGACTGATGTAGAAGATAGAATTTCCACAAAATTCAAGTCAACTACTACTACTCATTGCTTTCATTTTCACTTTTTTCTCAAAGCAATAAAATTTTGTTACCAAAAGTTCTAAAAAATTTTACAATCAATTTGAAAGATAAAAGGGCTTCATGGTATATGTTGTTCCATCTAGTTCATTTTCATTAAGTTTTTTGAAAGTACAAAGAAATGAAAGCAATATGAATTAGGTCATACTAATTAGGAGGAGGACTATGCGCTTCAGCTACACACCTTGTCATTCTTTAGTATCATAAATTAGTAATTTAGAATATTAGTTTCTTTAGTATCAATAAATTAGTAATTTTAAATTAATATCTACAAAATCATCTATTTTTTCTACTCAATATAATCCTTTTATTAGAATATTTATCATGGAGTTCAGATGCTCTTCAGTTTGAAGATGGACCAAACATATCTAGCTTTTTGCATCTACTTCCTTTCATTTGTTTTAACAAAATTAACATTTTGAAATGGAACAGTGCAGTGGCAGAGTATTTGTCAAGGGACACAAAGCATGGCATCAGGGAGGGGGATGTGTACTTGACTGTGGGAGGCACACAGGCTCTCCATGTGTGCTTGACCGTGCTGGCCAGCCCAGGAGCCAACTTGTTGCTGCCTCGCCCCGGCTTCGCCCCTTACGAAACTGCCTGTGAAATCTATGGCATTGAGGCCAGGTACTACCACCTTCAACCCCATTGGGGATGGGAGCTCAATCTTGATCAAGTTCGGTCCCTTGCCGATGCCAACACAGTCGGCATCGTCATCATCAACCCTAGCAACCCCTGCGGTGCCGTCTTTTCTCCCTTCCACCTCCAACAGGTCGGTGTGTTCTTCTTCTACTGTTAGTAATCTTACTAGGGTTGAAACTTGAAAGCGAATAGGATTATATCTAATTGTATTCATTTCTGTATCTTTTCGGATACTATTTTTTTTTGTTCGAACGGATCCGGATACGGATTTGGATAGCCAGTTCAAAAATCTCCGGGTATGGATACACCTAAGTTTTCTAGATTCGGATCTGGATCCGAATATCCGTATAATAGGAATAAGCAAAAAGAAGAAGTTTAAGCTAGGTTAAATTAGGAAAACAATTAAGTAATTAGCCAAATCTAAACTAAAAGAAACCCATGTGTTAGACGACCGTCACTTAAGACAGTAATCCAAATATAGAGTACCTAATTCAAAAAAAAATCTTTTGAATCATTCCGCATATTTGA
The DNA here is from genome assembly GCF_051530095.1 of Phoenix dactylifera. NCBI lineage: Eukaryota > Viridiplantae > Streptophyta > Magnoliopsida > Arecales > Arecaceae > Phoenix > Phoenix dactylifera. The sequence continues at coordinate 18,307,996 of NC_143203.1, read as the reverse complement.
AAAGCTCAAATCTCTCGTTCGTCCATTTTGTCCCTCTTTTCTCTTCGTCGATATTAGAAACCAATGCGAGAGATATTCTAAATATCAACTAACAATTTATTAGAAACAATATGAGATATATTAGAAACAATATGAGAGATTTGTATATATGTGTAGTATGTGTGCATATACTTTTTTCGTTTTGGAAAGAGAAGGGTATTCTCACCCAAAAATGTATTAAAAAAAAGGGAAAAGTGCATCCATAGGATATCAAGTTAATAGCCAATTCGCCATCTATAAGTTTACTATCAATGATTATTTTCTCATTATCAAATTTCTTTAGTAATTATGCTTGACTGCATCTAATGTTAATTAGATATCGACTTTTATTAAATACACATGCGTGTGCGCATGGGAATACCACTACTAAAATAAGAACATATGCCCCTCAAAAAAATCGATACTTGTATATATGCCCCTCCACAATTATGTTGAAGAACTATTTCTAATGATGTTGCAGTACTTTCTGCCGATGAGCATTTGAATTTTGAAGAATTAAATCATTATCATTTGAGATTTTTATTTATTTATTTATTTTTTGATGCAGATTGCCGAGACTGCAAGAGACTTGAATATCCCTGTAATTGCTGATGAGTTATATGGGCATATGGTCTTTGGTGATAGCAAATTTGTGCCACTAGCCTCTTTTGCTCATTTGACACCAGTTATTACGATAGGAGCTTTGTCAAAGCGTTGGATGGTTCCTGGATGGCGTCTTGGATGGATAGCCATATGCGATCCTCATGAGACTTTTAAACAAGTATATGGTGCAGCGAACAGTTATATATTTTATTATTGCTAGACTAAGAATTTTTCTCAATGTTATCACAGCAACTGTTTCAGTTCTACAAAACTTTTTTTTTAAAAAAGGAGCATTTTTGTTAGTGACTTGCCACCTTTTCATCTCTTTTGAGCAAACTCATCTGTTCAAGATTAGGTTTAACACAAGTTTCAGATATACTGCCTACTATTTTTGGTAGTTATTCAAGTTCATGGCCCAAGGCCATGAGTTCACAATTACTGGCAGTCCAACAGTTCAAAGAATAACTATCATCAAAACCAAGGAGAGGGTGAATCAAACTTTAGAAAACAGAGGTAATTGTCCCAGAGATTAAAACGTTTTTGATGTACCAAACAGATCTAGTACTTCATTCATGATGAGGCTCTTGATTCAATTTGTTGCATAGCCCCGCCCGGTGGTCTCATCGCATTCTAATCTTTTGACTTTGTAGGCTTACATAGTGAATATAAAGGAGATCATCAAAGGATTTAGGACTACTTTGGTTGCTTGTATAATTCATTTACATAAATGTCTTGGCTATTTTGATTTTACCTAGCATGCAGATTTATAAAAAGGTCGGTGTCTCGAGGATTCCATAAGTGCACAGCTTTTGAAATTTAATACACATGCATTCATGCTCTAATAATAATTCCTAAAATTATAATTAAATTATGAGTTTCGGACTACATGTTGAGTCATATTAGGCTTTTACTTCCATCCTGCATCTTTTATGTCAAATGTCATTGACATAATACCCAATGATAATGGTAGTGAAATCACTGAAACATAAGGATCGCATCCTTTATACTTTAAGAGGAAAAGATCATATCCTTTTATATTGCATTAAATATGGTGTTGGTGATTGCTTGATTGCCACAGGGTTGGACACTGTTTTGTTGTTATGGAATCTATCACTATAACCAAATTTCCTAACTCCTTGTCTGGATATTAACTTCTAGACCAATCTTATTGTCAAGCAATGCCTTACTCTTTGTTTTGTTGTGAAAGGTTAAAGTGGCAATTGAGATGCTTATGAACGTAACATCAGGTCCAGCTTCTGTAATTCAGGTTGATCACTTCATAATTTTTTTTTCTTCACTCATGTCGGTATAGCAACACTCATCCATATGAACCTTCGCAACAGGCAGCAGTTCCTGGTATTCTTTCTAATTCACATGAGGAGTTTCACAAGAATGTCCTCACAGTGTTGGAGTCCTCAGCTGAAACACTTTACACAAGAATAGTTCATATTGAAGCACTGAAATGTCACTCAAGGCCTCAGGGTTCAATGTTCATGATGGTTGGCTTTTAGTTCATTTATCTGTGTCTTTTCTTTGGTTTTTATTTAACATTTTAGTTAGACAAGATAGTTTTTGTTTAATGGCAGGTTGAGATCAACCCTGCCCTTCTACTTGGCATAGAGAATGACATGGACTTCGCTAGGGAGTTGATAAAAGAAGAATCTCTCTTGGTGCTTCCAGGTTAGAATGCACATGTAGTCTTTCCATCAAGCATGTAGCTGTAATCATGTGGCATAATCATATGCTGTTTCTGTTTTAAAATTATGCCAGTAGCAAAGAATCTATGTTGAAATTTATGTTGAAATTTGAAAATTGTAACACATTCAGGCAAAATTTTTCCAATCGAAACTAGTTAAACCGGTAGCTCTAAATGTCGAAGATCCCCCTTGTATATAATCACTGTTTAAAGCTAAAGATATTCTCATGCTAATTATGGCTATATGAGATAAACTCTAGGTTGAAATTTGAGTGCAGTTGTGCAAAGCTTTTAAGTGGAAATGAGTAGTTTGGTTAGAAAGAACAAATGAACAGATAGGTCGAAAAGTAGAACATACCACTGTACATAACCAATGTATAAAGCTAAAGACATAATTATGCTTCTTGGAGCATAATGCTTTTGCAGGTACCCCATAATTCAGCAAATAAAAAGTTTTGCATGAGGAATATGTGCCAAGGCAAGGAAGCTGTGAACATACTCAGAACAAGTCAGTTTTGTTTCCATAAGGGCATCAGCTGGAGGTAGGAAAGATCATATCTTCAATCAAGTACAGATGAACAATTTTTGATAAGGGCTCCAGTTCAGCTTCATAGACCATTAATATTAACATTAGGAACAATAATAAAAGAGTTGATCTCCTCTCTTCTTGAGGGTCACTGTGCTAGCATCTTTCATTTAGAGGCTTACATGGTCCATTAGCTTCTAACCTAATTCTTCATTTCGACAGCTGATTCACACTGTGTTGAAATCTGAGTTATACTTACCTGTTATTAGAGTTTGACAAAGCCTGGAAGTTCAAGTCAAATGGTAAATTAGATATCTAATTGAGTTTAAGCTTGTTACTGTACTAATTATGAGTTTAATGATACTCAGGTTTTGTCATTGGTTTGAAGAACTGGGTGAGGATATTCTTTGGAGTTCCTTCCGATCTACTAAGCGAGGCTTGTGACAGGATTGAATCCTTTTGCAAGAGGCGGCGCCCAACAAATTGATCTGTCGAGTGAATATAGAAACTACAAACCATGCATGGTCGAAATGCAATAATATTTTTCCGAATGTAAACTTCTTTTCAAGTATTCTTTGGCAAATATCAATTTGGATTATCCAAGTACAATACTTCTAATCAATTGTTTTGTAAGTAAAACTTTTGAAAGATATAATATTAAATGTGTCACCAATTATCCAGTTCCTGCAATTGTTTAAACCTTTGACAATTTTTGGAAATACTTGCAAACAAGCCCTTAGCATTTGCTGATCATCTACATGGTATGATGCCATTATCTGCTTGCTTCACTCATTGCAGTATGCTCCACTCGCTTTGCTCGCTCCGCGTGGGAAAAAAAAGCTTCTGTTTGGCTCTCTAGGACTTGCAAACGCAAGGCACACTCAACACTATCATCTATAATTAGTCAAACTGCATCACAGCCTCAAATCAATTAGTAAGAAACTTCTGCATTTCTTCAAACTTCAAAGCTTCCACTTATTTTCAGAATATTTCGGTTGATCTCCTCATCCTTGCTCTCAAGTAAAGGTAGATCTTTTGAAGAATATAATAATTGTTAGTCAAGCCAAAACTCATCTTCAAAGGCCCTAGGTAAGCGAAGAAGCTTAAGTTTTAGATGGCCCTCAATATTAGTTTGAGAGCTTAGAGGTTACTCACAGGCAATACACCCTCTATGGCTCTATACCTTAATTGGAGAACCTTTTTAGACCATAGAGGCACATACAAAAGATTAAATACCATTATTTTCCTCGAACTTCTTCATTTTTGGTAAGGATTACCTCAACCATATGTTCTTGAGAATTCCTCATCAAGATCTACAAGTTCCTCAAGCGTTGCTCGATGCAAATTAAGAGTAGAAATCAGTCGATTATAAATGTACTGGTTTGAAGAGATCAGAGCCAATCAGAAACACAACAATGCCTCACACAGTAAAGCATGTCTATGATCTCATATCATGTTGGGGATGACCAGGTGGTGGTTGTGGATCGAGAACTTGCTCTTTGTAATGATTTGTGCTCATCTCGATTATGCTTGACCCAGACTCTATTCCATCAGAACTGCTCCTTTGTCTTGAAAAAATTTATGCCCTACCTTCCAAACTGATCCAAGTTGTGCTGAAGTTCGAAATACCTACATTAGCGAAAACCAAGGCGACAATACTTGAACTGGCCCATCCTCAAACCTCAGCCCCACCATAATGCAATTAGAGAAAACATAATCATCGGTTAAGAAATTTTGTCAACCATTATCCTCATGATATGAAATCCAGCTCACAAACTCAAGTCATTCTTAAGATGCAGCTAATGTATAATTTAGGTACCTATATTCAAAGATAGCCATGTTGGGTCGGGTCTCTTATGCTGCAAAAATGCAACCACACAAAGCAAGGATACTATCATTACTGGTCTCTGCACTCAATTAGAGAGATGATCCTTCTCAAACACGGTTCATCTCTACAACATTCAATCAAAGCTGCTCCATTTTCTCTTGAAAACTTTACTGCACTCCTCCCAAATATATCCAAGTAATGATCAAGCTCATGATACCTACCTGCTTTTATCAAGATATGAGCGATATTGCTTGCAAGAACCCCATCCTCTATTCTCAAATCTGAAATCTTATGCTCTTCGAGCACAGCTAATGCATGATTTAGAAGACCGGCTTTCAGATAACCCTCCATCAGAAGCGAATAAATTGAACTAGTCGGTCGGATCCCACGGCTTCTCATGTCAGAAAGCTGACTTCTTGCTTCATTAAGCTTGCCTGCTTTAACCAAAGAATTTATAAGAACACCATAACCTTCCACATTCACACAAACTCCCCTCTGCAACCACCTATCAAACATCTTGACTACTTTCTCAAAGAGCCCAAGTTCACCATACATAGACATCATATACAAGCATGCCTCCCCACTTAAAGCCCCTGCAACCTCCATTTCCTCCCAAGCCACCTCTGCTGGCCTCCTCAATCCTGCTTTTGAGTACACATAAATCATCGAAGCATAAATCGAATCCAACATCTTATCCCCCTCCAAAGATTTCATATCTCTAAATATCTTCTCAGCCTCTTCGATCACACCAAGCTTTCCACATCCATGAATGAGCGAAGCAGCATAAAATTCCGGCTCACAGACTGTTCTTAGAAGATCAAATGCTTCCATCACCATCCTCTTCTCCACCATTGCCTCCGCAAAAATGAAAAAGCTCTCCTTTTTCTTTATCATTCCCTCTCGAAGCAAAAAACCGGCTTCGGAAACCATTCCCTGCTTCAAGAAACCCTTCATCAGGTCCAAGCTCAAAGCTTCATCAGGTCTAAAGGTAGCATTTTTCATCATCTCCTCCAAAACCACCCAAGAGAGCTTCATCCACCCAACTTGGCACAAAATCCCTAACAAATTCCTATAAATTTCCTCGTCGGCCAAAATTGCTCTCTCTCCCATCTCCAAGAATGCCTCCATTGCCGCCTTCCCATCTCCAGTGACCGTATAAAGATTCAGCAAGCTGGAATAGAATCCTAACGCAGGGTTGTCAATCTCTGCCTTTGCTCTCTCTGAAACCTTAATCGCCTCATCAACGAGCCCATTCTCGGTCAGGATTGCGACGGCAATGGAGTAGATCTCTGAACTGGGTCCGAGGGCTTCGATCAATTGCTCGAGCAGGGAGCGGGCAAGATCGCGTCTTTCGGGGAAGAGACCGACGAAGAGGGAGCGGAAGTCAGCGGGGGATAGGGCGACGCCATGCTTTCTCATCTCGTCGAGATAGAACCGGATCCGAAAGGGGTGGGGAGAGCGTGATCGGAGCTGGGTGCGGAGGAGGGCAGATAAGAGGGAGGAGTCGGGGCGGAAGTGGGGCCTCGAGGCGCGGAGGAAGCGGTAGAAATCGAAGGCGAGGAGGGGGTCGGCAACCGCGGAGACGAGCGTGGCAGCGGCGCCGGAAGAGACGGTGGCCGGGGAGGTCCGGAGGGCGTCGAGGGAGTGGGAGAGATTGGGGTCGCGGGCATTTTGGGAAGAGGGAGATAGAAGCTTTAGAAATCGGCGGACGGCTTGCCGGCCCTTGCGGGGAGGAGAAGTGCCGGCGGCAGGGCTGTTTTGGGAAGGGGAAGAGTCGGAAGTGTAGAAAATGGGAAGAGGGTTAGATCGGGAAGGAAATTTCGGTCGGAGTCGTCGAAGATGACGGCGGAGCAGCATACCTGGTTCTTCGTTTGGTGCTCCCCTGAACTCGGCGTTCATAAGATATGTTCCTCCACAGTTCACCCAATAAAAAAGTGCCACGTAGAGACATTATCTAATTCATTCTGCTTTGATCAGAAAAAAATATTAGATAAACCAGGCTCACGACTAATTATTTTTCTTCCCGTAATAGCAACATACTAAAATAATTCCATGCTAGATTCATGATGAATCTAATCTACCTAATAATTTCTCCCTATATAGTCCCAACTATTCATCAAAATTATTCTTTTTAAAGAGTAAAAAAAATTACCATCAATTTATATTAATTTGGAATAGTCATAGATCAATAAGAGTCCCATCTGCCACACCAGCTGAATTCTTTTATATTCAATGAAACTGCTGATTTTTTACAACCAACAGTTAAGTTTGCCATAGCTATAGCAATACTTTGATTTGGAAGTAGTCCAAAACTACTATGATGACACTGTAGAAGATAACCAACCTATCAACTTATCTAATACAGTTTGAGGTTTGGATTGGAGTTTGCTATTATTGCACATTTTCAGTGCTTTGCCACTGCATGTTTCTGACACAAAGCACCAACCTTTTTCTACTTTAGGAAATGCATTTAACTTTTTATTTTGACAACTTGTACAAGTTTTAGCCTAGATGTTGTTGTATATCTTTATTATGTGGACCATTGCCTTTTTATCCATGACCCTGCAGCCATGCTTGTGCATAGGTATGTTATGCATCAGTTTATGGATTGGGATGGAACTGGGCATGTGTTTTGATGCTCGTAGGCAATATGCTCAAATTTTCGTTAACCTACAGATACAGACATGGAAAAACTTCCAAGGAATATCCAAAAAATACTTAGGAATGATGCATGAAAGCACCAGCAAACAAATAGTGGTTGAGAGGTGCCAATTAGAGCATGTATTGCGTCATGCAATCCTTTGCAACACTTATTTGTATCTCAGGAGGATGGCTCAAAGCAAGATTGAAGCACTCTGAAATGGTCCTGGTTTTCAGCATACTCACATCTGAGATTGAGAAATTCAGGGGGCATCTCATCACCATTTCACAAACATCCATCCTAATTTTCAGGGCTTGAGAAGGATAAGGTGATGAGGGGAAACATTGGATAAAGTTTTGATTCAGGATAACAAGCTTAGTTACTTCAGCAACGTGCATCGACGAATTAAAAAGTACTATCAGTGGAAACTATGTAAATGTTGCACTGCTGATCCTAGATTCTAAGATGGGCTCAAACATTCTCATCTGTCTCTTAATCTCTTGAAAGATAAGAGTGGACACCATCTGAAACAAAAATTCAGAAACCAACTTGGATCAATTTCACCCGTTGGTGCATGAGCAATTGCTTGCCAGTGTGCTCTCAATCCAAAAAATATGATGGAATTCACACACACAAGATTTTCACCTCTCTGAAACATATAACTGGGCATCATAGAAAAAGATGGATAGGATGGATAGGAATCCAGCTCCTTGCAGATCAAAGCACTGAAGTCTTACATTGGAGTGATTACCAAAACAAAGCAACTCAAAAGTTTTCTTGTCACCTTTTCAACGAAACATGCAGATGAGAGTATGATTCCAACACTGCAAGAGCTTGAACTGATAAAAAGTTAACGCCCCCTGACGGCATAGGCAAAGGAGATGGCAGCAAAAACGGTGGTTATAGCAGGATACAGCCATTTCCAGAGTCCTGCCTTCTGAGTCTTGGTCACGACATGCTGCAAAACCACAAGCTCCCTATTCATGTCCTCAATCTTCCCCACCCAACTCTTATAAGCCATCTTGATGGTCTCCAACTCTTTCACAAATGGTTGCATCTCCTCATCCTTCTCTTCCTCACTCCCAATGTCCCTCGCAACACCGACCTCTCTGACTTCAACTGATCCATGCATCATCTCTGTGGTATTCTTCAGAAGGGATAGAACCCTTTTAGAGCTCATATCGGCAGCTTCGATCTTTCTCTCCATACCCTCAAGGCTCTGCTGAGCAGTCATCAGTTTCTTCTCGAACGAAGTGTTTTCCTCCTTCAGGACATCAGATTGCACCTTCCATCCCTCCTCCTTCAGAGCAAAGTCATTGAGTGCCCTCTGAACCTGCTGCATCTCTTCTGCAGCCTCATTATTCCTCTTCTTTAGCTCCTCAGTTTGCACTCTCAGGCAATCCTCTTCCACCTTCTGAAGATCTAGGTCTCTCCAAGCAGAGTCCCTCTCAGCTTGCAATTGAAAGTTTGTGTCGGTGTGGTCGTTGCACATAACTTGCAGCTTGTAAATGGTTGATCGGAGCTGTTGCAACTCTTTCTGTAAATTATTAATTTCAGTCTCCTGCGCAGCCCTCACTCCTTCAATTGCAACCTTCTCCCTCTCAATCTCCCTCATCCATGTCCTCGAAGTATCCAACTCCTTTTCAGATGACATCACTCGTTCCTCATAGTAGAGGAAAATTTCTTCCTTCTCGTTCTCCAGAGCACCCAACTCTGCCTGAAGCCTCTCGAGCTCCTCTGTAACCTTTTCATGCTTCTTCTCCATCTCCGCAACTTCAGACAGCAGCCCTTTCTCTTCCTTCTTCAGCAATTCAAAAGCAGACTTGGAGCAATTAACCTCAGCTTCCAGCCTATGGTTGTTCTCGGAAAGGCTCTGGAGATCAGGTTCCAAATTCGATACCCATGCAACAAGAGCCTCCTTCTTGACAATTTCAGACAGCAGCTCCTCTGTGACCTTCGCAATCCCCTTTTCCATCTCGGCAATCTCATTCCGCAGCCCTTCCTCTTCCTTCTTCAGCAAAAATATGACAGCCTTCAAACAACCAACCTCAGATTCCAAGCTTTGGTTGTTCTCGACCAGGCTCCGATGCTCTGCTTCCAAAGATGTTACCTTCGCAGCAATAGCCTCCCTCTTGGCCTTTACCGACTCCGCCTCTTCTTGCTTAATCTTGATCACTTCTTCCATCCTCCTCTCACCACCCTCCACCAATTGTTTGTATTCGTCGAGGCTGGCTTCCATGGAAGCCTTCTCCTGGAGAAGAGAATGGATGAGTTCTTCCCTCTTCTTACCCTGTTCCACAAGTTCATTGCGCTCCGTCTCTAATTTCCCAACATTTGCTCCGATCTCAGCGATACCAATCTCCAGCTCCCGGACTTTGGCTTCCAGACCCCTCACCTCCTTCTCCTTCTGATCAAGATGCATCGAGTTCAAATCTTTCTCCAAGAGGGCACGATCAAGAGCCTTCTTGACCTCATCCCTCTCTCCGACCACCATCTCCAACCGCTCGCCGCCGCTCCTCAGCTCTTCCGCCGTGGAGTCCACCCTCGCCTGCAGGGACCGGAGGTCTGTCTCCACCCGCCCCGCCGCGAGCTGCCGCTCCGCGAGGACGGAGGAGAGGACGAGGCGGCTGACGTCGCGCTCGACGCGGGCGAGGAAGGCGTGGTCGTTGGCGAGGCCATCGAGGCGGCACTGGAGATGGTCCACCTGCTGCCGCCGCTCCACCGTCTCCTTGATGAGGAGGTTGTTGAGGGTCTTGAGGCTCTCCATCTTGTCCGGCAAGAGGTCTCGGCCCGACGGAGGTGGTGGATGCGACAACACCTCCTTCTTCTCCACCGCCTCCGTCGCCAACGCCGTCGCCGGAGACACCTTCTTCCGGGCCATCTCGATCGCCAGATAAGGAGACACAATGGTTAGGGTTTAAACGAAGGGGAGAAGGGAACGAATGCTAGGGTTTTAGAATATATATATATATATATATAGGAAGGAATGGTGACAGTTTGAGGAGGTACTGAAATTCGAAATAGATCACCGGGTAGAGGACGGATGGGATTCTACGTTTTTTTAGATATCTGATCGGTCTGTCTTTCAATACTTCCTATCTTCTTGCTTGGGAATCAGTATATGTTGCAATCGCTTTTTATCGGCGCTTGGATCACCAACCCACAATGACACCCAGTCACGTTTGAATGGAATCAACCGCCAGGTTTTTCATATTTTCGGTGAGTTGAGCGGGTGTGTTTCTGGGGCTATATTGTAGAAAAAAATTATATCCTAGATACATCTGTATGCTATTACAATCACCTCGCCTTATTCTTATAGCTCCATTTATCATGGATTGCTATCTTGCACATATTATCACGATTTATTTTCGTGGTGCACTGCTGATATAGTGTATGCGGTATAGAATATAATTCTCATTTTGTAGATACATATGCAACTGATTTTTTTTTCTGTATTGGTATCAGAGCAAAATTTCTCCATAAGTTTGTATCAGAGTCATACATTTATTTAGTGGAATTTTAATTAGATTAGATTAGATTAAATTGGTATCAGAGTTTCGTTTTTCTGTTGGTAAATCATTCTATGCTTACGTTCTTTTAGTTTTACAAGTGGCCCATCAGGCCCAATTACACACACTCTCCTACGTCATATTAAAGAAAAAGTCTTCATAAAAAAAAAATCAGGGCGATGACTCTACGATAAGGCTGCAAATGGGTCGGGTCGACCCGTGACCCGATCCGACCCGACCCGCGTAGACCCGACCCGACCCGAATTTTAGGACCCGCGGGTCCGGGTCGGGTTCTAAAATTGGACCCGAATCATTTTCTGGATCGGGTCTGGGTTTACCAAACGGACCCGACCCGACCCGAATGGACCCGAAGAGAGAGAGGAAAAGCAAAAGAAAGTCTTTTTTTTTCTTTTTCTTTTTCTTTTTTTGGCGTGGGTTGTGGTACTGTTGGTCAGTGTGGGAGGATAGCAAGTTAGCAACAAGCATAGGTTCACAGAATCCAAAGGAACGTCGGCCCGTCAGGATTCTCTCTCGATCTATTACACTGTTGAGACCTCTGGTGTCTCGGTAGCTGCCTTTTTTTTTTTTTTTTTTTCCTTCTGTTTTTTGGTTTTTGTTTCTTTTAACTTTTGAACTTTGAAGGGAGAAAGTGAGGGAACACTGCAACTGAATATGGGTCATGTGCCAGTTTTCTGTAATGGAATTGGATTTTGGAAGAAGGTCTGGGATTTTTTTTGTCCTCGTGAGAGGGGAGCTGGGAGACACCGAGTTCCGTCCAATCAGTCATACAGATAAAAAATAGTGTGATATGAAATTTGGCTTGTAGACCGAGTTAGTTAGTAAGTCATGAGTCATCTGTTCTGACTGGAGCTCAATTGCAAGTCTTTCAAGTCATGGGTCACCCAGCACCTCATAATTATGATATGACCAAATTAGATTTGCCCAAATTTTTTCCCAAAAGCACAAAAAAATTAGACCCGATCGGACCCGAACCCGACCCGAATCAGACCCGAATCCGACCCGAACCCGACTCGGACCCGACCCGACCCAACTCGATCTTCAACCGGGTCGGGTCCGGGTCCAAAATTGAGACCCGAACAAAAAATCGGGTTGGATCGGGGTCACCTAGGACCCGACCCGACCCGACCCATTTGCACCCTTGTCTACGAATATAAAAATACGCATCACCTATGAATGCATCAAAATTCACAAAAGAGCAGTGGTAACAAGGTGCGCCATCAAGAAAAGATTAAAGAGAACTTTTATTTTTATTATAATATAAACTCCGGGAATTAGATTTCAACCCATACTTTATATTTTTTTTAATACTATTTTATGTGTTTCCCACTCCACATGGACTCGATCATGGAACCAGTGAGCCATGCAATCTTCCCCCTTTTCTCTCTTTGATTGCAACACTCCATGGTCATGGAGCCCTGCCTCCTTTCTCTCACATTCATCATGCATGCCAAGTTTTAGTTTTAGGGGTAATTAATCACCGGTCCATTTATTGACCGGTCTCTAACGTTTAATTCCTGTTGACTGGTTGTTTAACAATCAGTCTAGCCATATTGCAATACTTTATTATGAGATGAAAATGTCCCATACGGATATTTTAATCTTTGTCGCTTTATCTCCCATCCCACCGGAGAAGAGAAAGAAAAAAGGGGGTCGGGCCAGCCACTGCTGGCGCTGGCCATGGCCCGACCCCTCCCGAGTCTCCTCCCGCGGCCGCGCCACCGAAAATGCTCATGCCCCCGCCCTACGGTGGGGAGGGGCCGAAGAAGAGGAAGAAGGGTGGCCATGGCATCCTGCGGCCATCGTCGGCCTTGACCCGCCCTTCTCCCGCGTCCGCCGTGGCCCGGCCCCTTTCCGGTGCCGACGTCCTCGCGGGAGGAGAAGAATTCTCCGCGGGCCATCTGCGGCCGCTGCCCGGGCCCCTCTCGTGGCTTCCTCCTGCGTCCGCCACTCGATCCCTTTCCGACGCCGGTGGCATTGCGGGAGGAGAAGAAAGAAGAAAGAAGAAGAAGGGAAGAAGAGAAGAAAAAAAGAAAAAGAAAAAAAAGAAAAAGGAAAGAAAAAAAAGAAAAAAAAAAGAAGAAAAGAAGAAAAGAAAGAAAGAAAGAAAAAATAAATAAATAAATACACACACACAGATATATATATATACACACACACAAACAAAAAGAAGAAAAAAAGAAAAGAAAAAAAGGAAAGAAAAAAGAAGAGAAGGAAAGAAAAAGAAGAAAAGAAAAAAAAGAACAAAAAGGAAAGAAAAAAGAAGAAAAAGGAAAAAAAAGGAAGATAAGGAAAGAAAAAGAAGAGAAAGGAAAGAAAAAGAAGATAAGGAAAGAAAAAGGAAAGAAAAAGAAGAAAAAGGAAAGAAAAGGAAAGAAAAAGGAAAGAAAAAAGAAGAAAAAGGAAAGAAAAAGAAGAAAAAGGAAGGAAAAAGAAAAAAAGAAAAGAAAAAAAGGGGAAGAAAAAGAAGAGAAGGAAAGAAAAAGAAGAAGAAGAAGAAAAAGGAAAGAAAAAGAAGAAGAAGAAGAAAAAGGAAAGAAAAAGAAGAAAAGAAAAGAAAAAAAAGAAAAGAAGAAAAAAAGAAAAATAATGAGTTAGTGGTAGTTAAGTTAGTAAGCTTGGTACATAGGTAATATAGTATGGCACACATTTAAGTAAGCTTGGCATACAATTAATCAATGTTTTAACACTTAATCTAGCCTGACACAGTTTTCTGTTTTGTGCACATAGTTTACCTTTTCCTGCACATAGATATAGTTTCTGTGCACACAGTTAAGTTAAGCTATCTAATTTTGGTCGAATATTTCGAATCAGTTACAACGGCGTGGTAGATGTTGGGAATTGTATCCTAAATGTCAATCGTCAGCATATTGATGATTGAATATTGTAAATAAATTGACAAATTAATAAAGTATTATTTGGCATTATTCATCATTTCATCTTCAAATGAACTCTTATATGATGAAGTCCTTAGGACTTATGTTATGATAAAGGAGGATTTATCTTTGAGTCCTTAAACTTGTTCGCGACCAAATGATATGTTGTTACTAGGACGACAACATTATCGAGATTAGGTCGTTGTGTGACATATACGTTGGTTGTCCTCTTAACCAAGGAGTGTGGAGACACTGGTATGCCATACAGGTGAAGTGTAGGAGTACATTTCACTGAACGTGACCAATTCCGGAACGCTCTACTGTCGAGAGATGTTCCGAGTGGATATGGGTATAAGTTTGGCCCTCTGACCTGAGACCGCAACCTGTGACTAGCAAGCAACTCACTGTACTTTGGTACCGGACTACCTGAATTTCTAATTCAGTGACGGAAGGTCACTGGGTGCAGTCAAGTACTTGCGTAGTCAGTTGTGAGTCAAGATGGAATTGACCCCTCCTGCAAACAGGAGATAATGTCTTGTGACTAATTTAGCAAAACCTTGGCCAGGGTAATCTCAGTGAGGAGTCACGGGATATCTAAAGTTAATCACATAATGGATGTACTAATTATAGGGTTGACAGTGAGCTCTAAGTCATCCTGGCATTAAGAGTCAAAGGGATTGAATTATACAGTAACCATAGTTCAGGGTTCCAGAATATTTGCTTCGCATATATTCGGCCTATTCGGACGTCGGGTACCATTGCTAGATGGTCACATCGATTAGTGTAGGAAGTCGTTCCTATACTACCGGCTTAGGTTCGAACCTATGAGGTCACACGCATAGAAGATTCCTGATTGATCAAGAAGGCTGATGAATGATTAAGAATCATTCAGGGGTAATTTGGTCAATTCGATTGGCAAATTATCTTATAAAATAATTAAAGTAATTATCGGAGGATTAATTAGTAATTAGATTGCTAATGAACTCAATTGGATTGAGTAATTAGACTAAGGATGAGCCAAATTGAATTAGATTCAATTCTGGGCTCAATCAGGGTTTTTGACCTGATTGGATTAGGTCTGAATCAAGAGGACTTAGGTTGACCAAATTAAATTAGATTAAATTTGTGCTTAATTAGGGATTGACCTAATTGGATTAGGTTCAACCCATGGTAATTGAATCATTCTAATTGTTAGGATTTAATTAAATTAAATGGGTTTGATCTGAAACTATTCGGATCTTGAAATCCACTTGTCACATATCCATGCATGGCGCCATAAATTGATTTTTAATATGATTAAAAATTAATTTAATTTATTTAATGGTGCCATGGGACACTTGGCAACATCAGGGACCTCTTTCATCATTAGATGGGTCGAAATGGAGAGATAAATTCATGAAAAGAATTGGATAAGATC
Organism: Phoenix dactylifera; assembly: GCF_051530095.1. NCBI lineage: Eukaryota > Viridiplantae > Streptophyta > Magnoliopsida > Arecales > Arecaceae > Phoenix > Phoenix dactylifera. Next base: position 18,292,864 of record NC_143203.1, on the reverse strand, counting down.
AAATTCTCTCTCTTCATGACATATGCCATCCTTATCTTTATCTCACTTCTAATTAAGGTTGAATTTCGAATTTAATCACCACAAAATCACCACGTGACCCTCTAATCTGATTAGGGGCATGGGAATTTCGAAATTGAAAGAGGGAAGTGGCAACATGATGAATGGTTTAGATTAGATCAAGCTTCATCATGTAATGGCACATGAACTTGAATTTTGAATTCAAAATTCAAAACTCCACAAAATCCTCCACAAATATGGGATGGTTGGCATGAAGTTAGGTAGGAGAGCAACATTAAAAGGACCTCCATCATCTGGTGGTCGAATTCAAGGAAAAAAGAGAGAAAAAGAAGAAGAAAAAAGGGAAAAGAAAAGAGAGGAACCCTAGTTCATGCATGGAAAAATTCCGCATGCTTAACACCGAAGAACCTAGGATTCACTTTCAGTGGTATCAGAGCCAGGTTCATGTTTAAACTTTTATGTTTTAATTCTTGTAATTAAATCTGAAATCATGAGCATGCTTAGATTAGATCTAAAGTATTTTTTATGATTGATTTAATTGCTGATTATGCATGATTAACTAGATTTGAAATTTTGAATGCATATGATGCATGTTTGTGTTAAGATTTGTAACATAAATAAATCTGAAATCATAATATTGTTTAGATTAGATCTAAATAAAATTTATGATTCATATGATCTCTGATTTTAATGAACAAATCAGATCTGAAAATAAAAGTGAAAAAACAAATACATAAGATGTATGTTGTTTGTATTAATTCATGTTGTTATGTATATGTGATGCATGAACATTAAATATAATGACTTAAACATGAATTTAATCTGATTACATGTGATTAATTACAAAAACTCAGATCTGAAAATATGTTTTAAGAACTGAAAGATTGTAATTAATATGTAATTAAAAAGAAATATGCAATGATCAAAACTTTCATAAGTCTAAACTTAATTGAGAATTAAGTGTTATGAAATAGAATTGTAACTCAATTAATTGACATTGCATAATTCTTTGGGCATATGGGTTAGCTTGAATCAAGTTCCTAGGATTGGGTTAGACCTAAGGTTAGAATCATACATGGACAAATAGAATTAATTGATCAAATCTAATTAAGTAGTAACTAGATTAGGTCAAGAAAATTCTAGATCAATTTACAATAGTTGTAGATGGATCAAGTCCATGTCTTTGATTAGACCAAGATGGAACTTGATTTAGGCTCAGAGGTGTAGCCCGAGTCATTTGAGTAATCAAATCGAAATTGATTAACCAGTCGGTGTCTAAGGTAAGTTTGGCAGTTTTGACCGGTGGTTTTTAATTGGGAGCTACTCGCACTGATTCGTCTTTGCCGAGTTAATGGCATATCCCTTCCACCGATCTCACTTAGCTGGCCGACATGGTCAATCACATTTTGATTGGATCACTTAATGATTCGAGTTAGCCCATGCCTATAAGGAAAATCAGTTTGACTGATTTAGGTGTCTCCTTAACCGGTTTGAGTCTAATCTGATTTGGTGAAGTCAGTGGGAGAAATTAGACTAACCGGATCTTCTCATCTATCCTAATTATGAAATCCTCTAAAATTATTAGGTCCTTAAAATGAAATGGTTATGGGGATAACTAGGTCATAGCCTCCCATTAAGTTGGGTGATAATGGGTCCAATGTTTTGATAATTATTGGAGGCGCGACACGCCTGGTACTTATCAAGCATTGGAATTGTCATTCAATATATGATGAGTTAAGTGTACCTTCAATAGGCGGTCAGGTGAGCCGAGCCACACTCGGGCTTGGTCATCTATTAGTTGATTAGACTTAACCCTATCATTTAATGGTTGGACCTGACTAGGGTATTCGGTGGAGGCGCCACACGCCTGCCGAAGAACCTAGGGCAAAATTATCACTAGAAGTTGCTTGGTGAAGCAACTGGTTTAGAACCTACCAATAGGTGCATATGGGTTAGCCGAGCCACACTCGGGCCTATATGCGATCTATTGGGTTCTAGTGCCCACTAAAGAATTAGGAGTAATTTTTCGAATTTGAGGTAGAGGCTACCAATTTGTATAAAATAGTGGGAGTATCTTTAGACTAAAGTCCAAGTCTACTGTGTTTAGTCAATTCATATACTAATAGCCAAATTTTCTTTTATGTAGAAATGGCCACAAGTTTGTCACTTCGCTCATTATTGGATAATGACAAGTTGACTAGTCCCAACTTCAATAATTGGTATAGAAAGCTGAAAACTCAGCATAGTCAGACCAAAAGGGTTAAGAATGACCAAAGTCAGGCAGAATGCTTCTATTGTAAGAAGCAGGGGCATTGGAAGAGGAATTGTCCTCAGTACCTTACCTCACTTGACCCGAACAGGCTAAGCAAGAGAAAAGGGCAATCAGTTGCTGATCAAGGTATTTATATGATAACACCTTGTAATTTCTCTATATGTGATAATTCAACCTGGGTATTAGATACTGGAAGTCCGTTTAATATATGCAATTCATTGCAAGGACTTCAGGTCAATGAGAGATTTGAAAACAGCGAGAGATTCCTGAATGTTGGAGATGGAAGATCTGTTCCAGTTCTAGCTTTAGGAAATCTCAAACTTGTTTTCAATTCTCATGTAGTTGTCTTGAGTGATTGTCACTATTGTCCTGCATTCTTATTGAATGTAATTTCCGTAGGCCTTTTGGCCATGAACGGTTATGAAATTTCAATAAAGAAATATTCTTGTGATATCATTATGAATGGTGTTACTGTAATGAATGGACAATTGAGCAATGGCATCTACTTGTTATCACAACCTGTTAATGTAATGTCCACGTCAAGTAAGCGTCCTAGAATAGATAATGTCACGGATGTCTACCTTTGGCATCATAGGCTAGGTCATATTAACAAGAACAGGATGAACAGGTTAAGTAAAGAGGAAATCCTCAATGTTAATGATTGTGAATCATTGACAACCTGTGAGTCATGTCTTCTTGGTAAGATGACCAAATCACCTTTTACCGGAAAAGGTGAACGAGCCAGTGATTTATTGACCCTTGTACATTCTGATGTATGTGGGCCAATAAGCACAGATGCTAGAGGTGGGTATTCATATTTCATTACGTTTACAGACGACCTTTCTAGGTATGGTTATGTCTATTTAATGAGACATAAATCTGAAGTATTTGAAATGTTCAAATTGTATCGTAATGAAGTAGAAAAACAAACTGAAAAGAGTATTAAAACTCTTCGATCAGATCGAGGAGGTGAATACCTTTCCAATGAGTTTTTGACATATTTAGGAGAGAATGGGATTCTCTCCCAATGGACTCCTCCTGGTACACCACAGTATAACGGTGTATCAGAAAGAAGAAATCGAACTCTGTTAGACATGGTTCGATCCATGATGGGGTTTGCAAGTCTGCCCATATCCTTTTGGGGATATGCACTTGAGTCAGCCTGCTACATTCTAAATAAGGTTCCAAGTAAGTCTGTAAATAAAACACCACATGAGATGTGGACTGGATGTAAGCCAATGTTGTCTCACCTTAGGGTTTGGGGGTGTCCAGCATATGTCAAACGTTTGAAGACAGACAAACTTGAACCCAAGTCTGACAAATGTTTCTTTGTTGGTTATCCTAAAGAAACTAAAGGATATTACTTCTACTTTGCTGAAGAACAAAAGTTATTCGTAAGCAATAGAGCTGTTTTCTTAGAGAAAGAATTCCTTAGTGAAGGAACTAAAAGCTCTAATGTTGAGCTTAGGGAAGTTCAACATGTAGAAGATCCGACACCATCTACTGAACTAGTTGAGTCAGATTTGATTAGATTAGATCCAGAACCCATCTTAGATGCACCATTAAGGCGATCAGGTAGAGTACCACGTCAGCCGGACAGATACTACGGTTTCTTGGTCCAGGACGGGGATCCTGTCGAACTTGATGAAAACAATGAGGATCCGATCACCTATATGGATGCTATGCAGAGGCATGACTCTGATGCATGGCTTGGAGCCATGCAATCCGAAATGGAATCCATGAAGGTCAATGATGTATGGACATTAGTTGACCCACCCGAAGGGATTAAACCCATAGGGTGTAAGTGGATTTTCAAAAGAAAACGGGGCGCAGACGGAAAAGTAGAGACCTATAAAGCCCGTCTGGTTGCCAAGGGATATCGTCAACGTTATGGTATTGACTATGACGAGACGTTTTCTCCTGTAGCAATGCTCAAATCCATTCGGATTATGCTTGCGATAGCAGCACACTTAGATTATGAAATCTGGCAGATGGATGTTAAAACCGCTTTTCTAAATGGAGATTTAGAAGAAGAGGTGTATATGATGCAACCTGAAGGTTTTATATCTGCAGATGAGTCTAAGGTGTGCAAGCTTCAAAAATCCATTTATGGATTAAAGCAAGCTTCACGGAGTTGGAACATACGATTTGATAAGGTGATCAAATCATATGGCTTCATTAAGAATGAAGAGGAACCTTGCATTTATAAATGGGCAAATGGTTCAGTTATTATATTTCTTGTTTTGTATGTGGATGACATTCTTTTAATCGGGAATGACATTCCTGCATTACAAGGAATAAAGGTTTGGCTATCATCTCAATTTGCCATGAAGGATTTGGGAGAAGCATCTTACATCCTAGGGATGAAGATCTATAGAGATAGATCTAGAAGATTGCTTGGATTATCCCAATCCACATACATTGATACTATACTGAAAAGGTTCAGTATGATTAATTCCAAGAAAGGCTATCTTCCAATGGGCCATGGAATTAACCTCTCTAAAAGGGATTGTCCGACAACCTCTCAAGAAAGAGAGACTATGGATAGAATTCCATATGCTTCGGCAGTGGGATCTATAATGTATGCCATGACATGTACTAGACCAGACGTGGCATACTCACTAGGAGTAGTGAGTAGATACCAGTCTGATCCAGGTAGCAACCACTGGAAGGTTGTCAAAACCATCCTTAAGTATTTGAGAAATACTAAAGATCAGTGGCTTGTCTACGGTGATTCTGACTTAAAACTTGAGGGATATACCGATTCAAGTTTTCAGTCAGATCAAGATGATAGCAAGAGCATGTCGGGATATATCTTCACTCTTAAGGGTGGGGCCATCTGCTGGAAGAGTTCCAAGCAGCATACAGTGGCAGATTCTACATGTGAAGCAGAATACATTGCAGCATCTGATGCAGCCAAGGAAGCCGTATGGTTGCGCAAGTTCATCACCGAGCTGGGAGTGGCACCTTCCATTGATGGTCCAGTTCCTATATTTTGTGATAACACTGGAGCCATAGCTCAGGCAAAGGAACCTAAAGCACATCAGCGGACCAAGCATATTCTGCGACGTTATCACCTGGTTCGAGAGATTATAGAACGAGGTGATATTGATCTTCAGAAGATTGACACAAAAGAAAATCTGGCTGACCCATTTACCAAAGTCCTCGGCATCAAAGAGTTCAACGAACACAAGTCGAAGATGGGTATTAGATACTGTGCCGATTGGCTTTAGGCTAAGTGGGAGTTGTTGGGAATTGTATCCTAAATGTCAATCGTCAGCATATTGATGATTGAATATTGTAAATAAATTGACAAATTAATAAAGTATTATTTGGCATTATTCATCATTTCATCTTCAAATGAACTCTTATATGATGAAGTCCTTAGGACTTATGTTATGATAAAGGAGGATTTATCTTTGAGTCCTTAAACTTGTTCGCGACCAAATGATATGTTGTTACTAGGACGACAACATTATCGAGATTAGGTCGTTGTGTGACATATACGTTGGTTGTCCTCTTAACCAAAGAGTGTGGAGACACTGGTATGCCATACAGGTGAAGTGTAGGAGTACATTTCACTGAACGTGACCAATTCCGGAACGCTCTACTGTCGAGAGATGTTCCGAGTGGATATAGGTATAAGTTTGGCCCTCTGACCTGAGACCGCAACCTGTGACTAGCAAGCAACTCACTGTACTTTGGTACCGGACTACCTGAATTTCTAATTCAGTGACGGAAGGTCACTGGGTGCAGTCAAGTACTTGCGTAGTCAGTTGTGAGTCAAGATGGAATTGACCCCTCCTGCAAACAGGAGATAATGTCTTGTGACTAATTTAGCAAAACCTTGGCCAGGGTAATCTCAGTGAGGAGTCACGGGATATCTAAAGTTAATCACATAATGGATGTACTAATTATAGGGTTGACAGTGAGCTCTAAGTCATCCTGGCATTAAGAGTCAAAGGGATTGAATTATACAGTAACCCTAGTTCAGGGTTCCAGAATATTTGCTTCGCATATATTCGGCCTATTCGGACGTCGGGTACCATTGCTAGATGGTCACATCGATTAGTGTAGGAAGTCGTTCCTATACTACCGGCTTAGGTTCGAACCTATGAGGTCACACGCATAGAAGATTCCTGATTGATCAAGAAGGCTGATGAATGATTAAGAATCATTCAGGGGTAATTTGGTCAATTCGATTGGCAAATTATCTTATAAAATAATTAAAGTAATTATCGGAGGATTAATTAGTAATTAGATTGCTAATGAACTCAATTGGATTGAGTAATTAGACTAAGGATGAGCCAAATTGAATTAGATTCAATTCTGGGCTCAATCAGGGTTTTTGACCTGATTGGATTAGGTCTGAATCAAGAGGACTTAGGTTGACCAAATTAAATTAGATTAAATTTGTGCTTAATTAGGGATTGACCTAATTGGATTAGGTTCAACCCATGGTAATTGAATCATTCTAATTGTTAGGATTTAATTAAATTAAATGGGTTTGATCTGAAACTATTCGGATCTTGAAATCCACTTGTCACATATCCATGCATGGCGCCATAAATTGATTTTTAATATGATTAAAAATTAATTTAATTTATTTAATGGTGCCATGGGACACTTGGCAACATCAGGGACCTCTTTCATCATTAGATGGGTCGAAATGGAGAGATAAATTCATGAAAAGAATTGGATAAGATCAAATTCTCTCTCTTCATGACATATGCCATCCTTATCTTTATCTCACTTCTAATTAAGGTTGAATTTCGAATTTAATCACCACAAAATCACCACGTGACCCTCTAATCTGATTAGGGGCATGGGAATTTCGAAATTGAAAGAGGGAAGTGGCAACATGATGAATGGTTTAGATTAGATCAAGCTTCATCATGTAATGGCACATGAACTTGAATTTTGAATTCAAAATTCAAAACCCCACAAAATCCTCCACAAATATGGGATGGTTGGCATGAAGTTAGGTAGGAGAGCAACATTAAAAGGACCTCCATCATCTGGTGGTCGAATTCAAGGAAAAAAGAGAGAAAAAGAAGAAAAAAAAAGGAAAAAGAAAAGAGAGGAACCCTAGTTCATGCATGGAAAAATTCCGCATGTTTAACACCGAAGAACCTAGGATTCACTTTCAGTAGACACGTAATATAGGTTGTTCTTGTGAGCCAAGACTTATCCTAGCATGGCGCATAGTCGATTAAGCTTGAAATACACTTAATTAACCAATGCACACACTTAATAAACTTTGAAACATAGTTTTCTTTTCTGTGCACACAGTTTACTGTTTCCTACACACAGGTATGGTTTCTCTGCACACAGTTAAGTTAAGCAATCTGATTTTTGTAGAATATTTCGAATCAATTACAATGACATGGTAGACACTTAATATAAGTTGTTCTTGTGAGCCAAGTCTTACCTTAGCATGACGCATAGTTGATTAAACTTGAAACACACTTAATTAACCCCGAAATACATTTTTTGTTCTGTGCACACAGTTTACTGTTCCCTGCATACAAGTATGGTTTTTTTGCACACATTGAAGTTAACCATGCTATATTACCTGTGTACCAAACTTACTAACCTAACTGCCACTCACTCATTATTTTCTTTTCTTTTCTTTTTTTTTTCTTTTTTTTTTATTTTTTTTCTTTCCTTTTCTTCCTTTTTTTTCTCTTGATATTGATAGATACAGTGGAAGAAAAGACAAAAAAAAAGAAGAAAAAAAAAGAGAAGAAAATAAAAAAAGAAGAAAAAGGAAAGAAAAAGAAGAGAAGGAAAGAAAAAGAAGAAAAGAAAAAAAAAGAATAAAAAGGAAAAAAAGAAGAAAAAAGAAAGAAAAAGAAGAAAAAGGAAAGAAAAAGAAGACAGTTAAGTATTTTCTGTGCACAATTAAGTCTTCTCTGTACACAGACTTGATTGCGTCCAGAAAATACTTAACTGCGTACAGATAGCACTTAACTGCGTACATCACATAATTAAATCTTTTCTGCATACACTTAAATCTTCTTTGTACATAGTTAAGTGTTCTCTGCATCACACAGTTAAGTGTGCGCAGAGAATACTTAATTGTGTACAGAGAATATTTAACTATGTGCATCACACAGTTAGGTATTCTCTATACATAATTAAATTTTTTCTGCACACACTTAAATCTTCTCTGCACACAGTTAAGTGTGTGCAAAGAAGACTTCATTGTGTACAGAGAATATTTAACTGTGTGCATCACATAGTTAGGTGTTCTCTATACACAATTAAATCCTCTCCGCATATACTTAAATTTTCTCTGCACATAGTTAACTGTTATATACATCACACAATTAAGTTAAATATTCTCTGTACAAAATTAAGTCTTCTCTGCACATACTTAAATCTTCTCTGCACACAGTTAAGTGTTCTATGTATCACACAGTTAAGTGTTCTTTTTCTTTCCTTTTTCTTCTTCTTTTTTTCTTTTTTTTTCCTTTTCTTCTTTTTCTTTTCTTTTTTCTTTTTCTTTCTTTTTCTTTTCTTTCTTTATCTGTACATAGTTAAGTATTCTCTGCATCACACATTTAAGTATGTGCAGAGAAGACTTAATTGTATGTAGAGAATACTTAACGGTGTACATCACATAGTTAACTATTTTCTGTACACAATTAAGTCTTTTCTACACACACTTAAATTTTCTTTTTCTTTTTTTTTCTTTTTTTTTCTTCTGTTTTTTTTTTTTTCTTTCTTTTTTCTTTTTTTTCCTCTCATGAGGCCGGCGGCGCCAAAAGGGGGCTGTGCCATGGCGGCAGCGGGAGGGGGCCCGGCAACGGCCACTTTATTTATTTATTCGTTCATTCACACATATATATATATATATGTATATGTATTTATTTATTATGGATTTATTTATTTTTCTTTTCTTTCTTTTTTATTTTTTTATTTTCTTATTTTTCTTTCCTTTTCTTCTTCTTTTTTTTCTTTTCTTCTCCCTTTTTTTTCTTCTATTTCTCCTCCCGCGAGGCCGGCGACGCTAGAAGGGGGCCGGGCCGTGGCGGCCGCGGGAGGAGGTCTGGCTGCGGCAGCTTTATTTATTTATAATTATTTTATTTCATTAAAATATATTATTTATTTATTTATTTATTTATTCATTCGTTCATATATATATATTGATGCATTAAGTTATTTATTTATTTTTCTTTTCTTTCTTTTTTTTTCTTTTTTTTTTCTTCTTTTCTTTTTTTCTTTTCTTTTCTTCTTTTTCTTTTTCTTTTCTTCTTTTTTTTCTTTTCTTTTTCTTTTTTTTCTTCTCTTCTTTCCTTCTTCTTTCTTCTTTCTTCTCCTCCCGCGAGCCGGTGGCGCTGGAAGGGGGCCGAGCCGCGACGGCCACTGGAGGGGGCCGCGGGAGGGGGCCCAGGAGGGGGTGGGGCCGCCGACCGCGGTTGGCCAGTGGAGAACACCTCTCCTCCCGCGAGGCTAGCGACTCCGAAAAGGGGCGGGGCCGCGGTAGACGCGGGAGGAGGGCGGGGTGCGGCCGGCGATGGCCGCAGGAGGGGGCTCGTGAGGGGGCAAGGGCGGGGGCAATCCTGGCGGCGCGGCCGTGGGAGAGGGCTCAGGAGGAGACGGGCCCGCGGGAGGGGGCTCGGGAGGAGGCGAACCGGGGCCGGCGGCGGCCGCAGGAGGGAGCTCGGGCGGGGGTGAGCCGTAGTCGGCGGTGGCCACGCCTTTTTCTTCTTCTCCTTCTGGGAATGGGAGATCCGGAGGGTAGAGGCATTTTCGGTCTTTTTTAAAAAAATAAAAGGGGTTCAAGGATCGGAAATTAAACTTGGTGAAGATATTGGTCGGAAGATTTTAAGACCGATCAACCAGAACTTTTTGTTATAGCGCGGTCTTTTGGAGGGTGGGGAATTGATTACCCCTTAGTTTTATACTTATACATGGAGAGAGGGCTAGGTCCAACAATTCTAAGACACCGATCGACGTTGGAGAAATTATATTCACGTGCACCATATCTGTGGTGCACCGCAGAAATAATTCGAGATAAGATGAAGAGAGCAGGAAGCCAAAACAAGCGCATGATAAATGAAGCTGTTGCTGGAAATTGGACCCGGGGGCTGCCGCGAACTGAGAGGGGAGGAGCTCCGCTGCCGGGACGGTGGGTGGCGGTGCGTCGACTGGTGGCGTCCTCCTGGAGAGTCCTGCAAGAAAGCCGGTGGCCGGGCTTTCCGGCGCCGGCCCTCCGAAGCTCAAGTCAGAGGGGGTTAATATGTGGGGAGTCAAGGAGGAGAATGTTTGTTCTCTCTTTTTTGTGTATATCTGTGTCCGTCCCTCCTTTTCCCCCCAGGTTCTCTTTTATAGGAAGATATTATGTTACCTGGGAGGTGACAGGGAAATTTGTCTTCTTTTGTGATAATTGGGCACGATCACGCTTATTAATGGCGTTGTGGAGAATAAGGCCGGATCAGGCCGGAGTCAGGGAGTTGTCACGGTTGATCGGACCCGTTGGGGTGGTTGAACCGCCGGCCGTGGTGGGCCTGGGGTTCGTAGATAGCAAGTGCATTAATTGCTGAGTGAACCGGTGGTCAGGAAGAGCCATATGCTTTGATGGTTCAGTGATCCGGAGATCATCTTGAGCCGTGTTCATTTAATGGCCGAGTGCATCGGAGGCCTGAGGGGGTCTCATGCATTAATGATAGGGCGTGCCGAATGCCGGCGGAGATCACGTGCCTTGATGACCTAGGAATGGTGGCAGATTGTAGTGGAGTCATGTATTTAGTTGTCAGATCCTTTAGAGGATTAGGTGGAGATTGGATATTTGGCTAAGGTACGGGCCCGGCTCGGGTGCTGAGTCGAGCTGGTTGATTAGCGGAGTGTCCTATGGCGGGGTTGCTTCTCTTGGTCGGCACTCTTTGGTCGAGCGCCTCTCTGGTCGGCGCTCTTTGGTCGAGCGCCTCTCTGGTCGGCGCTCTTTGGTCGAGCGCCTCTCTGGTGGGCGCTCTTTGGTCGGGCGCCTTCAGACTGGCATGACTTGGGTTTTCCCCCCAACAGAAGCCTACAAAAATGAGACGAGATGATTGACGTAGTGCACCACCTAAGGTATAATTTCTTACCGCCTTGGCTAGGTCCTAAGCCAAATTTACTAGCCTGCCTTTAGTTTAGTTTTCAGTCAAACTGCATTATTTGTTAAGTAGAAGAGAGATGTAATACACTTAAAATCCTTGTTGATTCGAATATCTAATCCCAAAGGAAGGTTATGATCTTCTTTGTTAATTCGAATATCTAATCCCAAAGGAAGGTTATGATCTTCTTTGTTAAAGGCAATGGACTCCAATTGCTTGCCTTGATGGCTTTCCTTCCTCCTACATCCCATCCCTATCCTCCTTTTGACCTGCTCTTTTCCCATCCCCCATAAGCCATCATCTTCTCCAAATTTTGGCACCAACAACCAATGACCTACAACTGCCGAGAGCTTGGAGAAGGGGAAAGGCAAAGGAGGAGGAGGAAAAGGTCTCCGCAGGATGTTTTTATGGTGATTTCTACCAATATCTTCCCAACATCTAATGGGGACAACCAATAACCAACATACATCTCCACTTGGGTTAGGGACGAATGGATGTTTCTCAAATTTTTTTTTTTTTGGGTGTATCGGTAGCTCATGTCAAACGAGCATGAGCGCTACCCTAAGCATCATTTTTCAGATCTCGAGTCCCAACCAGACTAACTCATGCGTACTTGAGTGTGAGATTTGGTAGGTTGACCAATACAAGTCTCCCAAAACTCCCCTTCTAAGTAATTTGCTATGCTAGGTATCAAAATATAGATCAACAACATAAAAAATAAAATTTTATAAAAATAATCCACTTTATTTTTCTTTTCATAGACCTGCCAACTTATATGTGTACTTTTTTTCTATCGGACTAGAGCCTATCTATGAAATTTTGGATAATATTCAGTAATTTTAAAAATAAATTACTTTATATAATATAAATATTAATTATTAAAGAGAGAGTTGAATTATATATTTTATATTAATTTTTTAAAAAAGAGATTGATCATTGATCATTTGATTGTGTAGGAATTATTATTACTTAGCGAGTGATATTCATTTAATTTTGTATAAAAAATTATATTATTGTTATGATTTAATTATATTAAAAAAATGATGCTTCCTTTTTGACTTCCAGTAAAAGAAACCAACTATCCGTTCCCATCATCAAAAGTCTTTTTGTCACACCACGCATTGGATTTATATGATGGCCGGAAAGCAACCAAAAGTTGGGCGCTGCTACCAACGCACGGGAGAACACTTTAAGATGTGCAGGGCTCGCTGAAGAACTTTTCAGCTAAGCTGAAGTTTTTATGCCAAGGCAGTGATGCATTTATGTCTCAATAAACCTGATGACTAAAGTTTGATCTTATGTATCAATAAGCCTGGACAATTATGTTAAGACAGTGATGCGTTTTTAAAGGAAATATAAGAGCATTACTTCTTGATACTTTTTAATGCATTCTCTTGAATCTATCTCACTAAAAGGAAATGCATATACCAAGAAGATAGGTGTGTTGAAAGAAACTCCATTTTAAAACAAAGGTTTTCATGCTGTATAAAAGTTGGCACTCAACATGTGCAATGCAAGTCAGGAGATATTTGACAAGTGCATCACACATAAAAAGAAGCAAGAATGGTTGTGCTTTTCAATATGGTCAGAGAGAAAAGCTTTGGGATGAAAGTGGAAGGGAATGGAGAAGATAAAACACCAATTATAGAGAAAAAACAAAGAAGCAAATTAGCATGGGATTTATATGCCATATCCAAAGGCCACTTGCATTAGAATCTAAAAGGAGTTCATCTATTGCACAAACTCTCTCTCTTGTTGGAGAGGTGTGGTGCCAATTAAAAGAGAGAAACATTGAAACTCTTAATAAAAGCTCATAAAAAAATGAATTGTTTGTGAAGGCTTATGAGGTTGATCTTGCATTACCATACTCAAAACCATTCAAATTCTGTATAATGAGAAAAAGGTGCATGTTATATGTTTGGATCCTAGAATGATGCTCTGGTTTATGAAGGAATAATGTTAAGAAATTAACCATCTAAAATGCTCAAAAATTACTAGTGCGAGATGGCACCCTTTCCGTTCAAAACTCTTGTTTTACGTTTTCCTTTTTTAATGTTTCCGTGAGTATCTTTTCTGGTATGCCTTATAGAGGGAGAACGAGAGGGATAACCCATCCTAAATTTAATTACCAGGCCTAAATCTTGACATACTATTATATATATATATATATATATATATATATATATATATATATATATATATATATATATATATATATATATATATATATATATATTCATATATGTATGTATGTATGTATATTGTATGTTAGGTGTGCTAATGTGTAATATATTTATTGACACATTTTTGCATCGAGACACAGGGGGGTCACATATTACCAGTAAGGCTATGGTACATGTATAGGCATGCCCCCGATATCGGATTAGCCGAAAAAAGGATAATTGAAAGAAGATATTTAGAGTAGCATGAATTCAAATATCTTGACCTTTAACAATTTTTTCTATCGTTACATCACTCGTTCAAAAGAAGATGGATGGGGTTGGATAGAGCGTAGTCGGGGCTACGGCTAAAGTAATCTATGGCTACTGCTATTTCGAGAAATAGAATCCTACCGGTAAACCCCGAGCAAGAAAAACTAAAAATAAATTGAATTCATTAATGTACCAAAAGATCTTTTCTATAGAGTATAGCCACTTATTTTATATACAGAATGACAAGTATAACATATCCGACGGGTGTTATAGCCAACCACATTGTTACAATCTTGAGCTGTTCTGGAAGTTTGGCCCTATGGTTCCACCTGCTTCATATATGTCATAACTGCAGCCTGAATTCATTTCAGAGTAAAACTAACACCGTTCGGCTTATACCTGCACATACTTTGGTCAGCCTCAGCCAGGCCTTTTCTTTCGATCTATACTCCTATACTTAGTCGGATTGTTATGGCCGAATTCTATTAAATTTAGCAATGGCCGCATGACTTTCATTTATTCTAATCTCTTAACTTCGTCCACGTAGCGCTTGCTCATAAACACGTTATTAAGATCGAATGTAAACAATATCTCAGACACCGGAAGTGATTGTTTCTTCTCAAAGGTATTGTCCGTATTGAAAGGAGTTTCATAGTCTCTTCCCAATGCACGGTTTTGCTCCACAAAAGATGTCTCTGAAGAGAAAGGGGTAGCCCCCTTCCATTTAAGGAACAGACTGTGGGACTAAGTTTGGACCCTTTATTCCCACAACATTGCCTCCCTAGCGGAGGAGTCTGTGCCAGGATCAAAAGCTCTCAACGAAAGCACCATTGATGAGGTCAGAGGGTATCCCCTCGAATCCCAGAGCTTAGTTCTCACCGGTCTCACACAGAGGAAGCGACTACTTTTTCTTAGAGATATTGTCTGTTTTGAAGGAGGTTTCATAGTCTCTTCCCAACGTACGGTTTTGCCCCATAAAAGGCGCCTCTGAAGAAAAAAGGGTAGCCTCCCTCCATTTAAGGAACAGATCTCTCCGCTATCTAGTCAATGTGGGATTAAGTTCGGATCCTTTATTTCCACAACACCAATATAACACCAATATAGCTAGTGACATCTAATTTATTTTCCTGTGGTACAATAAATGTCTAAAACTAGGTTGAAAATAATCACCAACATAATAGATATGTCACGCGGTTCCCTACAGAACTAATGGTGGTTCGTGGTCTTCCGCTACAGGTTCATGATGCCTTCAGGAACACGGTAGCTGCTTTTGATGCTTGGAGAGAATAAAACACCACCCATGGGAACAAAAGCTAAGTCCTCCTACCTCCCAACAACATGCATACGGGTTCCTGATATTAGAAAAAGCACCTGCCTAGATATTCGAGCAGAAACTTTGGCTCTAATTTCCAATCTCTCCTTGAAGGTGTCCAATCATTTAAAAGACATAGGAAACACAAACAAAACCCCTGCACAGGGAATGGGATGCCAAGGTATTTTAAGTACATATCACTATACTTCAAATAAAAGAAACACCATATCTCTAGTGCCTACACTTCTATAATCCAAATCCTAAAGCTTAATTTAGAACTCATAATTTATCGTATAGGCATTAATCAATGGTCGCTAAATCAAGCCGAACCGGCCGGTTCCGCGAGAACCGAGTCAATCCGGTCTTTAACCCGGTTGGTTCTCTAATGAAAAACAATTCTACCTCATAAGAACGGAAATTGACCGAAACTTGCTAGTATTGGCTGAAAATTGACAGTACCTAACGATTCAGTTCGGTAACGGTTCGGCGAATTTTAGCTGTAACTAATTTAATAATTCATGGCTAGTTAAAAAAAAAACTGGAACTATTATGCCTTTTATTTTTAGTTCATTTTTATGCCAAAATAAAAAAAAAACTATTTTACTTTCATTTTTCCAGCCCCTTTCTGTATATTCCTTTCTTTTGAAAATGAAAAAAAAGGAATTTTTTTCGCTATCATGTTTTCAAAAGCAAAATAAAGGAGAAATTACAATTTCAGGTCGCTTCGGAATTCTGCTCACCCTTTCCTCCAGCCACATTGCGCTGCCGGCCGCGTCTTCTGCCGTCCGGCCTTCACCGGACACGGCGTCTCCACCGGCGGCACCATGCAATTATACTGCAAACAGAGCGACGTACTCGCCGGAATCGTCGCCGCCGGACTGATCCCAAACCCCGTCAGATAATTATGCTGCAGATAGAGCACCTTTATCGCCCCCGATACCACCCTCTCCACGAACCTCGCCGGCACCTTGCCGGAAAACCGGTTATTATCCAGATACAACCTCCCCGCCGCCGCCAGCTTCCCCGGCACGGGCCCCGTCAGCCGGTTGTAGCTCAGGTCCACCGTCGCCCCGTCCGCCAGCGAGCCGACCGGCCGGACCGGGCCGGAGAAGTCGTTCCGCTGGAGCTGAAGGGAGGAGACGGGGAAGGAGAAGATCTGGCCGGGGATCTGGCCGGAGAGCTGGTTCATGCTGAGGTCGAGGTAGTTGAGCCGGGTGAGCCTGGGGAGGACGCGGTCGACGGGGCCGGATAGGCCGTTGGAGGCGAGGGAGAGGTAGCGGAGAGACGCGGGAAGGGCGGGGATCTCGCCGGAGAGGGAGTTGCGCTTGAGATCGAGGCGGAGGAGAGGGGAGGAGGAGGGGAAGGGAGGGATTTGGCCGGAGAGGCGGTTGTGGCAGAGGATGAGGTTGGAGAGGGCTGGGATTCCGGCGATAGCGGGAGGGATGGGGCCGGAGAGGAGGTTGAAGCTGAGGTCGAGGGTGCGGAGGCCGCGGAGGGAGGGGAGGGAGGTGGGGACGGCGCCGGAGAGGAAGTTGCGACTGAGGGCGAGGAAGCGGAGGGAGCGGCAGAGGGAGAGGGAGGGGGGGATGGGGCCGACGACGCGGCCGGGGACGAGGGAGAGCTCGGCGAGGGCGGAGAGGCGGCCAAGGGCAGGGGAGAGGCGACCGGCGAGTCCAGGGGAGCCGGCGCGGGGGTCGCCGAGGGCGAGGGCGACGACGCGGCCGGCGGAGCAGAAGACGCCCGGGAAGCCGCAGGGGTCGCCGGTGAAGTCCCAGCCGGCGAAGAACGTCGAGCCGGGGAGGTCGTAGAGCGACTTGCGGACCGCCTGGAGGGCGAGGTAGTCCACCGGCTCCAATGTCCCCAAACTCGTATCGAATGAACACAACAACAACATCACAACGAGGATGCCCGATTTCCTTCTCATGATTCCGGTCTCTCCTCCAAAGAGTAGTAGTTTTAGATAGCAATGAGAACGTTTTATGCTCCCAGTGTTTCTTGTTTTCTTTTTCTCTTTCAATGGCGTCTTCTTTTAGGAGGAGGAGGGAGGACAGGTAGTTGTTTCAGGCGTGGAGAAGGGCGTGAGTGCTTTAATGGTATGGAACAGTAAAAGAGGAAAGGGAGAGGAAGGGTAGGAGTCTTGGAGAAGAAGCCTGGGGTATTTTTAATGGTTTTAACTTGGAGATGCTGCTGCTGTACCTGGGACGCTTTCTCTCTCTAATCTCTGCTCTGCGTGGCTGTGGGGCTTGCGTTCTCATGATATTGGCTTGGGAAAGAAGGCGAGCTGACTACAGTAGTATATTGTGGACTCGAAGAGTGATCCTCTATCCTTGGAGCCCTCACTTTTCGACCGCCTTAAGATGAACTTTAATAGTAGTTTGCCATTTGATAGGGGAGGCACAAGTGTAGCCTTTATGATTAGGGATCCTGAGGCCAGGCTGATTGCAGCGAAAGGACAGCACACCTTCGAGTCATTAGTTTCGGGCAAAACTCAGGGCCGTCTGGAAGAGTGTCTCTTATGCGAGATGAGTTCTGGAGGCCCGGAGCATCATCCTGAAGGGAGATTCATTAGAGGTGATTGAGGGGATTCTACATAAGGGGGTGGGGTGTTCGACCATCTGCTTCTAGAGGACATCCGACGGCTACTACGGAAGTGTGACATCTTTCAGGCTGTGCATGTATTTCGGAAGATGAATAGAGCTGCTGATTGGGTTGCCTTCTTTGCTGCTGATCATACTGAAGAAATTCTCTGGATACGCTTTATATCTGTTCCTCCACCTCTGTAAAGTATTTTGTCTCTTAACTTCAAAAGTAGTGCTCACGCGAGACTAGTGTGAGCTGCCAATATATCAAAAAAAAAAAAGAGCGATCTTAGTTGTGATACGCAATTTCTCCTCTGCAACATGTTCTCTTATGTCACCTTTAGATTGTATCTTTCATGCGAAAAATGAAAGATTTTTTTTTTTTAATGGTGTCAACCGTTGGATGGTACCTCATACAGATATCCATATGCATAAGTCTCAGAGCAGCTATTCCAAGATCCAGTAGTAAATTCGTGCAAAGAAAGGTTAATCCTTCCTTTGAGTTCTCTTTTTTCTCCTTCTAAATAGTATGTTCTTACGAGTGGAAAAAAAAAAAAAGGCACATAAGAGTTTTGTGCTACATTGGGCTTGACAAATTTTTACTGTAACCAGGCTGTGACGAGCAGCAGCAAAGTGTTCAATAATGAACCAAGTTGGCTGTGGATTCGTACACTGAAATATTTTCCACATAGCTTTTGGGTTGCATATTTGCATCATGCAGAGGTGAAGACAACAAAGGCGATTTTGGTGGGGTAAATTATCTTTTTAAACATCAAAGGCTGTGTCCTGATTCACAATATATATATAGCCATATTTTCCTGTCTCTTAGTTCAATATTGCTCCTTTGGACATTGTATATAAGTCCCATTTATGCTAAGCTATTCAAATATGTGTATATTCTAGCTCATAGAAATGTATGGTGCTTAAAGGGAACATGCTAATTTGCTCTCCAAAGTAGTGACTGATATGAAAGTTATTGTAACAAGGATAACCTAACGTTTTAATGATTCTTATAAAGACATAGGATGCACTTTCTATTCTTATCTCAAGTAAATCCCATGCATCCTACATCACTCACTTCCAAATGGATAATTGACTAGAAAAAGTGCATGCAGCAAAGGTTTAGAAATTGCCTTATAAAATTTATAATCACAGATGATAAGGCTTTACATTAATTCTTTGTAGAGCCCCGCTGAAATACACAATTTATTGTCACTTTTCATTTTGCCTACAAACCTAAGCTAAGATGGCCTTCATATTTTAAGTAGGATAAGTCTTAGATGTACAGCTGCACACGAGAAACTTATATATCCCAGCTATTTTGTGAGAATACATACGGATATGCATTTAGTTCCATATTGGTTATGAACTAGATAGATCTTGAATATTTCTATAGAGCTAAGGAATCCAAATAATACCTTTCGATTAGTCTTTTTAGATAAAGTTTTGGGTTGGGACAAAATGATGTCAGAGTGAATTCGGCCTATGAACTATATGAATCAAAGAATGCTACAATGCTGATCTATTAGGGTTCATCAAGGAATAATTATGGTGCTTATGATTATATTTGAATGGATTTGGATCCATGGTCTAGCGAGAACGTCATGACTTAAATAATAGAAGTACGTAAATCCATGATATAAAATTAAAAATTTAAATAATATTTTTTAGGCAAATATTTTAGGTGAAATTTTAGACTATCATACATTTATTCGCAAGCTCAGAACTTTAGGCGTAAAATGTCAACACCTTGATGATGGTGCCCAGAACTCTTTGACTCCCTCGACGGGTTCCCCCTCGGATTGAAGGAGGTTTTGAAAGCCGAGACCATCAATTCGACATCGTTCTGCTGCGTAAAAGATTACAGGAATTTGATAAACCTTGTATGATATATAGAAGTTTTTCTACCGCCACCTTCTAACGTATAACGTTGGATATCCATCTCTTCGGATGCCACGAGAAATTGGCAGGAATCAAAGGCTTGGTCCGGCGGGCGTGAGGATCCAAAGTCCTTTCTTCGGCTTTCATGTTGTTTTTGGGAGGCTGGATTCTCGCCCTTTCTTTATTATTTTGCTTTCTAGTTTTTAATGGGAACATTTTGTTCTTCGTGCACTGCACTTTCCTCACCCTCATGTACGTTTGTGCATGACTTCACGTAAAAGTTGTGGGCCCACGCATTTAACGGCCCTGCTTCACAAAAACCCTGTTGATGACGTGTCAATATGGGCCCATTAAAAATCCTTGTTGCTATTTGAGACCAACCGCTAATTAGGAGACCACTGGGGCTGAAAATGGGCTAGAATCAGGCCGTATTCGGACTAGGGTCAGATCGAATTTGGGCTTTAATGTAGAACCATTTTATTTTCAGATCGGGCTTGAGTACGTCATTCATTACCTGGCATGGGCTCGGCCTGAGACGGAGTCCAAATTCAAGTCCGATTTTTTTTTTTTATATATATATCTTGTCATTTAGAGAAAATAATGAGAATGTAAAGTACAAATTAAAATGGCTTTAACTGAGCATAATATATCATGTATCATTTACTTGTGTTATAGGAGAGGATCTAATTTTTAACTAGCTCATTTACTTGCGAAGTAATATTATGAAATATTGAACTTCAGTTCAGGCTAGACCTATTTTTTGCCCAAACGGGTAATTCGGACCGGCCCAGTTGAGTTCAAGCTGGACTTGGGCTTGGATTATCCAAAAAATTTTAGGCCTAAACCCGGCTCGAAGCTTGAAAAAAATTCGGGCCGAGTTCGAGTAAGAGCATGGCATGGCCTGGTCCAGCCCATTTTCAACCCTAGTTGCAAATGGGTTGAGGTGGCTTCTGATTTGGCCAGTCGTGACCTGATTAGATGCAAATCAATCCGTATTTGAAGACCGATGGGTAAGTAAGGATCAAAAATTGGATCCATTTTGAAAATCCAAATAATATAAACTTATTTTTCTTTACTCCAAATATTTTTTCCATTCATTAAATAATTTTTCATTTAAACTAATCTATCTTTATTCATCTTTGTAACCCATCCTCTTATCTACTTTCACTTAATTATATTTAAATATTTATTTATTTTTTATGGATTCTTATTTATAATGTTCTCAAATATACCAATATATATTTTTCAAAATTATAGTTTGTAAGCTTGTACCCAAGGATGATCAATTTTTTGGATAAGATTGAAAATTTTTTAAAAGAAAATTTATATTTAAGTTAGCCTTTTATTTTAAAAATTATTTAAAATTTTTAATATTTTATATTTAATAATTATTATTATCATATTTTTAACTATGGAGTTAAATACTTGACCCAAATTATAGACGATTTGTTTCGATCGAAACTCAAACATTTTAAGTTAGGTTCTATCATACATACTTGGCCTAACCTGACCTAAATGGCTTGCTGATTCTAAAATCTTTTCCAAAGACCCAACCTGACTTAATGTGACCAACTAATGAATTCGATTTGGATCCATAATCTAGACTCGGACATGAAATCAAGTTGAGTTGAGGTCAAGATGCCCTAGCTCGACTTGACCTATCTGCAATCCTATAATCAAGCTGAACTTGATCGAGCTTGGTCTCATCAAGCTTGGCTTGAAATTATTATCAATTTTGAAAATCAAGAAGTACGTAAGATCTTTGTTTAAGTCCTACTCTCACCCTAATTTTGATTGGCTTTTCTTTTGTCATACTTTCGAGAAAAATAAGATTGGTTTGTTTCTTATTTGATCAAGTCTAATTTCAGTGTAATTTCAAGTCGAGCCTATTTCAAAGAGCTCGATAAAATTTTGTCATGTCAAAATTAATCGAAACATATCAAGCTTGAATCAAAGTTGAATTGAGCTTGATCAAGGTTGACTTAAACTCTATTCAAGCTTGGTTCAAGCTTGATTCAATTGTTCAATTTATGCAATTATTATTAACCAAAGATTAATTGATGGATTAGATCTAACATTTGATTCATGCTAATTAATATAAATTGGAATATATTTTATCAATTTCTAGCCTTATAAAAGTCGAGCTTGATCAAGCTAGGTCATTTTTTACGCTTGTTTGAAACTACTTGCAAGCCTATAAATTAAATTCAAGCTTGATCCAATTGTATTCAAAACAAACTTGATTCAAGCTTATTTTGATCCAAACAAAAGTCTGCCTCATGCTACTCTGATCAATTGGCAGTCCAAGTAATAAGTTCAATAGTACATTTTGTTCTCTTTCCTTTATAGCATGTCAATAACAAGAGTGAAGATGGAGGCATTTGGGCCGGCAAAGCCAACTGATTGAAAGCCTAGAAAAAGACTTGGAGGGAGATTTGGCAAAAAAGTTGGCCGATGGAAGGGTAGCTACTTTGGAGGATAGAGTGCTACTTCATAGCTACCCTTCCATGGCTTTTGATCCATTTATTGATACATTTCACATCATCGCAATCAGTTCTAGGTCTTTTTCTTCCTTGGTCATGGCTTCACCCCAACACCTCTTTCATGTGAAAGCCGACAAGATTTCTGAAGCGTGGGGCTCCTACTAATTACCTACCAAACGTATTGCTTTTCACTTGCATGCACTTGAAATGTATTTGAAGACAATGGAAGCTTCCTAGTTTGAACAAATGGGAAAAAGTTGGGTTTAATTTTTTTTGGTTTTATTACAGTACCCTTTAATAGTATTTTATTAAAAGGTAGAAGATATCTTGGTATTCATTTCATGAGGGTATTAAGAAAATTTTGTTCATAATAGGGTAGCAGTAGGTTAACTACAAATTGACAACTTCACTTAATTCTTCTTTTTTTTCTTTTTTTCTTTTGAAATAGCAATTAATGTAATAAGTAGTGGAGTCTGCTATGGGTAGAGGTGGGCATTGGGCCGGGCCGAGCCTGGCACGAAGCGGCCTGCTTGCTACAGTAACGGGCCGTTCTAGGCACGGCTCATAAAATGGGGCTGGGCTGGGTTAAGAATTTCTAGCCCACGGGCCGAGCCCGGCACGGCCTATAAGGGCCTGGGCTGGCACGATTCGTGGGCCAAGCACGGCACGGCCCATAAGGGCCCGGAATGATTCGTGGGTATTTCCCCAAAATACCCCTCAAATTAGCTGTTTTATGGCTGTTGGGAGGGGCAAAATGGATAAAAAGCCACAAATAGCCGTTATGGGCCACCCATAACGGCTATTTTTTTTTGGACAGACGGGCCGTGCCAGGCCCGGCATGGCCTGCCACCCCATGGACCTAGGGCCGTGCCGGGCTTAGTCTTTAGGTTAAGCGGGCTGTGCCAGGCACGGCCCGTTTAGTAACAGGCCGGGCCAGGCACGACCCGTTTGGTTTGTGGCCCGGTACGGCCCGATGCCCATCTTTAGCTATGGGGATCTCCTTATTGCTCCTCCTCCTCGATAACTTGGGAACTCCAAGGGGAGGAAAACTGATGGCAGACCACTGCAGGGGAAGAGAGAAGGAGGAAGAAGAAGAGAAAGAGAGAAGGAGGAAGAAGAAGAGAAGAAAAGAAAGAAAGGAGAAAGAAAAAGAAGAAAGGAAGCTAGGGTTTATATAATCATTCAACTCCCTCATACATGAGAGAAGTGGTCTTTATATAGGCCTTAAATTAGATCAATCAATTGACGACATACCAAATTTGGATCCACAATCAATTGATCAATTGACTAAGTCAATCAATTGATTACATACCAAAATCGATCCAATCACTTGACCCAATTACATGACTTAACAGCTAACCCAATTGACTTAACTAGAACAAAAGCAACTAACCAAACTGACTCGACCAATAACAAAAGCAACTAACCAAATTGACTCGACCAATAATAAAAACAACTAATTGACTTCATCTTTTGAATGAGGGGCTCTGATGTCCCATCAACTCCTTCCAGGTGGAAAACACTCAACTCTGTCGAGTGCAGTTCTGGTCGGAAAAATTTCTGCAGGCACGATGAAGGAGGTGCTATCGGGACTAAAGTTGGCAAAGAAGATAAACACATACATGACAATGAAGCCGATGTGATTGTTGTACGGTGTGAACCTGATGGGTCTGCGAGCCTATGGTTGTAGTTAGGCCCATGTAATGAAGAGGGAAGGCGAAGTGGTTTAGGGGAATGGTTGTGGGCGCGTGGGCTTGGGCTGGCAAATGGGGGTGCAGGCGTCGGATCAGCCCGATGGGGTGGGTTGGGGAAAGGAGAGGGGGGGGGGGGGGGGGTGGTGGAGTCAGGTAGGTGGGGTGGTGAGGTGCAGTGGGGTGGTCGAAAAGAGGCGGTCGACGGTGGGGAAGCGGCGCCGGTGGAGATAGGAGCGGCGAGGTGGAGGTGACAGACGGTGCAGGGCTGCGACGGCGGCGAAAGAAGTGGTGGCGGCGTTGATGGCGCAAGAAGAAGGAGGTGCTCGGTGGAGGCCCTCGGAGAAGGAGGCGCTCGGTGGAGGCCCTCGGAGAAGGAGGCGCTCGGAGGAGGCGGCATTCCAAAGAGCGCTTAGGGAAGGTTGTAACGGCAACATCGGCTGGTGGTAGCGGACGCTCGGGCGGTGACGATGGTGGTGCGGCAGTGACGAACGATGGCGGAAGAAGTGGTGGCAGCGTTGATGGCACGGCTCGGCGGGGAGAGGACGATGGGACTTGACGACGGTGGGGGACCGAGCGACAGAGCGGTGGTGGCACGACATTGGAGGGAGCTCGACGGCATGGTGAAGGCAGTGGAGGAGTAGGGTAGTCGCGGGGAGGGAGAGAAACAAGTATTTCCCTTTTTTTTTTTTTTGGCACACACGTGCGGTCACGTGCGAGAGATTTTTTTTTCCTTTTTTTTTCCTCCGGAACGCATCCAAGCTAGAGGGTACGGGCTAACAGGCTGAGACTTTACCCGTCAAGGCTGATTTCCTTCAACCTCTCGACGGTTGCGGGAGGTCGCGCCGATCTTCACGGTGCAGGCTGTGGGCGGGGCTCTGTGGCCTACGGCGATGGGCGGCGGTTATTAGTGGTGAGTCATAGGGCACAGTGGCTGGCGGGGTCCTCTCCGGGTGGGGGACACGTGTGGGCATGAGAAGAGCTGGGCTTTCCCGATTCTCCATAGTGTGGGGTTGAGCGGCGCAGCTATCCCGATAGTGGCGGCTTGTGGGGAAGTCCCTTCTTCTGGTGAGAGCCAAGAGTGAGAGCCCGACAATTGAAGAGGAACCTACTCAAAGAAATTTTTTAGATGCTTCAAAAACCTCTAT
This sequence comes from Phoenix dactylifera, assembly GCF_051530095.1. Lineage (NCBI taxonomy): Eukaryota > Viridiplantae > Streptophyta > Magnoliopsida > Arecales > Arecaceae > Phoenix > Phoenix dactylifera. Next base: position 18,267,947 of record NC_143203.1, on the reverse strand, counting down.
AGAGGGTGTTGGTCAAGAGTTCAAGGATGTGGAAACTCTTCGTGATATAATTCGCAACTTTTGCATTGCAAATTGTAGAGATTTAGTGTTTGTGAACAATAATCATCAACAAGTGACTATGGAATGTGCATAGAAAGAATGTGAATGATGTGCATGCCTCTCGACTTGGAAATCAAGAAAGAATTGCAATTAAAACAATAAACAATATGCATATATATGGCAAAAGGTTTCCCACGCAGACGGAAGAGAAAAATATGGAGGAGTATGAATGTCGGGAAGCTAGAAATTAGTGCCTTGAAGCCATAGAGATAGAGTTTTCATGGATTTCAGCTAAACGGAGGAGTAGGGAAGACAGGAGGGTTTGGGAAGAAGGTTCCGACCGACCGAAGGGAAGTGGGTCGAAATCAAAAAAATTGGATGACAGAGTCACAAGTCAGACGAGCGAAGAGGCGGTGTGAGAGAGTCGAAAAATCGTGAAGGAGGCTTCGACTAAATAGTAGTTGGACGGAGTCGGAAGGATTTGGGAATAACGGTTATGATTGACCGACCGTAGAAAAGTGAGTCGAAATCAGAAAGTCAGATAAGAGAATTGCAGGTCGGACGAGCGAGGAGGTTGACTGAAAGGGAGTCAGAAAATTGAGAAGGGGGTAGTCAAAAAATTTGGAAGAGCTTTCGACAGAATATGGGTTGAAACTAGGGAGAGGGTATTTAGGGATGATAGAAAATTAAGGATATTCCCGTCTGGAGGGATAAAATTGTTAAATTTCAAATTGCCTGTGTACTGGCTGTTATAAAATTGGTCCATCAGGACCATAACAACCGGTCCACAGAGACTAACAGTTAACGCACGGTCCATGGACTGGCCATTAATTTCCCCTAAGGGCTCGTTTGGTTCGCGGGAAGTATTTTCCCTCCTTGGAATATGATTCCTGAAAATCAGATTCCTAGGCAGAGAATACCTAGGAAAGTACTTTTGGCATGTTTGGTTGACCATGGGAAAGTGACAAATTTCCAAAGTGCTTATGTTTGGTTAACCATCTACTTTCTTGAGAAAGTTATGTATAATTCTTATTATGCCCTTAATAAAAATTAGGTCTTTAATGCCTCTTTAATACTTCTTTAATGCTGAAGGGTCTTTTTGAAAAAAAAATAAAAAATGAGTGATTCCCACCTCATGGGAAAGTAACTTTTCCATGTTTCTTATGGGAAAGACTTTCCCATGAAATATGGGAATCATATTTCCATGAGAATACAATTTTTCCATCTCTCTCTTTTGGAAACTCCAACCAAACAAGAGGCATCTCATTACTTTTTCGTTGACCACACTTTTCTCTCTTTTTTTTCTGCGAACCAAACAAGCTCTAAAAGAAATGAAACGTTGTGGACGCTGAAAGGGGAGTGGGTTTGATACTTTCAAGCTAAACCGTCCATTTCTTTCGGACCCCACCTCTTCTCTGCCAAATTGCCGGATTTTGGGGGGTTGGTGTAGCACTAGGTGAGGTCTAAACCGTCCATTTCTTTCGGACCCCACCTCATCTCTGCCAAATTGCCGGATTTTGGGGGGTTGGTGTAGCAGTAGGTGAGGTCTATATTTAATATAACAACCACCAACATCTAATTTTCTTGATGCTACTCTTCACTATCCTTTCTTGTACGAAATAAGGGAAAAAGGAGGTGGTTACATTTACCTGTCATATATAATAGAACAAGAAGGTCCTTTTTGCTATTTAAGGTTAGGGTAGAGCTTCATTGGCTTCTTCATGAGTATGAAGAATTACTCCACACATCACATATGCAGCAACTATCGCCCAACTGAGTTCTACTTGATTGAGACAAGGGTGGTTTCGATCCGCTACTCTATGATAGGAGCAGACCAATATATTTGGAAGCCTAAGACCATTTTGTCTTTGAGGCCTTTCCTGCAGTAGGCCGGCCAAAGGCGAACTCATAGAAAGGCCTTTTTTCTTTCCATTTTGTCTTTAAGGCCTTTCCTATGGTCGGTCTTCTTTGGATCGGAGTCTTAGGCGACCACCTCAGTCGCCTAAGGGTTGGGCCAGCCCTGCTCTTTGATTGTGTCCATAAGAAACCTGCTACATTTAAATACCACATTTTCTCTTCTCCGATCGCTCGCTCTTTTCTACAAGAAACCAACGCTAGCACCTCCTCTCCATTCTCTGGTTGTATTTTTCTCTCTCTCCCTATCAAGATATTCAACACCATGCAAGATTTTCCTCTCCATGCTCTCTATCTCACTTGTGAGGAATATAGCAATCCTGTTTCTCTTCTCTTTCTTCCTTCCATTCACACGTCAATCCTGCCTTCCTGTAAGCTTCAGCACATTAATCTTCTTTCTTTCCTTTCTTTTCTCAAGAGGAAGAAGCCTTTATAAAATAATTTCTGCAACAACTAAATTCAGCAAAACGAAAATCTGTTTTGATTTCTATAAATGAATTTTTGAGAGTTATTTTCTGGTTTTAAAACTTTCAAATATTAAACAAGTTTGAAAGTTAAATTTTGTACATTCTTTTCAGGAAATTAATTTCTGTGAGATAAATCATGCAATATTTATTTCTAGCGAAGGAAATTTTATTTTAAATTTTTGCAATTAAATTTACCTAAATATCATATTTTGCTTTCTAATTCTTGTATATTAGATTTACGTATATCAAAATTTTATATTTTAATTTATATGAAACCAATAAACTATTTAAATTAATTTTTATGTAATAAATAATGATAGGAAAAATTTATAGTAATGAAATCTCTATTTTATATTCTAGGAACTTAACTTTTGCAAAATAAAAGATTATGTTTTAAATTTCTATAAAATAATTGTCTTCTATGCATTAGTCTCCAAACTTTTGCTTATTCTATAATATTTTTTAATCTATAACCAATTTATGCAAACTAAAAATTATGTAACTTAATTCTGTTACTAAAATTTAGATTATTAAATTTTATATATAATCTATTCTAATTTGAAACTTAAGGTGACAATAAGGTAATTAGAAATTTAATTTAGTATATCTTATGAGATACTATTTTGAATAAATAATATATAGAATTGACTTTTAGGTTGGCAATCATTCTATACAGGCTTAGGATTATGTTGGAACTGGGTAATTATTAGGTTTTATCTAGATACTAGCTTATCAAAGAGTTAGAATTTTTTTTTAAAAAAATTTATTATAGCCATATTTTGAGTAAAATATAATCTTAGAATATAATGTTCTAGAAAAATATTTCAAAATTAGTTGGATTTGTTCACTGAGTGTGCTTACTAGGTAAGTAATAATTCACATTTTATAGACTTTTTATTAATTTTCCTATGAATAGATAGTAAAATGAAATAGATTATAAATTGATTTATGTGCAACTTATGAATTTTATGAAATTATGCTTTGAATACAAAATAAATCTGCAAATGGAAAGTGTTACTTTTATTAGCAAATATTATGCATATTTTGTTTGTAATTTGACATAAGGATGATTTATGACTAGCTCTAATATGTGCAGCTCTTTGAGTTTTAACTTGGTTACACCCCACCAATGGTTATACATTGATGCTTTGAGTATTTTCGAACTTGCTATTTTGGCCCACTCTATAGAATATGAGTGTAGTATGTTGGCTCACTCCATAAGGTATAAATACGGTTTTCTAACTCTACCATAGGATGTAAATATGATCATAGTATTATAGGTTGTTGAGTTGAAATATAGTATTTTAAATTATTTCAATGAATATAAATATGAATACTTTAGCAAACCTAAATGTTCTTGAATTTAAAATTATCTTATTAGAATATAATGGTTTTGCTTATTAAAATATAAATTATCTTTAAGTTTTAGTTTCTTTGATTTTATTCCATTGCCTTATTGAATCTTATGCATTATGATATTGGACGTCTTGCATGCTAGTGAGTAATGCCCTATGAGTACCCGTTGGTTGCCCTGCATTTACACCACATCCTAACTCATGATGGTGCTTGGGAGGCACATGCATATCTAACCATGTGGTACGGTTAGGGTATGTTGAGTATGATGGAACTTCAATTGAACACTAATAATAACCAAAGTCAAAGCAACAAACATCATATAAGAAAACAACCAAACTAGCCTGAAGATATCTTAGCACTTGGAAATGTTCTATAGGTCGCAAAATGACCAATGTAAACTATTGTAAGTAGTTTAAGGGAAGAGAAGTTGTGAGACCTATGATTGATCGAGCATAATTATTAGTCTAACAGATGACACAAGTTCTAACTATTGTGAGGAATATGAGTAGTGGAGGATAGTTAGCATCAGTTACCAGAACTGTCATAAATATAGGCCAGACGTGGGCTGCTACAACTGGAAGTGGGCAGTTATTACATTACTTATCTTCTAGTACAAATAAGTGGATGTAATCTGAAAAGAGGATCTCTCACAATAAAATTAGTTTATGTTTAATTTATCCTTGTATTTATATTTATCTTTAATTTTCTCTCCATTAGTTTTCTAGTAGCATGTTAATTTACCAGCAGGAGTAGCAATAGAGTAGTTTGATCGTAGCTTTGGCTACATCCTATCTTACTTTATCCTTCTTCGGAATGAATAATACGATGGTAGCAAAAGTTCTTAAAGTTCAAGGTACTTGCAACCATGCTCTTCTACCTGTTGATTTTTATATTTCTTGCTAATCTAATGCCGACGGCATGCTTGTGCACAATCTAGCCACAAGACTTATTATCTTTCTCCCGATTACCTCGGCGAGAGAAAATGCACTAACACCCTTTCTAGCACATCCATCTCTCTCTCTCTCTCTCTCTCTCTCTCTACATAGTAAAGAGAGAAAACACCATGTCTTGAACTCATGATTTCTGATCGGGAGCGTGACACTATATTGCCCCTAGAAGATTGCCTCTTGCATGGAACTGGTGCTTGATTTATTAAACAGGTGGAGAAGAAGGGGGCCTCTTCAAAACTGTGATTTCACTGTCCCTCTTATAGTTGACAATAAGAGTTGGGATCGAGTTTCCCTTGACATGATTTATGGGACTGAGAGCATGTTCATGGTGCAACCACTAGCAACATTTTTGAGTTGTTCGTGCATTGCATCTAAATGGTAATGTGGAGAATTATAGACATTTTGCATGAGGTTGAATGATCTCGGGGTTGAATGATCTGGAGGTCGAATGATCATCCGAACATGATCATACTCCTCAAGTTTTATTCTTGAGCTGGATGCCATCTATTAGCAAAAGGGATAAAAACCTAGTTATCACTCATCGTCTCACCGGCCGGTTCATCCATGGATCGTTGGAGCAAGATCTGGTGACTGTAATGCTTCTCAAAATTTTCTATGATCAGCAATAAAGAGTGCAATTCATGATCATGCAGGCTACATAACCATGAAAGGGCCTTACTTCCTAAGGACTTATAGAGTAGATAGATCATAAGGGGCTTATTGTCCGATGGAAAGATAGGGCATCTATAGAGCAAGCAATAACATGGTCATTCGGGCTATTCTTCTCCTCACAAAGCCTAAACTTGGGACATTGGGAATCAGTGGGGAAACTTGACACGGTGAACCTTACAGTTTCAGCTATGGAATCTTACAGTTTCCGCTATGGAATCTTACAGTTTCCTTAACTAAAGTCTCCAGACATGTCTTATTGAATGGTGAAGGTAGGAGATAGAATGGTTGGATGAAAGGAGGAAGTATAGTTGTTTGAGGTGGAGGTAGAGCAGGTGGATCGAATTGATTGAGTGTGAGGTAGTAGAATTGGTTGAAAAAGTAGATGAGGCTGGGTGTACTGTGGTTGAGGAGGTAGAACTAGTTTGAGACAGAGGTGCAGGTGGCCACACTTAATTTTGCTTGATGGCTCTCATCCCTGATAAGCTTGGGCATTGATTACATAAGTTTATCTAACATATGTTCTATAAATTCTATTGGGCATTGCTTACACAATTCCTTTGTGCATTATCTCCTAATATTATCATGGTAGAAATAAGCTTGCATTCAATGGTACAGTCTCCATATTTAGAAGGCCTTTCCTTTTAGCTCATCTTCTATGGTGTCTCAGTGAAAAGATTTTTCTATCATATAACGAAGGGAGATCGAATAGAAATATAAATCTCATTATATCAATTTCTAGGCTAGAAAAGTTAATCTTCTTCATAGGGTTTAATGTTCAAACCCTAGAACCATGACAAAATTGAGTCAAAGTAGCTCCCATGCAAGATTTGGGTCAATCTCGACCTACTTATAATTTGTATTCTCTGTATTTGATTAATTTAATAGGTTTTAATGCTTGAAATTATAGGTAATGGATATACATCATGAAAAATATAAAACCCATGAAGTTCATGGCAAGGATTTAATTTGCATTTATGGAGACATCCAAGCATATCTACAACATTCCATTGTGGCACGCAACCATTTAATCCATTATATCTTGAAAATTTGCTTTCCAAATATGATTCCATCTAGAATCATCTATAGACATCCAAAGTGCTTATAAAAGCATGGTCTTGGAAAGGTTCCTTGCAATAACAAAAGATGAAAACCAAAAGTAGGTCACAATGGCATCAAGCTTTTTGCTCTCCGCATTTCTTAGGATACGTACCATACCATCCTACCTAATATTAGGGATGTACCATTGGTGATGCCCTCCTCCATTGGTGATGACCCATTGATCTGAAGCACTCGTACCATGGAGAGGCGAGTGACTTGGATGATCCTTATGTTAGGTTTGGATGGTATGGGACATATCCTAAAAGTGTTATTTGTTAAACTTCAAGATCGTTCGTAATACAGATTGTATCGCCGAGATTATCCCCCCTATAGGTACGTAATGTCCACCAACCTTAGATATCCATTTGTTATTCTTGCATATATGTATAGGATGGTATTTCTTCTTCTTCTTCTATTTTTTCTTTTTTTTTGTTTTTGTTTTCTTATGCAAAAGGAGGTGGGCCTACCTAGTTATTATTTATTATCATTGAGATTATGATTACAAGGGGAAAATAGGATGTGGATAAGGATTGGTGGGAAAAACTTCCTCTTCAAGCTGTAACATTGTATTTCATTTAGTTCTTTGGCTTATATTGCCTTTGAGATGAACATTGTTCCTTAAATCAAAAACATTTGTCTTACATCTTTGTTCCGTCTCTTCGTACATATAAGTAAACATTAAAGAATCTCCCTTTCCTTACATGAGCTTAAATGGCTGCAAGCAAGGGTCTAGTTGTAATGGGTCATAAAGTTTCATGACAACTTTATCTTTTGTATAAATTTGTATTTAAATTGTTAGCATAATTTAGGGATCAAATAACAATCTGTATCACCCAAAATATTTTTTTTGGTTAGCATAATTCTATATTGGCCTATATTATTTTTCTTATATGGAGTCTGTATATGAGTATATAGAATCCCTGAGATGTACCGAATGTAGCCATATCTAGAAGCTTTGAAGATGCCTATTACCGATTTATTGATCACTGTTTCTTGTTGAATCAATACCCAAAGATCCTCTATTTTCTGGTGGATTTGCAGATCCTCTATTTACTAATGAATCAATATTCGAATATCCCATATTTTCAAGTATTTCTGCATATCCTCTATTTTTAGTACATTAACTTTCGAAGATTCTTTGTTTTCTATGGATTTGCAGCTCCTCTCCACCATTTTTTTCTCAAGTTCAGATCTTCGGTCATTTTTGGTCACCGTCGATCAGCCCTTTCTCTCCATTTTTGGTTTTATTTGCTGTGTTCGGCTCTTTCACCATCCAATTTGAGGTCTCTTGTTCCTCTTCTATAGTATCTCTATCTATGAGAATCGTCGACCATTGGTTTCCCTCTCTTTGAGCTATGTCCTCATTGCAATTGTCATCTTTTATATGTCTTCTTGCTGCCACATCATTAGATAAGTTAATCAGCCATATCAGCAGACACATCAGTCTGTTACGTTAGTTAGACATATGAACAGACACATCAGTTTGCTATGTTAATTAGCCATATCAGTAGAACATTAGTCTAACATGTCAATTAGCTACGTCAGAATTGCCAAATATATCAGTTTGCTACGTTAACTTTCTAATCTGTCGCATCAGTCTCAAAGCTGCTATGTCAGCTTCTATGTTGCCATATCAAATTTTGTATTATCACATCAGTTTGATACATCAATCTACTATATCAGCTTCTGAGTTGCTATGTCAATTCTTAATCTACTACCTTCTAAGCTGCTTGTGTTCTGCCACATCAGACTCTGTGCTGCCACATCAGTTCTTCATCTACAACTACTTCAGCCTCTGAGCTGCTGTGTTAGCTCCTAATCTATCACGTTAGCTTCTGAATTGTTGTTTCAGCTCTTGATCTAGTACATCAGTCTCTGGGTACATTCGTGATCCATCTTCTAAACTCAAGTTGGCACCTACAATACCATCATGAGTTTGAGGAAAGATATTAGTATAATTTTAGGGATCACGTAACAACCTACAACACCCATAATATTTTCTTTTATTAGTGCAATCCTGTATCAACCTATATTATTTTTTTATTAGCATGATCTTGTTAAAGTAATTTTAGGGATCACATAACAATCTGTATTATCCATAATATTTTTTTTATTAGCGTGATCCTATATCAACCTATGTTATTTTTTTTGTGTGTAGTTTATACATGAGTATATATAACCCTGAGATGTATCGAATGTGATAAAATAAAGATATAAAATTCTTTCTCTTCCTCATTTTTTTAAATTTTTCTCCTCTCCTGTGAATATTTTAACAAAATAAAATGTAAGCACTAATTTCTAGAGTTTTGATGTCAAGATCACAATCATAAGATTTGCTGGATCCTTTCAAGTTTCCTCCTCAGCTAAGGTTGTTTTCGGTTCAGATTTAAGAAAAGGGAATAGGTCTAGTTATGCCTAGTAAATTGTGATGCCACAAGTGATTCCTATTTTTTATTTGGCTATAATTTCTAGAATAACTTTGTTTGAGGATATTTCTGTCCAATACAAAAAAAGTAGGAACAAACAATGGTTTTATGCTATAAAGCCAGTGCTACAATGGTTTTATGTATGTATGTATGTATGATGTATGTATGTATGTATGTATGTATGTATGTATACATCAATGGGGTTTTCTGCATGCTATGCACATGCAATGTTCACATATATGCACATGTGATGGATGCTTCTCTTCATGAGCACTAAAAACATGCAGTTCTACACATACCATTATGTTTGTTGGGGTTTACGGTAGCCACTGTAGTTGGCCTAACACTGTTTATAATGGCACTCGCTTGACAAATTGGGCAACCCGGTGAAATTTTGCATCGAGCCGTCCACTTATTCATCTCATTACTCACATGGATCTATATAATTTCTGCTTGAAGAGTGGAACAAGCCTAAGCTGTGTGAATATTAGAAAACTAGTATCTGCCCAATGCTAGAGAATTAAAAAAAAGGATATATTAATTTGTAAATTAAAATATTACATCAAAACTAAAAAGTATGAGAATTCTATGTGATGTCTATTTAATAGAATTTCAAAGATAAAAAGGGGTAAAAATCCAAAGGCTGTGACATATAGGGCTCATTTGGTTCGCGGAAAAAGGAGGAAAAGCGTGGTCAACGGAAAAGTAATGAGATGCCTCTTGTTTGGTTGGAGTTTTCAAAGGAGAGAGATGAGAAAGTTGTATTCCCATGGAAATATGATTCCCACATTTCATGGAAAAGTTACTTTTCCATGAGGCGGAAATCACTCCATTTTTACTTTTTTCCAAAAAGACCCTTCAACATTAAAGAAGCATTAAAGAGGCATTAAATACCTAATTTTTATTAAGGGCATAATAGGAATTATATATAACTTTCATAGGAAAGTGGATGGCCAACCAAACATAAGCACTTTGGAAATTTGTCACTTTTCCTTGGTCAACTAAACATGCCAAAAGTACTTTCCTAGGCATCCTCTTCCTAAGAATTTATTTTCTAGGAATTATATTTCTAGGAGGAAAAATGCTTCCCGCGAACCAAATGAGCCCATGGTGCAATATCTTGTAGGCCATACTAAATGGCCGAAAAGAAATTGGCATGAAAGAAAGCTCACCCAAGCACCCAGAATAAACCGGCTCAACCCAAAACTGATTGCGGAAAATAGCCCAGAGATGAATAAGGAAGCGAGGAAGCTCACCTAGTAAACTTATTCAGAAAGTGACTAAAATCCAATCTCGTAAAATCCATTACCGACTTTTCTCTGGTATTCAGATCCTATTTCAATTTCGATTCCGATTCAAGTTACAAACCAAATGAGTCAGAGAATATGGTTATTCCGTTTCTCAACCATATCCATCATTTTTCTAATCATCAAATCATTCATGATCACAATTTTAGTGGTTCGACCTTGAATCTTCTTTGATCACATCTGAGGTGGCTAAAATATGTTGACTAATTAGGAGGTGACGTGCAGAGTGCTGAGGGATTTAATTTCATTTGAATTTGAGCTTTGGGTTGGTCTAGATAAGAAAAGCCCATATCTCTTTTCCTTGAATCAAGCACTCTAGAGCTTGAATCCATCAGAAGAAGAGCCTCTGTTTACAAAAGGAGGCCCAACACCCAAAAAAGGTATTAAACTATTTTCAATTATTTTTCTCGAACTTGCTTGATTGTCTCTATGCTGCCCTTTTAAAGTATTCTGACTTAAGTATTAGAGGATCCGGTCGAAGCCAATCCGGTGAGCCTTTCTTTTCTTTGGTGTGCAGAGCAGCAGATGCATTATGAATCGCTAGAGTGCAGATTGCATCAGAGTCCTCTGATTTGTTGATCGGGTTTTTGAAGGAAACAACATCCTCTATGCTCTTGTTGATATTTGAATTATTTATTGTCAATAATTAGCATTTCGAGCAGTTGAGTTACACTCTGAGTTAACTTCTATCAGTTCAGTCACAATCGAGTCATATTCATCTTCTTTTTTCTTTGTTTTGATATTTGTACTTCTATAGAAGCTTATGGTTTCTACTTTTCTACAAAGTGATCTATTGAATGATGATTATAGTCATTGTTGTCATGATAATCGAGGACATTACCGTTCTTGATTGATCTGATGCCAAATTGTTCGATCATTATTTGTAAGATTGTTAATTGCCACAACTTATTTTCTGAGATCTCCAATTGACAAGCACAAATTTTCTTGGTTCTACAAATTGATGATCAATTCAATCAATCATGCCTCCAACCCTTTATATTGTTGTTAAGAGGGATTCCCTACAGAACTCGATGGACGATGCTAAGCTTCTCCTTTCACTGGAGCTTCGGAGTCATGCACAAGAACATCCCTCAATATTGAGCTGATTGGGACCCAATACCTATTAATGGTATTTCAAAGAAGAAAATAGTGAAAATACAAAAAAAGTGAAAATAAAAGATATTCAATCGTTTGAGAGGATCAAAATCTTCAAAAGCTTTTAGGCTAGTTTTATTAGATTGATCGCTTGTCTCCATAGCTCATAAGGCTTCCATATTCATGAAATAAGATACCTTAACTAACAAGAAAAGACCTAATCCTAATGATTCTAGAAAAGTTAAAATAGAATAAACTTTAGAAAATAAATACAAGATGATTGTAGGTTTCATTTTTTTAAGATTAGGAGTTACATGAGAGGGAGAAGGGTGGTCACAAGTGGGATGCCAATAGCCAAGCCTATGGCAAACTCTACACTTCTGCTTTTCTTTCTCATTCCAACTTTAGCATATTTCTCCTATAGCACAAACTTTTTTCTTATTTGATATGTTTAATGCATGCCATTTTTTTTTGTTGGGAAAAGCTAATACATGTTAGTTAAGGAAACTTAATCCTATTATGTGTAACATACATACATGAATGATTTAAGCGAAACCAATATGTGAGTGATGTTACAAAACCATGATCTCTTTGATTGCTTTCTTTATCTACAATTAAGTCAATTTTATTAATGTAGAGTAATTTATGTACACATGACATCTAAGAAGGTTGCATGAAGAGAGGACACCATTAAAAAAAGAAAAACAAATTAAATGGTCAAATGATCAGTTAATCTAAAATGAATTACTCGATTTCGTGATTGGATCTTCTGATCATTTCCCTTGAAGTAACAATGGCAATCGGTTGGTCGAGGGGTAGGTCCAAACCTGATCGATTTTGTTTCTAATCCAATTGCTTCTTAAGTAGCTAGTGATATATGTTTAAGATAATATACCTGCTTTAAAACTCATCTTTGCAACCACTTTCTAATTATCTTCTTACTCTAAAATTTTTTATGTGACCCTTTTCTTTAAACCTATATCAAAAATTACTAGGTATCCTCTCCTACATCCAGCAACTAACAACTATTTTAGACATATTAGTAGATTTAAATAAAAAGTAACTATTCCAAAATCCAAGTCATGTATCCAACTTGGAAGCTGGATTATCTGACTTCGAAATCTATCCAATGTTTGGTTGGACTAGTAATCCAACTTAATTGATTCTCAATGTTACATTCGAAAAATCCTAATATATACCCATATAATATCAATTGTTAATTTTGTATAATAATAATTTAAATATTTTAATATACTTTCTTATTTTATTTATATTTTATGATGTTATAAACTATCCTTGTTTCTATTATCTATCATATATATACTAAAATAGAGACTCTACCAATATTCTCCATTCACCATGTGGCATACGCCAGCTAAGCATATAGTATGCTTCATGAAGGCAATAATTAGTTATCATGTTAAAATCTTGGTTGTAAGTAATGAAGAAACTAAAGGATAAACAAAATTAAATTAAACGAAGCACATTGATATTTTTCCCTTCATGGCAAAGGATGTAAGTAATTTAGACCAAGGAACAACCCATAAAATAAGTTTTTTTCCCCAGACAACAACTTATGTATAAAATTGGCTCAAATAGAGTCCACTACACGCAATTTTCGACCCCATCAAATACAAAACAAATTTGTGATCAATAATTAGTTGTCATGTTATAGAAAAATGAATAGCCTAGAATTTAAGAGCATGATATGAATATTATAAGAAAATGAAGACCCTAGAATTTAAGATATTAAAATCACTATCCTTTCACAAATATTCAACATCATTTATCCTTCTCTCATAATGACCAATATACAGAACTAGCTTGAATAGAACCATTATACAAAATATTATGCCCTGATGAAATATAAAAAATAAATTTGGAAGAAATAATTAGTTGATATCTTATCTATTATATATATATATATATATATATGGAGGTTCTGCTTATTGACCCAATTACATGGCTTAACAGCTAACCCAATTGACTTAACTAGAACAAAAGCAACTAACCCAACTGACTCGACGAATAACAAAAGCAACTAACCAATCTGACTTGATCAATAATAAAAACAACTAATTGACTCCATCTTTTGAATGAGGGGCTCTGATGTCCCCATCAACTCCTTCCAGGTGGAAAACACTCGACTTCGTCGAGTATAGGTCTGACCGGAAAAATTTCTGCAGGCATGATGAAGGAGGTGCTATTGGGACCAAAGTTGGCAAAGAAGATAAATGCAAACATGATAATGAAGCCGATGTGGTTGTTGTACGGTGTGAGCCTGATGGGTCTGCGGGCCTATGGTTGTAGTTAGGCCCATGTAATGAAGAGGGGAGGTGAAGTGGTTTAGGGGAATGGTTGTGAGCGCATGGGCTTAGGCTGTTAAATGGGGGTGGAGGCATGGGATCAGCCCGATGCGGTGTGTTGGGGAAAGGAGAGGGGGGGGGGGGTCTGGCGATGTGGTGCGGTCGGTGGAGTCAGGTAGGTGGGGTGGTGAGGTGCAGTGGGGCAGTCGAAAGGAGGCGGTCGACGGAGGGGAAGCAATGCCGGTGGAGATAGGAGCGGCGAGGTGGAGGCGACAGGCGGTGCATGGCTGCGACGGCGACGAAACAAGTGGTGGTGGCGTTGATGGCAAGGGGAAGAAGGAGGCACTTGGATGAGGGGCTCGGTGGAGGACCTCAGAGAAGGAGGTGCTCGGAGGAGGTGGCATTCAAAGGAGGGCTCGGGGAAGGTTGCAACGGCGATGTCGGCTGGTGGTAACGGGCACTCGGGCGGTGAGGATGGCAATGTGGCAGCGATGAACGATGGCGGAAGAAGTGGTGGCGGCGTTGATGGCGCGGCTCAGCAGGGAGGAGGACGATGGGACTCGGCGGCGGTGGGGGACCGAGCAGCAGAGCGGCGGTGGCGCGACGTCGGAGGGAGCTCGACGGCACGGCGAAGGCGGTGGAGGAGCAGGGCAGTCGCGGCGAGGGAGACAAACAAGTACTTCCCTTTTTCTTTGACACGCACGTGCGATCACGTGTGAGAGATTTTTTTTTCTTTTTTTTTTCTTTTTTTTTCCCTCCGGAACGCATCCGAGCTAGAGGGTACGGGCTAACAGGCTGAGACTTTACCCGTCAAGGTTGATTTTCTTCAACCTCTCGACGGTTGCGGGAGGTCGCGCCGATCTTCACGGCGCAGGCTATGGGCGGGGCTTTGTGGCCTGCGGCGACGGGCGGCAGCTTTCGATGGTGAGTCACAGGGTACAGTGGCTAGTGGGTCCTCTCCGGGTGGGTGGCACGTGTGGGCGTGAGAAGAGCCGGACTTTCCCGATTCTCCACAGTGTGGGGTTGAGCGGCACAGCTATCCCGATAGTGGCGGCTTGTGGGGAAGACCCTTCTTCTAGTGAGAGCCGAGAGTAAAAGCCTGGCAATTGAAGAGGAACCTACTTAAAGAAATTTTTTAGATGCTTCAAAAATCTCTATAGAGGGTGTTAGTCAAGAGTTCAAGAATGTGAAAACTCTTCGTGATATAATTCGCAACTTCTGCATTGTAAATTGTAGAGATTTTGTGTTTGTGAAGAATGATCATCAATAAGTGAATGTGGAATGTGCATAGAAAGAATGTGAATGATGTATTCATGCCTCTCGACTTGGAAATCAAGAAAGATTTGCAATTAAAACAATAAATAGTAAGCATATATATGGCGAAAGGTTTCCCACGCACACGGAAGAGAAAAATATGGAGGAGTCCGAATGTCGAGAAGCTAGAAATTAGCGCCTTGAAGCCATAGAGATAGAGTTTTCAAGGATTTCAGCCGAACGGAGGAGTAGGGAAGACAGGAGGGTTTTGGAAGAAGGTTTCTGACTGACTGAAGGGAAGTGAGTCGAAATCAAAAAAATTAGATGCAATAGTCACAGGTCGGACGAGCGAAGAGGCGGAGTGAGAGAGTCAAAAAATCGTGAAGGAGGCTTCAACTGAATAGTAGTCGGCCGGAGTCGGAAGAATTTGGGAATAACGATTATGACCGACCGACAGTAAAAAAGTAAGTGAAAATCAGAAAGTTAGATGAGAGAATTACAAGTCCGATGGACGAGGAGGCTGACTGAGAGGGAGTCAGAAAATTGAGAAGGAGGCAGTCGAAAAATTGGGAAGAGCTTTTGACAGAATATAGGTTGAAAACTAGGAAAAGGGTATTCGGGGATGATGAAAAATGAACGGTATTCTCATCTGGAGGGATGAATTGTTAAATTTCAAATTGCCTGTCCACAGGGACCAACAGTTAACACACGGTCCATCCATTAATTTCCCCTAAAAGAAATGGAACGTTGTGGACGCTGTAACGGGAGGGGGTTTGATACTTTCAAGCTAAACCGTCCATTTCTTTCGGACCCCACCTCATCTCTGCCAAATTGCTGGATTTTGGGGCGTTGGTGTAACTGTAGGTGAGGTCTATATTTAATATAACAACCACCAACGTCTAATTTTCATGATGCTACTCTTCATTATCTTGTCTTGTACGAAATAAGAGAAGAAGGAGATGGTTACATTTACCTGTCATATATAATAGAACAAGAAGGTCTTTTTTGCTATTTAAGGTTAGGGTAGAGCTTCATCGGGTTCTTCATGAGTACGAAGAATTACTACTGCCCCCGCACATTACATATGCAGCAACTACCGTCCAACTGAGTTCTACTTGATTGAGACAAGGGTGGTTCTGACCCGCTACTCTTTAATAGAAGCAACTCAACGTATTTGGGGCCTAAGTTCGTTTTGTCTTTGAGGCCTTTTCTGCAGTGGACCGGCTTAAAGCGAACTCATAGAGAGGTTTTTTTTCTTTCCATTTTGTCTTTGAGGCCTTTCCTATGGTAACTCTTCTTTGAACCAAAGCCTTTGGCGACCACCTCAGTCGCCTAAGGGTTGGGCCGGCCTTGCTCTTTAATTGTGTCCATAAGAAACCTGCTACATTTAAATACCACATTTGCTCTTCTCCGATCGCTCGCTCTTTTCTACGAGAAACCAATGCTAGCACCTCCTCCCTATTCTCCGGTTGTATTTGTCTCTCTCTCCCTCTCAAGAGATTCAACACCATGCAAGATTTTCCCCTCCATGCTCTCAATCTCAATTGTGAGGAATATAGCAATTCTGTTTCTCTTCTCTTTCTTCCTTCCATGCACACGTCAATCCTCACTTCCTGTAAGCTTCAACACAATTTTCTTTCTTTCCTTTCTTTTTCCCAGGGGAAAGAAGCCTTTATAAAATAATTTCTGCATCAACTAAATTCAGCAAAACGAAAATCTGTTTTGATTTCTTTAAATGAATTTTTGAGAGTTATTTTCTGGTTTTAAAACTTTCGAATATTAAACCAGTTTGAAA
Source organism: Phoenix dactylifera (assembly GCF_051530095.1). Classification (NCBI taxonomy): domain Eukaryota; kingdom Viridiplantae; phylum Streptophyta; class Magnoliopsida; order Arecales; family Arecaceae; genus Phoenix; species Phoenix dactylifera. Next base: position 18,251,268 of record NC_143203.1, on the reverse strand, counting down.
GTTAAATTTTGTACATTCTATTTCAGGAAATTAATTTCTGTGAGATAAATCATGCAATATTTATTTCTAGCGAAGGAAATTTTATTTTGAATTTTTACAATTAAATTTACCTAAATATCATATTTTTCTAATTTTTGTATATTAGATTTACGTATATCAAAATTTTATATTTTAATTTATATGAAACCAATAAACTATTTAAATTAATTTCTAGGTAATAAATAATGATAGGATAAATTTATAGTAATGAAATTTCTATTTTATACTCTAGGAACTTAACTTTTGCAAAATAAAAGATTATGTTCTAAATTTCTATAAAATAATTTTCTTCTATGCATTAGTCTCCAAACTTTTGCTTATTATATAATATTTTTTAATCTATAACCAATTTATGCAAACTAAAAATTATGTAACTTAATTCTGTTACTAAAATTTAGATTATTAAATTTTATATATAATCTATTCTAATTTGAAACTTATGGTGACAATAAGGTAATTAGAAATTTAATTTAGTATATCTTATGAGATACTATTTTGAATAAATAATATATAGAATTGACTTTTAGGTTGGCAATCATTCTATAAAGGCTTAGGATTATGTTGGAATTGGGTACTTATTATGACCATATTTATTATTAGGTTTTATCTAGATACTAGCTTATCAAAGAGTTAGAATTTTATTTTTAAAATTTATTATGACCATATTTTGATTAAAATATAATTCTTAGAATATAATGTTCTAGAAAAATATTTCAAAATTAGTTGGATTTGTTCACTGAGTGTGCTTGCACTACAAGAAATAGGGGCTTTGGCGACGCTTTTTAAGGCTTTTACCGATGCTTATAAGCGTCGGTAATTTTCGTCCCGACGCTTTTCAAAGCGTCGGCTATGTCGGGGTGGAAAAAAATTGCTGACGCATTTGAAAAGCGTCGCTAAAGGTTATTTTTAGCGACGCTTAAAAGCATCGCTATAATCCGTCTAGCAACGCTTTAAAGCGTCGGGTTTAACTGCTTTTTTTAAGTTAGCGACGCTTTAAAGCGTCATCATAAATTTTTTTTAAAGAAAAAAAAATATATAAAAATATATTTTCTTACCGCAACCTGAGGGGAAAACCGACCCGGGCCTCGTCGCGCCACCGGATGGCGGTCTGGAGCTTGGACTGGGTTTCTTTGAGGGAGATGAGGATGGATCGGAAGGAGCCGTAGGCGTCAGCGAAGCGGAGGAAGTCGTCGAGGAGGCGGTCGGTCCAGGGGGTGGAGGAACGGCGGTGGAGGGTGTCCTGGGCCTGGGGGAGCTGGTGGAGGTCGTCGAGGGAGGCGTGGAGGAACTCGATCCGGGCGAGGACGGTGCAGATCCAGTCCGGGGAGCCCGACTCCGGCTCCGGGCGGGACTGCCAAGACCGGAGGGCGCAGATCTCGTCCTCGAGCGAGGCGAGAAGACTTCGGCGATCTGCTTCACGGTCAGCGGGACGACGCCCTGAGCCCTGCGAATCTGAGATTGAGAGCATGATCGAGAACAAGGATTCAGAGGTCGAGACATCGAGATCGTGATCTCCACACACAGAGAGAGAGAGGCAATGGGTACCTTGGCGGGGGAGAAGGCGGAGGGATCGGGGGCCTGGGTGGCCTAAAAAGGCATGAAGCCGATGCCGGAGAAGAGGGAAGAAGCTCCATCGAACTGTCTATGAAGCATGGCCGCTCTCTCTCTCTCTCTCTCGCTTCTTGGAAGGGGGCGAGCGGCGGCAAGCGGCGGAGAGAGAAGGGGAGGGGGTTAGATATTTGTAAGGGAGGGGGTTTGAGGGATCGGGAGGGTGGAGGGGAGGGGGGACGGGATTTGTAGAGAGGAGGGGGGAGGGGGGCGAGCGGCGGAGAGAGAAGAGGAGGGGGGAGGGGATTTGTAGAGAGGAGGGGGCGAGCGGCGGAGAGAGAAGGGGAGGGGATTTGTAGAGAGGAGGGGGGAGGGGGCGAGCGGCGGAGAGAGAAGGGGAGGGGGGCGGCTGGATGGGTTGGGATCGGGAGGAATTTGCAGCGAGGACGGGGGAGGGGGGATAATGGCCTCCGACGATTCGTTGGAAGGAAAAAAAGAAAAAAAAAGAGAGATGGCTTCGGTTGGAAAGTTTTTGGCTTTTGCGACGCTTCTAAGCGTCGTCTTAGGCCAGATCTACTCACGCTTTATAAAAGCGTCGATAAATTTTGGCTCTTAGCAAAAATTACCGACGCTTTTACTTAGCATCGGTAGAGAAAAGTCGCGAAAAGTACTTTTTTCTGTAGTGTTGCTAGGTAAGTAATAATTCACATTTTATAAACTTTTTATTAATTTTCGTTTGAATAGATAGTAAAATGAAATATATTATAAATTGATTTATGTGCAACTTATGAATTTTATGAAATTATGCTTTGAATGAAAAATAAATTTGTAAATGGAAAGTGTTACTTTTATTAGCAAATATTATGCATATTTTGTTTGTAATTCGACATAAACATGATTTATGACTAGCTCTGATATGTGCAACTCTTTGAGTTTTAACTTGGTTATATTTTGGACCCCACCAATTGTTATACATTGATACTTTGAGTATTTTGGAACTTACTATTTTGGCCCACTCTATAGAATATGAGTGTAGTATGTTGGCTCACTCCATAAGATATAAATATGGTTTTCTAACTCTACCATAGGATATAAATATGATCATAGTATTATAGGTTGTTGAGTTGAAACATAGTATTTTAAATTATTTCAATGAATATAAATATGAATACTTTAGCAAACCTAAATGTTCTTGAATTTAAAATTATCTTATTAAAATATAATGGTTTTGCTTGTATGCTCAAAATTTAAGATTTAGTTTCTTTGATTTTATTCCATTGCCTTATTGAATCTTATGCATTTTGTATTGGATGTCATGCATGCCAGTGAGTAATGCCCTATGAGTACCCGTTGGTTGCCCTGCATTTACACCACATCCTAACTCATGATGGTGCTTGAGAAGCACATGCATATCCAGCCATGTGGTACGGTTAGGGAATGATGAGTATGATGGGGCTTCAATTGAATACTAATAATAACCAACGTCAAAGCAACAAACACCGTATAAGAAACCCGAACTAGCCTGAAGATACCTTAGTGCTTGGAAATGTTCTATAGATCGCAAAACGACCAATGTAAACTACTGTAAGTAGCCTGAGTGAAGAGAAGTTGTGAGACCTATGATTGATCGAGCATAATTATTAGTCTAAAAAATGACACAAGTTCGAACCATTGTGATGAATATGAGTAGCGGAGGGTAGTTAGCATCAGTTACCAGAACTGTCATAAGTGAAGGCCAGACATGGGCTGTTACAACTGGAAGTGGGCAGTTATTACATTGCTTATCTTCTAGTACAAATAAGTGGATGTAATCTGAAAAGAGGATCTCTCACAATAAAATTAGTTTATGTTTAATTTATCCTTGTATTTATATTTATCTTTAATTTTCTCTCCATTAGTTTTCCAATAGAGTATTTTGACCGTACCTTTGGCTACATCTTATCTTACTTTATCCTTCGTCAGAATAAATAATACAATGGTAGCAAAAGTTCATGGCAAGGATTTAACCTACTTATAATTTGTATTCTCTGTATTTGATTAATTTAACAGGTTTTAATGCTTGAAATTATAGGTAATGGATATACATCATGAAAAATATTAAACCCATGAAGTTCATGGCAAGGATTTAATTTGCATTTATGGAGACATCCAAGCATATCTACAACATTCCATTGTGGCACGCAACCATTTAATCCATTATATCTTGAAAATTTGCTTGCCAAATATGATTCCATGCATCTAGAATCATCTATAGACATCCAAAGTGCTTATAAAAGCATGGTCTTGGAAAGGTTCCTTGCAATAACCAAAAGATGAAAACCAAAAGTAGGTCACAATGGCATCAAGCTTTTTGCTCTCCGCATTTCTTAGGATACGTACCATACCATCCTACCTAATATTAGGGATGTACCATGTTGATGACCTCCTCCATTGGTGATGACCCATCGATCTAAAGCACTCGTACCAGGGAGAGGCGAGTGGCTTGGATGATCCTTATGTTAGGTTTGGATGGTATGGGACATATCCTAAAAGTGTTATTTGTTAAACTTCAAGATCGCTCGCAATATAGATTGTGTCCCCAAGATTATTCCCCCTATAGGTACGTAATGTCCACCAACCTTAGATATCCATTTATTATCCTTGCATGCATGTATAGGATGGTATTTCTTCTTCTTGTTCTTCTATTTCTCCTTTTTTTTCGTTTTTGTTTTCTTATGCAAAGGAGGCGGGCCTACCTGGTTATTATTTATTATCATTGAGATTATGTTTACAAGGGGAAAATAGGATGTGGATAAGGATTGGTGGGAAAAACTTCCTTTTCAAGTTGTAACATTGTATTTCATTTAGTTCTTTGGCTTATATTGCCTTTGAGATGAACATTGTTCTTTAAATCAAAAACATTTATCTTACATCTTTGTTCAGTCTCTTTGTAGATATAAGTAAACATTAAAGAATCTCCCTTTCCTTACATGAGCTTAAATGGCTGCAGGCAAGGGTCTAGTTGTAATAGGTCATAAAGTTTTTCATGACAACTTTATCTTTTGTATAAATTTGCATTTAAATTGTTAGCATGATTCTATATCAGCCTATATTATTTTTCTTATATGGAGTCTGTATACGAGTATATAGAATCCCTGAGATGTACCGAATGCAATTATATCTAGAATCTTTGAAGATGCCTATTACCAATTTATTGATCATTGTTTCTTGCTGAATCAATACCCAAAGATCCTCTATTTTCTGGTGGATTTGCAAATCCTCTATTTACTAATGAATCAACATTCGAATATCCCATATTTTCAAGTAGTTCTGCATACCTCTATTTTTAGTACATTAACTTTCGAAGATTCTTTGTTTTCTATGGATTTGCAGCTCCTCTCCACCGTTTTTTTCTCAAGTTCAGATCTTCGGTCATTTCTGCTCGCCGTCGATCAGCCCTTTCTCTCTATTTTTGGTTTATTTGCTGTGTTCGGCTCCTTCACCATCCAATTCGAGGTCTCTTGCTTCTCTTCTATGGTGCCTCTATCTATGAGAATCGTCGACTTTCAATTGCCCTCTCTTTGAGCTCTATCCTCGTTGCAATTGTCATCTTTTATGTGTCTTCTTGCTGCCACATTATTAGCTAAGTCAATCGGCCATATCAACAGACACATCAGTCAGACATATGAACAGACACATCAGTTTGCTATATTAATTAGCCATGTCAGTGGACACATTAGTCTGACACGTCAGTTAGCTACGCCAAAATTGCCAAATATATCAGTTTGCTGTGTTAGCTTTCTGATCTGTCATATCAGTCTCAAAGCTGCTATGTCAGCTTCTATGTTGCCATATCAAATTCTGTATTGTCACATCAGTTTGATACATTAATCTACTATATCAGCTTTTGAGTTGCTATATCAACTCTTAATCTACTACATCAGCTTCTAAGCTACTTGTGTTCTGCCACATTAGACTCTATGCTGCCACATCAGTTCTTCATCTACAACTACTTCAGCCTCTGAGCTGCTATGTCAGCTCCTAGCCTATCATGTTAGCTTCTGAGTCGTTATTTCAGCTCTTGATCTAGTACATCAGTCTTTGGGTACATTCATGATCTATCTTCTAAACTCAAGTTGGCACCTACAATACCATCATGAGTTTGAAGAAAGATATTAGTATATTTTTAGGGATCACGTAACAACCTACATCACCTATAATATTTTCTTTTATTAGTGCAATCCTGTACCAACCTATATTATTTTTTTTATTAGTATGATCTTGTTAGAGTGATTTTAGGGATCACATAACAATCTGTATTACCCATAATATTTTTTTTTTGTTAGCATGATCCTATATTAGCCTATGTTATTTTTTTTATGTGGAGTCTGTACATGAGCATATATAACCCTTGAGATGTATCGAATGTAATAAAATAAAGATATAAAATTATTTCTCTTCCTCATTTTTTTAATTTTTTCTCCTCTCCTGCGAATATTTTAACAAAATAAAATGTAAGCACTAATTTCTAGAGTTTTGATGTCAAGCTCACAATCATAAGATTTGCTGGATCCTTTCAAGTTGCCTCCTCAGCTAAGGTTGTTTTGGTTCAGATGTAAGAAAAGTAAATAGGTCTAGTTATGCCTAGTAAATTGCTATGCCACAAGTGAGTCCTATTTTTTATTTGGCTATAATTTCTAGAATAACTTTGTTTGAGGATATTTTTGTCCAACACAAAAAAAGTAGGAACAAACAATGGTTTTATGCTATAAAGCCAATGCTACAATGGTTTTATGTATGTATGTATGTATGTATGTATGTATACACCAATGGGCTTTTCTTCATGCTATGCACATGCAATGTTCACATATATGCACATGTGATGGATGCTTCTCTTCATGAGTACTAAAAGCATACAGTTCTACACATACCATTATGTTTGTCGGGGTTTATGGTAGCCACTGTAGTTAGGCCTAACGCTATTTATAATGGCACAATCTCGTAAAATCCATTACCGACTTTTCTTTAGTATTCAAATCCTATACCAATTTCGATTCCGATTCAAGTGACAAACCAAATGAGTCAGAGAATATGGTTATTCCGTTTCTCAACCATATCCATCATTTTTCTAATCATTAAATCATTCATGATCACAATTTTAGTGGTTCGACCTTGAATCTTCTTTGATCACATCTGAGGTGGCTAAAATATGTTGACTAATTAGGAGGTGACGTGCAGAGCGCTGAGGGATTTAATTTCATTTGAATTTGAGTTTTGGGTTGGTCCATATAAGAAAAGCCCATATCTCTTTTCCTTGAATCAAGCACTCTAGAGCTCGAATCCATCGGAAGAAGAGCCTCTATTTACAAAAGAAGGCCGAACACCCAAAAAAGGTATTGAACTATTTTCAATTATTTTTCTCGAACTTGCTTGATTGTTCCTCTATTGCTCTTTTAAAGTATTCTGACTTAAGTATTAGAGGATCCGGTCGGAGCCAATCTAGTGAGCCTTTCTTTTCTTTGATGTGCAGAGCAGCAGATGCATTATGAATCGCTAGAGTGCAGATTGCATCAGAGTCCTCTGATTTGTTGATCGGGTTTTTGAAGGAAACAACATCCTCTATGCTCTTGTTGATATTTGAATTATTTATTGTCAATAATTAGCATTTCGAGCAGTTGAGTTACACTCTGAGTTAACTTCTATCTGTTCAGTCACAATCGAGTCATCTTCATCTTCTTTTTTCTTTATTTTGATATTTGTACTTCGATAGAAGCTTATGGTTTCTACTTTTCTACAAAGTGATATATTGAATGATGATTATAATCATTGTTGTCATGATAATCAAGGACATTACCGCTCTTGATTGATTTGATGCCAAATTGTTCGATCATTATTTGTAAGATTGTTAATTGCCACAAATTATTTTTCGAGATCTCCAATTGACAAACACAAATTTTCTCGGTTCTACAAATTGATGATCAATTCAATCAATCATGCTTCCAACCCTTTATATTGTTGTTAAGAGGGATTCCCTACAGAACTCGATGGACGATGCTAAGCTTCTCCTTTCACTGGAGCTTCGTAGTCATGCACAAGAACACCCCTCAATATCAAGCTGATTGGGACTTAATACCTTTTGATGGTATTTCAAAGAAGAAAATAGCGAAAAAAGAAAAAAAGTGAAAATAAAGGATATTCAATAGTTTGAGAGGATCAAAATCTTCAAAAGCTTTTAGGCTAGTTTTATTAGATTGATCACTTGTCTCCATAGCTCATAAGGCTTCCACATTCATGAAATAAGATACCTTAAATAACAAGAAAAGACCTAATCCTAATGATTCTAGAAAAGTTAAAATAGAACAAACTATAGAAAATAAATACAAGATGATTGTAGGTTTCATTTTTTTAAAATTAGGAGTTACATGAGAGGGAGAAGGGTGGTCACAAGTGGGATGCCAATAGCCAAGCCTATGGCAACCTCTACACTTTTGCTTTTCTTTCTCATTCCAACTTTAGCATATTTCTCCTATAGCACAAACTTGTTTCTTATTTGATATGTTTAATGCATGCCATTTTTTTTTTTTTGAGAAAAAATGTTAGTTAAGGAAACTTGATCCTATTATGTGTAACATACATGAATGATTTAAGCGAAACCAATATGTGAGAGATGTTACAAAACCATGATCTCTTTGATTCCTTTCTTTATCTACAATCAAGTCAATTTTATATATACCCATATAATATCAGTTGTTAATTTTATGTAATAATAATTTAAATATTTTAATATACTTTCTTATTTTATTTATATTTTATGATGTTATAAACTATCCTTGTTTCTATTATCTACCATATATATACTAAAATAGAGACTCTACTTATGTAATATTCTCCATTCACCATGTGGCATACACCAGCTAAGCATATAGTATGCTTCATGAAGGCAATAATTAGTTATCATGTTAAAATCTTGGTTGTAAGTAATGAAGAAACTAAAGGATAAACAAAATTAAATTAAACAAAGCACATTGATATTTTTCCCTTCATGGCAAAGGATGTAAGTAATTTGGTCAAAGTATCAAGAAAACCAAGGAACAACCCATAAAATAAGTTTTTTTCCCCCAGACAACAACTTATGTATAAAATTGGCTCAAATAGAGTCCACTACACGCAATCTTCGACCCCAGCAAATACAAAACAAATTTGTGATCAATAATTAGTTGTCATGTTATAGAAAAATGAATAGCCTAGAATTTAAGAACATGATATGAATATTATAAGAAAATGAAGACCCTAGAATTTAAGGTATTAAAATCACTATCTTTTCACAATCCATGTTATCATTAATGGAAAGAAGCAAATATTCAACATCATTTATCCTTCTCTCATAATGACCAATGTACAGAACTAGCTTGAATAGAACCATTATACAAAATATTATGCCCTGATGAAATATAAAAAATAAATTTGAAAGAAATAATTAGTTGATATCTTATCTACTATATACATACATACATATATATATATATATATATATATATATATATATATATATATATATATACATACATATATATATATACATACATATATATATATATATATACATACATATATATATATATATATACATACATATATATATATATATATATATACATACATATATATATACACATACATATATATATATATATATATATATATATATATATAAATGGAGGTTCTGCTTATTGAGCTCTCCACTCTCCACATGGACACTAATATCAATTATGAAATTTAAATCCCTCCCACTTTGCATATCATTATTAATAATGTGAAAACTATATATTGATTATATCAAAGCTATGTATTAGCCAATTGGAGACCATAGAATACTGGTTTTAATTACTCTGGTGGTAAAGATTAATATTAATGATGAGACTTAAGTCCTTCTCACATTAAAAACTATATATTAATTAAATTGATGCGACAAGAGAGCTGAAACTAAAAATATAAACAAACAATTGTAGGCTATGGCATAATAGTGTTTTATTTGTTATATAAACATTATAACAATTAAAAAAGAATTTATATAATTGAAAATAAATATATCTAACATTTATATTTTATTTAATATAATAAAATAATTATATATAACAAAAGAAAGTGTATAATATATATTTTATATATCTATTACAAGAATATATTTAATATCATAAACAACAATTTTATGTTCATGATTTAGTTTTAACTCAAAGTCTAGCCAATTGACATAATTATGACTTAAAATTTAGTATAATTTATGTTTTAGCCTGCACGTATATAATTTACTTCATGGCTTCAAGTAATATTTGTTAACAATTTTGTAATAGAACCATAATACTTTTGACAAACCTGCATAACATTTATATAATACTGCTATATTACATTTTAAAAAAAATTTAAAAATAAATGAAAAATCAAATCTCTGCATCACGTCGGTTATATATTAGTTAAAAAAAAAACGGAGGCCATGCTTACATATTGCTCTCCATTCACCATGTTAATGGTTTTTAATTTAATATACAAATCTTATAACAATTACAAATGAATTTATATAACAATTGAAATAAATGTATCTAACTTTCATAATTTATTTAATATGATATAAAAATTATATATAAAAAAGAAGATATAAAAAAATAAATATTTTTGATTTATTACAGAAATATGTCTATTTTAATTACATATTCAAATTTTAGTTTTAACTCAAACTCAAGCTAATTGACACATCTTTGGCTTTGAAATTTAGTTTAATCTTTATTCTATTATGCGCATATATAATTTACTCCATGGCTTCAAATAATAATTGTGATAATGTTGTAATAGCGCCTGATGGGGGAAAAATGGATCGACCTAGTCAGGACACGGGACCACCCCGTTCCGACCAAGCAGACCTCAGCGCCGACCAGGCAAGACCTCGATCCCGCTGAGAGCCAATCCTACCTTGGACCTTGCCGAAGGCCAAGCCAACCTTGACCAGATTTCTCCACTGCGATGACCTGCAGCAACCTCCTCTGAAGTCTACAATGATGACACGCTCCGACCAAATTCGGGGCGCCCTATGCAATGACGCACCCCGGCCTGAGTTTGGGGCGCCCTATGCGACGACGCGCCCTGGCTCGAGTTCGAGGCACCCTATGCGACGACGCACCTTGGCGCGAGTTCGGGGCTCCCTATGCGACGACGTGGCCCGACCTGAGCTCGGGGCGCCCTGCTGAGCAGACCTCAAATTCAAGGAGGGTAGGCCGACTTCAGGGCCCGCCAAGCCGACCTTCAAACATATATCGTGGCCTCCAAGTCGGCCCGACCTCAGCGCCCTACCAAGTGGGCAAGGCCGACCTTGGCCCTCGTCGAAGGTCGAGCTGATCTCGATCTCTACCAAAGGCCGAGCTAATCTCGCCTAGTACGCGCCATGGCCATGCCCTGCGGCAACCTCACCGCACCATGCTTCGCTTGATGGCCACGCTCAGACACCTCGACAAAGAACTATATCTTGCAGTCTCGGCCATGCCTGCTGACAAGGGTCATACCCTGCGGCACACATCTGCACCATACCTCACACAAGGACAGCTCAAATCCTGTGCCTCAAGCAAACCATGGCTGCATGCCACCTGGCCAAAGCCATCTCATCCCATGATGAGAACGGGTCATATCTCCGCCACTGGGCACCTCTGTGAGGACTATAAATAGCCTTATCATGTAATGCCTAAGGACCTTTTGGCCAATAAATACTTCACGCTAATTTAAGCATCAGAGGGCCCTCACCGAAAACACTGGTGAGGCTTTGTGCAGGTATGCCGGTGCACGGAAGGTGGCATCTTTTCTCCTTCTCGACTAGCAGCTCCTCCGACTCCACTGACGTGGTCACCCTCGGGCCAAATTTGAACCACAACAGCACCATAATAATTTTGACAAACCTTCATAATATGTTAATTATAATTTATAATACTACTATAAAATAGTTCAAATGCAATTCGAGAAAAGATAAAAAAAAAAATCATACTCGCACATCTCGTGGGATATATGCTAGTATATATCAAAAATAGAGGCTCAGCTTGTGACATATTTTCTTCATATGCTATGTGGCCACTGCATTAATACGGTTGATCATCATTAAAATTTATTACTTAATATGTAATAGATAATAATGATATGGTATTAATATGCTTGGCCATGATTAAGGCTCATTACTTAATATATAATAGAAACTTAGTTATTCAACCTTTATATTTATTGAAATTTATTAGATTATTATATTATATTTTAAAAAGTTAAAAAGGAGAAAAAAAATCATACCAGTGCATCATGCGAGACTAGTACTATTGATGTTGATAGCCGGGTCAATATTATAGATGCCAGTATTAATAACAGGAGTTTCTGCATGGTGGCTCTTGTGCAAAGTTATCCGTTCATCGTATGGACACAATATTAATGACAAAAGTTTTTATCTGGCCATTATTAAAGTTTGTTGCTTTATATACATCAAAAAAATGGCCACCAAAGCCTTCTATTCATTATTATTTGCTATATTGTTATATTGTATTTCATGAATAGCTGAAAAAAAGAGAAACAATCAAATGCATGGGGCCAGTACCCATGATGCTAGCTTTAATGATGAAAGTTTATCCACAGAGGCTCTACTTATATAGGGGTCTCCACCCTCCATATAGATACCAGTGTTAATGATGAGAATTTCAGCGCAATCATTATTAAAATTTGTTGCTTAATATAAAACTCAGAAATTTGGCTATCGAAGCTTTATATTTAGTATAATCACTACAAAAGAAAGGATATCTTCCGGCGCTTTGTTTGGTCTTTACTAATGCTTTTAAGCGTCGGTAGATTTCCTGCCCACGCCCCCCAAAGCGTGGGTAAGACGTCGGGCAGGTGGGCGTGGGTTCTGTTTAGGCCGACACGTCAAGAAAGCGTCGTCGATCTATGCCGATGCTTTTAAGTGTCGTTCATCATCGAGGTAACCGACGCTTAAAAGCGTCGGCGAACTTGGACCGATGTTGGTTACTGTCGGACTAGGCCGACGCCATAAAGCGTCGTTAAAGGTGTGCCAGTTTTCGAGCCATTTACTTTTTCCGACGCTTAAAAACATCGACAATAAAATTTTTTTAAAATTTTTTTTTTCATAAAAGTAATTTTAATACTCTGTATACATGAAATTCTAACAAAACAAATACACTAAATCACATATATAACAAAATACACGTCACAAACAAGAACTTTGATTACATTCATATTATCATATTTGATTACATTGTACTTCAAAAACATTCTAAAAACATACATTTCAAATTCCTAAGTACACAATCTACGATATGTATCAAGGGTCGACGACATCATCATCTCTACGAGTAGATGAAGTATCATCAACCTACAAGAAAAAAAATATTTTAGAAACTAAAAATACGAAAGTCATCACGCTCATACAAGAATACATTATAATTACATAAAATATTCAAATAGATTTAGTTATGTACCGGAGGAGCAAATCTCTGCAAAAAGGATGAAATATGGTCAAGCTGATCCTGCAAACATTGTATCTTCAACTCTTGGCTTTGCTTCAACTTCGTTATATCAGTCATATGACTCTGCCTCATCTCCTTTATCCTTGTCTCATATGACTGCTTTATCTATGCCATCTCTGTCTTCAAACTATAAACCTCTATAGTGCTAGTACCTTGTCTGGCATCTTGGGTACATCGGCCACTGCAGATAATTGAGTGGGGGTAACTCCGACACCATAACCCTTCACACGACCATAACGTTCTGGATCCATTAATTCGGCATAGACCTGAGCCTCGACGCGACTGGCCGCGTCGGATGATGATGACTCCCCGACACGCTCTGAAATAAGATTTGTAGCTCTTTCTTATATCTCTCTAAAAAAAACAGTCACATTAATATTTTAAAAGAAGTAAAATTAATAAAAAAATTATGATTAAATAAAAAATGAATACGTACAACTATATCTCTCGACTCGTCCCGGACAAAGCTGCCATCTCGGTGAGTGTGGGTCATCTTATAAAACTCTACCTCACCAAGCTCCCTTTCATGCTCTACTATCTACACATACGGAAAGTATATTGGCAAACTATATATCATGATACATGCTATATGTTAGTAGAGTTTCAAATAGTTTCAAAAGAACTTACGAATTCATTTCTACGTTTCGCATAACTCTTCGAGCCTGAAGTATGAGAACTGCTTGAGATGCTCGTGCAGCTCTACCAATATTAGAATATGTCTGCCAAAATAAAAGCACACAGTATAATATGATTCAATGTATATATTTGCAATCTATATTAATAATAAAAATAATATAAGATATTGAAACAATATACGTGACCTGTCCTTTTTCAGAAAACCAGTAGTGAACAAGCTCCCTCCACTGCTGAAGGTATACATCAGGAGGAGTCACACGAGCAACCTCCTCCTCTGTCATACCCTCGTGCTTGAAGTCCGTCTTCAATTTTGCTTTATATTTTTTTTATTTGTAGTTGAGGAACTTTAGCACCCAATCATGGCTCTCTAGAGGGAGTACAAACTTACCCTACAACAAGATACAGAATGTTATAATAATATTAAACCTCAAAAGTAAAATTATGGTAGTAAGCAAATTAACATACAGAGTGTGTCAAATTAAAAAGAACAAATTCAATTCATTACCTGTATGAGTCTAAGAAGCTCAACCTTATATGAAGGAAGCATGTCATTCCACTTCGTATAGTTGAGCGAACATAGCTGACCCTTACGTGCAACCGATCCTAAAAAGCTTGATAGAAGACTTCCACCTCTATTGATGGGCTGCCCCAATTCGTTGCATCGGATGATGATCTTCTCACCTGAAGGAAGCTTCCACACATCCTTTGCTTGAGTGGGTCTCCGTCTCATCCTCACTGTCCCTTGTCCATCTATTCAAATTAAATAAAATATCTTAAAAAGTTGAAGACAAATATGAACATAAAATTTGAACTTTAAATCGAATTACCCTGATTCCGGAGCTCATCCTCCGGACAATCAGCAGAAGGCTCGCGCTGAGATCCTGACTCGTGCTGCTGGTGCTCACATGGCTGCTGGGACTGCAGGGACTGCTCAGAAGTAGATCCCACCTGAGAATGCTGGAACTCCACATCTTTAAATCGTCTCTCTCGGGGCATATTGTTATCTGGTATGCACAAAAAAGAATCAATATTTGGTTAAATGGTAAATTTATACTAAATAAAGGGTTAATAAAAGAGAATATAATAACTCATTCAACGTATGCTTTATAAATTTTACTTACCATTATGAAACTACATTCTCATTCAACATCCATCCTAATCAAACTCGTTGGCGCATTTACTTCATCAGTTGGCATAACATTATAAGGCATACACTGAGTATAAGTATCATCATCCTCCTCTTCTAACCTTTTTCCCATATCATACAAGTCCCTAGGTTTTGTCTTAATAACAAGAGACAAATTTTTATCTTTTGAGTCTTGCACAAAAAATACTTGTCGAGCTTGAGATGAAAAAACAAATGGATCATCTTTCAATAAAACACCAGTATGTATCAACCTTAAAAAATTTACAAGTGTGAATCTATTTATGTCTTGCCTCAAACCTCTAGGTGAGTTTATATCCATCCAATCACATCGAAATAATACTACCTTCGGCACGACTCTTTGTTGATATTTTCACCGTGATATAAAATGCAGTTATTCAGATAACTGTGTATCTTCTCGTATCCAAGGTCCAACTCTTTTATTAGTTTTTTTGGCTTCATATGAAGATGTTGGCAAAGTAACATCTTACGAAAATGCATCCTTTAATAATTGAAGAAGCATAGTAAAAGACTTGCTGGACCACCCATTCAAATATTTCAAATGTAATAAACGCAGAAGAAAAAAAATCTTCGTAAAATTCTTACAACCCGGATACAGTTCTTGATCACAATCTTTCACCAAGTTATCATAACGAGCTGTGTCATCGGAATGTATAGATTCATCAACATGCATGGACTGATCATTAACTGTACGCTCATCTTCTCCTACAGTTCAAATACTATGTCCAAGAGCATCTCTAAGTAAGCCCCTTATATCATCTTCTTCTACAAAATTTTGTTCCGTGTCACTGGTTCCAAAATTGAAGGTGTGTTCTAGATAGGAGGGTTGGTTACATGAAGGTATGAACTCTCCATGAAGAACCCATTCAGTATAACCCTTTAGGAAACCATTCCACACCAAATGTTCTTCAACAATTTTTGGATCAAGAGCAGAATCGTTTACACATTTTTGATATGGACAATAAATCTTTCCGTTCATATTAGATTTCTCAAAAGCAAACTTAAGAAAATTCTGAACTCCATCCAAATATTCGGCGCTGGATCTCAACTTATTTATCCAACTTTTGTCCATTCTATTAGAATACCGATTGAACTGCAGTTTATAAAAAAAATATAAACAAAATTAGGACATCTCAACAAAGAAGATAAAGTCCAGACAATACTGAATGATACCAATCCATCAGTCAAGTGGCTGATACCAATCATCTACACAAACAGATTAAAGAATCAACCCATACTTTACCACGTCTTCTAGGTGTACTCTGTCAGCAAGTTTCAACAGAATACAAGAATTCATTCCTTTATACAATGGGAAAGTGAACATATTCATGTCTCTCAAATAGTAAAACAGACAGGAAAGAAACAGGGGTTACTTTATTATATATATATATAATAAATACATATTCGGCACTGTATAAGTTATATATACAGCATGCCTTAAGCAAATATAATCATGTTAGACATCTATTGATAATTTTGTATATGTTTTCTGTTAGTGAGATCATTTGTCAGTACAATGCACATGCTATACCAAGGTCTTATCAGTATGGGCATAACAGGCTAAATTTTCCATAGTTAACTAATCATTAACAACCAAAGGGACAATTTTCAGTAACCTACAGTCATGATAACTTCAAAATTATCTCAAACTTTATAGTGAGAGATTGATATCCATATGCAATTTCCTACATTTTTTTCTTGGTCAGTTTTTTTTGTGATTGTAAATTGAGAAAATTCACAAACAATTAGACTCCTAGTTGCTATTATGTTTTCCTGCTGTTATTCAGTCTTTAAATATGATAAAGAGGATTGAGAAAGTTTTGTAGTTTCCAAAGATAAAGATTTTACATTATGAACTGCCCATTGATAAACAATAACCAACAAATTCATAACGGCGCTCAGCATTAGATGCTTTACCTATATTCCTATAAAAAACAACATCAGTCACTATTAATTGCATGCTTTCTTCTCCATCATGTTAAAACTTCCATCCAAATTTGTCAGTGGTCCCTTGCTCTTTCCAGACCTTCAACGCATAGGTAAGTGGTTCTTTTTTAACTCGAAATCCGTAAATGGAACTGATTAAAGAGAGGGACACAATCTTTGCATAATAGGATATATCTCAAAGTGCAAGAACTGGTTTAATTATCCTGTTAACTCATATAAAATTATGCATTACGTAAATAATTTCTATGTAATAAGGATTGTAGTCCGATTTTACGCCACTTAATCCAATCACTAACAAGCAAAGCAGCCTGAAGTTTGAATCTTGAAGGCTGCACTAAACAGTTATGATCTTCAAATTGCAACAGTGATTAAAGGAAATAGGTATTTTGCTTTACAGAGTGATGCAGCATGAATGGATACAAAATCATCCTCTAAATGCCAGAAAATGCACACATCAGATCCACATGAAGATAAACATGTACATATATGCATGTAACAAAATTAAATTAATCGAAACTAAAGGTATAGCAACAACAGTAGTTTAGTATCTTAAAAGAAGCACAACAGCAAAGCTTCACAAAAATATTGAAATACCCCTCAATTTAACAAAATTTTCATCTGAAACAACATCATGGCTTAAGACTAACAGCCACAAGTTTAAATTATATTTTCTCCTATTTACTCATTATTTAACATGATAATCTTTAAAGCATCGCAATAATTAAAACCATCCTTGTGACTTGTGAGCCAAATTATAATAATAATAATATAAACTTTCTCATACATAAGTAACCATGATAATAAATGCATAAATAAAATCAACATAAACGTCATAAAGTAATGATTCTATATTTATGATAATTCAACAAGGACTTCAACAACATTTGTGGTACAGATAATTGGGAAAAGACAAGTTACCAGATAGCACGTTCGTTAGCCACTATAACAGGTGGTATCGAGACCTCAATAGAAAAACCATCTATGTGATGATTCTCTCTCTTCACTAATTCAGCAATAGTTGCCGTGAAGTCATCTATGGTATCCCTCCTTCCATGATTATATGCATGCTCTTGGGATTTACCAAACACTAAATAAAATAAACAATTTACTTCACAAGGTCTTTCATGGAAGAAAATAATCAATAAAAATTTATATAAAAATTTACACATGCATTGTACATGAAATATCTAAAATTGTAAAATGAGGAAATAATATGTTGTGCAGTAGAAAGGAAAAAAATTGTGTATCTCTCGTTAATGTAATTAATCAAGAAATAAGGGTCCCTTCCCTAGTTCTATCTTTCTTCTTTGATGAAGAAAGGTTGTTCCTTAATGTTAACCCAGTTCAATGGAGTTACCATGAAGAAATTAGGGCTGTTTTCGAGAAATCATAGGAATGTTTCCTCCGGGTGGTAATGAAATCCAACTTGGGTTTTTCTTTAAATAAAAATCAGATAAAAAGAACAGTACCTCATTGTTTCAGGCCGGTCGGTCGACGCCGGTCTCCGGACAAGAGGGATACCGCTCGATCGAGGCTTGAGGGCTGCTCGGACGGCGCCGGAGAGGAGGGAGGAGGAGGAGATCCTCGGGCAGAGGCCAAGCAAGAGAATCAATAAAATTTGGAAGAAACACTAACGAACACACGAACAAGAGGAGGCGGAGAAGGAGGAGAACAAGCGAGAAGGAGGGAGCAGAGGGAGGAGGAGAAAAATACCTCGGGCGGATGGGTTGGGGTCGGTCGGTCGGTCGGCGCTGGAGAGGAGGGAGGAGGAGAAGGGGTTGGAGTCGGATGGCCGGCACCGGAGAGGAGCAAGACGGAAGTGACGATAGCGCCAGAGAGGAGCAAGACGGAACCTAGGGCAGTGCCGGAGAGAAGCAACACGGAAGCTCGAGCAGCGCCGGAGAGGAGAAATAAGGGCTCGATCGGGGTCGGTCGCTAGGTTAGGGTGGTGTGCTCGCCTTCGACGACGCTTATACGCATCGTCTAATATCGACGCTTATAAGCGTCGTATTATCCTGACGCATTTGACCGTCGTTGTAAGTCTAGAAGAACAGTGACGCGTAATAGCGTCGCCCTATAACCAATTTCCACGCTTCCGAGCGTCATTTGGAATTGAGGACTATGACGGCGCTTTTAAGCGTCGTAGATTCCTTTAATTTGCTAAGCGTTGGCAAAAGTTCTAAAGCCAGCCAAGTTTGTCGACGCTTTTCCATAGCGTCGGCATTCAAGAGTCGGTTTTGCTTATTATATTTTAAAAGTTAAAAAGGAGAAAAAATTCATACCAACGCATCATGGGAGACTGGAACCATTGATGTCGGCAGGAGTTTCTGCATAGTGACTCCTGTGCAAAGTTATCTGTTTGTCATATGGACACAACATAGTTCAATAATTATTAAAATTTGTTGCTTAGTATGAAACACATAAATTTGGCTATTGAAGCTTTATATTTATTATAATTTATTATATTTCTATATTAAGGCAGTTAGAAAAGGAAAAAAAAAAGGTATATGCGTGAGATAAGCACTAGTTTTACAAACTATAATCCGCACCACTAACTTATATTTCACTGCAAAACGAGCATTTGCGCATGAAAACTTATTAGTCCCATCATGAATCCAACGCCTCCCCAACGGGATAAAGGTGCCTATGTGGCATACTTCATTGGTATAAAATGCATATGATTCACAAATTAATTCCTTTCGAGTTCTTGGCCTCAAATTTTGAAATACAGCCCTGCGCCGCTCATGCACTTACCGTATGTTGTCCGAGGTTCTGAGTTGACAGTTTGGTTCCCATCCTTTAACTTACCCCTCCCATTATAGGATCAAGCCCAAGTCTCCTGGGCTCCCTTACAAATAGGGAGACACTTGGGAGGTCATAGTTTTGTCATGGCTATGTCAGGTGCCATCATTCTCTCTTCCCTTTCAAAACTTACCATTCCATTTGTTTCTTCCTTCATCCTTGCCTTCTTCCCTCCTTGCTTATCTTTCTGCATTTAAAGCCAGATACATAGCGAGAGAGAGAGAGAGAGAGATACATAGAGACCCTCCTTGCTTATCTTTCTGCATTTAAAGCCAGATACAGAGAGAGAGAGAGAGAGAGAGAGAGAGAGAGAGAGAAGTGAGTAAATACGCAGTCATGGCTGATAGCAAAGATGTGGAAGGTGTGGTTGACAGAGAGCAAAATGGTGTTAAAGAGCCTCTCATGCATCCAAAAGAGACTCACTCATGCAAAGAATCCTTATGCATGGTCTTGCTCAGCACCGCGGTATCAGTCTGCGGATCGTTCGAGTTTGGTGTTTGTGTAAGTTTTTAATCCTTGGCTTAAGTTTTTTATTCTTTTCACCTCCTTGCCCGAAGGGTTTGAAAAAATTTATTTGCTTCTTTTTTTTCCCCTTCCTATTCCAAGTTTCCAACTCATGTAGATGGCCTTCAATCTGCGCCATGGAACCTTCTTGGCTAACCTTTCTGAGTTTGTAGTTTGCTTATGCTTCTTTGACTCCGCTTAGATTCCATATGCTTATAGAAGTTAGGAAAAAGGATTTTCCTATCACAGATGGAAATATATATACTCATGTTCCCCATGAATTATGGCCTTTCATCTGACTGTTTCTAATGGTGGGCTAATGTTGTAATTATCTTAGCAACAAGTTTTCTGCTCAAAAAAGATTATCTTAAGAACTAATATCCAAGTTGATCATATTTGGTGACGTTATAGATACGTTCAAGAGTGAACAATTTTTGCAACGCATGCGTTCTGAAATCCACGAGGGATGGTCAAAAGTTGCCTCGGAATTCTGCATTTCCAACGCAGGCATTACGGTGTTAAATGTGGTATCAAACTTCTTAGTAAAGGCTATAAACTTGGAAGGGACAATTTGAGAGGATATAATTGCTGAATGAGCCTCTTGTCTAGAAAAATAAAGGACATGGTAGATGTTCACAACCAACAACTAATTGGCCATTCAACTATAGTAAACAGTCAAAAATCTTAGATTGATTAAGATTTAATTAATAATTTATATTGCGATACTTAAGAAGGCTCGTGTTTAGCCATTTATTACTTAAACAACATATAGGCCGCATATGGGCAGTTTGCCATTAAAATTAATAACTTATGGGTAAACACTAGTTAATTTACCAGCAAAACAAACTACCTCCTAAAAGAAGTTTTTGCTAGAAATAATTTTAGTTTGCATGGTAAAAGAGAGAAGAAAGATCCATTTATTCTCTCTCACACATTTCAACAATATAAAACTTCTATCAAGTGCTGGTTGCCTTCTATTTTACAATCCTGTGTAGCAGAGGTTTGATATGCTCTTATATAGACCACAAGTGACCCAATGTAAAAGTTCAACCTACTTCTTCATTGATGTTGAGGTTTCGAGGTTCAACTTGCTTGTACATAAAGATCGAAGGACTCATAGAGTAGGGAGCTTAACCTTCTCATATATAAAGTTCAAGTTACTCACAAAGTTTGACAGTGGATAGCATTCTACTTCCAAGAAAATAGCTCAAGTCTTGCCAACAAATAAAGGAGTTGATTTATTCCTTTTTTTTCTATTTGAGGTTCGAATGACAAAATTGGTCATGCTTGGAGCCACAGTGATGATATATTCTCCCCCTCTTTTCATGATTAATTCTTTTATGTCCATTTATATCGTATCAAAATCACTATTAATTAAATTATTTTATCATTTCACTCATCCTCTCTCTTTGTTATTATATTAATTATTTAGCAAATTATGAGTCCTCTTACTTGAGGCATGAACAAGAATTTTGACACCTTGAGTTGTCTTAGTTATGATCAATCAAGAGGAGGTAAATTAAAAATTGTAAATAGTAGAACAGCTTTGATTAGAATTATATATCTTAAATCATGGATAAACAATTGATACTTTTCATCATTTCTCTTAGGAGTAATTCTACAGGATTTAATTTTCTTTTTGTTTTTTGTAAGAGAAAATGGCTCCTATATTCTTCTCCATGAAAAGTAATTTCTTTTTGTCATGCAGCATGAGAGGATTTGTATAACTTGGATCTTACTTTGCATATACTAATTTTCCCTTTTGTTCTGGCTTGCTCTTATGTGGACTTTGCATGTGCTACATTACATGTATTTGAAAAAAAATATTTTTTTATAAACAATATAAATATATAACTAAAGAATGTATTATACTAGCTCGAATATAATAATAAAAATATTTTTCTATTTAAATGTCATAAGCATTTTGTGATTACCTTCTCCATAGTCTAGCTAGTCATACTCCTTTATATATATGATTCTTTTTAAACTTTTTTAAAGGAGGTATGATCATGTGCCTTTATTAGAGTCCTAATATAACAAAAGAGAATTAAAGGCACCACATTTTTTAGCTGTTGAACTAAACATGTATATTGCATCTGGAAAAAACATTACTAAAATGACAATTGATTGGCTGGGCTTAACTCATGTGACACCAATTCTAGGGTTTGCACCTATAGTCCATATCATTTCATACCCTATGGAAGAGGCCAGATTTAGGAAACAGACATGGATTCTAATCAGATCACCAACTTCATCCTTATTAACAAGTTCACATTTATGTCCCAAGGGATGCTTTCTTAGAAGAAATCAATTCAGAATTCCTTGATCTTGACCCTCTAATTGAACTACTTAAGGAATGAGAAAGGGAGGCCAAGACAACCTATTTGGGCACTCACCTCTAGCACCGACAAGTTAAGATTTAAGAGGAGGGAAACTAGACTGGCTCTTATGGATTACATTTTTTCGACACTTGCTTTTCAATTATTACTTGGCTCAACTAGCCATAATTCCTTGCAGATTGGTTATTCCTCACCAACTCAGTCTGAGATAAGCAGAGATCTGAGCCTCACTCTATCTGAGGTTTGTACACCTTATTTTCTCTTTAATGCTCTTTAACTTATTTAATGTTGTGATAGAATAACTAATGCAACATATTCTGATCCCCAATTAGTATAAATTAACATACTTTTTGGCAAATGCACATTTATATATACCTTTTTTTCTTCTCGAAAAATTTGTTGGAGTTGATCTATTCTAGTATTGGGTGATTGTATGATTGCTTTTCTATTGAGAAACTTGTAATTGGGTAGGAGAAACGAGGTTGCCACCATTGAGGCTATTTATGTATATATTTCTAAAAAGAATTGTTTGGTTTTATTTAGTATATGAGTTTGATATAATATCTTATTTGATATCTTTGTATCCTAAATTCAACAAATTTCACACTGCATTGTTCACAAAATTTTTGATCTTCTTTTCAGCTCCAATTACTCGATAATTTCCGAGCAAGACACTTCTCTATCTATGAAATGATAATTGAGAAACATCAATATTTGACATGGTTCATTAGTAGCCATTCCGATTGACCTATTTCAACACCTATATTTATTATCTGATTAGTTCTAGCCCAAATTGGAATTTTTATCTGATGGCAGATATCATCAAGAAATCCATAATATTTCAAATGTACCAACAGAAAAAGAATCCTTCCAGAACTTGTCCTTCCACAAATTGATACAACACTATGTGTTACTCTCTAGCTGCAAATTAAAAACATCATTTTATCGATTCCTGCAAAGTCCGAACACTAATAACAACCAGTCTTAGAGCCAGAGGGCACTGAAGAAAGGTGGTGGGATCATGATACTTGGACAAAATTGAGATAGAGATTTTGGTGGTTGTGGTCCTTGTGGATTGTGTAACTTGTGGTTCATCTATTGCCTTCCATTCATGTTGTGAATCACATGTGGAGTTGCTGACACCAACAATTCGTTAGCTTTCAATGAAGACAAGGAATGCAACTGCATTGCTTGAATCCTAGGCTACGTCATGTTGCTTTCATTGCTGCTTGGTCTTTGTGGGAATTTCTTCTACCGTTTTGAGCTTTTAACTAAGCTTGACTCGAAATACTCAATGCCTGCCTTAATGTGATTTGGTTCTCTCTGATATTTTTGCCTGCTTGTGAATTTTCTTGTGGTCCATTGTCCATCATAAACCCTCGAGGCCTATGGATTTGCCCTAGCATATTTTCAAACTGATGGCTTCGTAGCATTAATCTTGCCTTCTCTCTAGACCTGCACCTTCCCACCCCCTTAGAATGATATATATAGACATGTAACATCAGAAGCTAACACTTATTAACTTGTTGGAAATATTTTCCCTAAAACTGTCATATCTTTATTTTATAAAAGTATTATAAAAAAATAATCTATTAGAATAAAATCAGAAGATTGAAAAGAGCTTGCATCGATCGAGACGTGCGATATACACTGTCCTAAGAACGTGATTCATCTCCTACGTATAGGTCTGTGGTGATCTTGTCCCAAAGATATAACAATCCGGCTCAACTCGATCCTCCTCTAACGAGCACGATAGCTGGAGAGGCTTGACCCTACCAACTCCTTTGGATGCCCAAATTTTTTTTTGAAAAAAAAGATAGAAAACAAAAGGTTGAAGGGTGAAAAAAAAATTCTCTATCTGTAAAAAAAATTCTCAGGAGACAGAGTACCAGTGAGGGAAAGAGATCGAATTATCTATTTGAAAGACCGAAAAAATGTAATGGTTCTGAAGATATGTAATATTTCGGAAATATCATATGTTTTCGGAAACCAACGTTCTTTTTCGAAAAGTCATAACTCTTCTTAAAGAAACATCTAACAAAAAGATATTTTAAAGCATTTAAACTAAAATTTAGGAGTAATTTTTTTTTAATTAAAACACTAACATAACTAATCAACCTCTTTTCTCTGTTTTGATTCATTTGCTTATGTACTAAATCAATCGTAGGTCACATCTACATTGCGTATGCAGATATTTTTTGTCCACTTGATTTGAGGCATTTGCATGTTGGAAGCACGACCGCCTTTTGTGGTGCCTATTCTTTTTTTTTTTTGTCTGCTTGATCTTAGTAATAGATGCATGCCTTCAATCAAATTATCATGTTTGTTGAAATTTACAATGCAATGCCTTTGAATCCATCTTGTTTTAATTTAAAGATCAATTCTAGCATGAACCTTAGCTCCTCAAAGTAACAAAAAAGAAAACATCATGCCATAAATTTTCTCTCTCTCATCTCTCTCCTTTCTCATAGTGAAACATGGTGGGACTCCCATCATCTGGGTTCGGAGCTGGGACGACCTATAAAGTGGCATTGCCAATATCCCTCCAATAGACAATGCATAAAAAAATTCAAGGCCATATACTATATATGATTCCTATAGAAGTCAACTCCACACCAATAACCTTTTTGACAGTGTAAAAAGAATGTTCAAGTTTTAACACAGTTTTACATTAGGTTACATTGGGGTTTTATTTTTAACAGATGAGCCTCCATATATTAATATTGAAAGCTTGTGTTCAAGAAGCTCAATATGCATGCAGTTGGTAAAATATTGAGTGTAATTTTTGATGCCAACTTTGCAGTATTCAGTTTTTGGCTCCATAGTGACTATTGGTGCAATGATTGGGGCAATTACAAGTGGGCGTATCTCCGATTTTTCTGGCCGTAAAGGAGTAAGAAATGAATCACTAATCTTCCCCAAGCATCACTTTTTGATTTGTTTGTAAATTGGCTCATTTTGATGGAAGCAGGCTATGAGAACGTCAGCCATCGTCTGCATTATAGGATGGCTTGGAATTTACCTTGCTGAAGTTTGTTTCTCAACTTTGTTAGTTTTGGTGCTCTAGATTCTTCAATTCTGAGACAAATTTAAAACTTATTCTCACATTCTACCATGCCTAGGGTGCATTTTCTCTCGACCTTGGGAGAATTCTTACAGGATATGGGACTGGAGTTTTTTCCTATGTGGTATGCTTCTTTCAACTGCACCCATAATTTGTAAGTCATAGAAACAAAAGTATGGTCCTCTCAGGGCTTTGCAAGCATTTTATACCTTCATTGTGTTACCGCAACCTTAGCTTCTGCAAATCAAAATGCTTAAAGATTGGAAGGATTCCAGTATTCGACGCTCGAAAGAACCCACACTTTGCACTCGAGTCCATGATAATTTACCTATATATAAATATATATAAAATTATGCATATAAGATTCTCACTTGTAGTATAATATAAAGCTTCTATGCTGTTTAGTTCTATCTGGTTTGAAGCAAAGTGGTATTTACTAAAGTTGAGTAGAATCAAGAAACATACTAATAATAATTGTCAAATTACTTGGGAGCAGGTGCCAGTTTTCATAGCAGAGATTGCACCAAAACAGCTTAGAGGAGGGCTCACAACCGTAAACCAGGTAGGAGAATTTTGTAGCTAGCAAACAAAAAAGTTAAATTTAAGGGGCCAAGAATGCGATAGCAAAAACCACTTATGTTTACATGCTTTAACTGCAGCTATTAATCTGTGCGGGATTATCGTCGTGTTACTTAATTGGAACGCTGGTCACATGGCGCATGCTGGTTCTAGTTGGTAAGTCCAGAATGCTTCCATCATTTTATCGATGCTTAGAATACCGATGAGAAAAGATTATGATGAAAGTCAAAAATTTATCCTATTTGTTACTATTGTTGTCACAAATAGCTAATCAGTTTAGATTTTCATGTAGGGCTTTTTCCATGCTTTGTTATACTTGTGGGTCTCTATTTCATCCCAGAGTCTCCTAGATGGCTGGTGAGATTGTATAAATTTATCAAACATGTAAAGCTTACAAGAAGAACAAGTCTCAGATTTTTTGGTGCTTTAATTATCTCAGGCGAAGGTGGGACGGGATAGGGAATCTGAAGTTGCATTGCGAAGACTGCGTGGAAAGGATGCTGATATCTCTCAGGAAGCAGCAGACATTCAAGTTCACACTTGAATCCTTTTAACATTTGTAACTTTTAATACTCCACAGCTTTTTAAGTCATCATAAGGTGATTTTGGAAAGCAAAAATTTCTTCACAGGAATATGTAGAAACTCTCCGGAGCCTCCCTGAGACTAGGATTTCAGAGCTATTCCAGAAGACATATCTCCGTTCGGTCATCGTAAGCAACCTTCCAAAACTCCGCGAACTTAAAGACTTCATGATCCTATCACTCTCTTCTTATGTTGGAGATCTTGATGGGGTCTTGCAGGTTGGTGCTGGCCTAATGGTGTTTCAACAATTTGGAGGGGTCAATGGAATTACATTCTATGCCAGTGAAATATTTGTATCTGCAGGTAAAATAACACTTCTGGATGCACTTTTCATGATTTACCTATGAAAGCCACTTTCTAAGTGTTCAGTTTCAAGCTTAGCTTATGTAAGTAATCTGCCAAGTGTTATTTTTCAACCACAGGATTTGCTTCAGGAAATCTTGGAACCATTTTGCTGGGATGCATTCAGGTTCCTACCCTTCTGAATTCATGTCTTTATTGATCACTCTATCAAACAATGTATTATAAGACTGGTCTGTTTTAACAGGTTCCTATTACAATAATGGGTGCTTTGTTGATGGATAAGAGTGGAAGAAGGCCTCTCCTGATGGTAGATAGATCAGTCATAGCATTTTCCCTTGGAAAACTATTGTCATACAAGATGTTTAACACAATAAACTTCATCTTTATTTCAGGTTTCTGCATCAGGAACATGTTTAAGTGCATTTACAACTGCAGTGTCATTCCACTTGAAGGTAACTTCCATGCTTATGGTTCTACAGTTTCTGTGGTCAGTTTGGCTTTTGAAAATAACAGCTTAAGTGATTCTGGATGCAGGACCGAGGAATTTGCATGGATTGGGTCCCTTTGCTAGCTCTTGCTGGGATATTGGTAAGCAAAGCCATTTTGCCGAAAAGTTTTTTTTTTTTCTTTTCTTTTTTCACTACTAGACTCTGCAACTATCATGGTGTTGAAAGTAGCTAAAGTTTAAGTTTATATTCAATTGTTATTCCATGGGAAGTTTGTGTGTCTACCAACAGCCGAAACATGTTTTCAAAAGAAAAAGAAAATGTCGAGGCATATTCAACAAGAAGATGCTGTCACAAATTAGATAGGGAATCTATGTTATTATAGTTTCTGACAATATCTTTGGTTAAATCTTTTATTCCTTTTTATTTCGTCAAATTCTGCTTACACATTTTCCATCATGAAACAGGGCTTTTTGGGGTCTTTTTCAATAGGAATGGGAGCCATTCCTTGGATTATAATGTCTGAGGTAAGATCATGGTGATTTTATCTTTTTCTTGTCTTTTTTGTTTTTGTAAGGCTTGGCTTTAGCCTGGCCTTGTAGCCAAGCAAGGCCTGAAGGTCTGTTTCCAAAGAAAACGGGCAGAATCCCTATATTAATCCGAGGAAACTCTTTGATCGCCGATGGGGGCCACAAAACCTAGCCTCCACTTGTTAATGGTAATGTAAGACTCAGAACTAATCCCTTATTTTTTTCTTACGGGCTGGTTGATGCCACCAACTGTTCTCCGCCTCGGGCTATCATATCTAAAAGAGATGGCAAAGTATCCCCCTAGCTTGCTCTCTTATTTCTCTTTTCTTCTCTTTCTTCTTCATCTTTCTTCTCTCTTTCGCGCTCTAGCAAATCTATGGACCTCAATAGAGGATCCCATCTTCCTTTTTCTATTGATCCAAGTTGACCCTAATGAAGAGCCCCTGAACCGTTCTGGTGCTTGGGCGGCATGTGAAACCATCACCTTAATTCTTGTTTATTATTTTTTGAGACTCACTATTGATGATCTCTGTCAATCAGTCTTGGTCTTGATCGAGTTCTTACTTTAGGATTCATTGATCGAATCACTTAGACCTGATCCACTCGGAGTCGTCAAATGTCATCATCTAACCGACTATCTTTTTTTTCTAGCTTTTGAAACTTTAATTTTATCAAAGTTATTGAATTAGAATTAATTGTGCTTTGTATGACTTTGCATATAATTGGGTGATTCGCTTAGTTAAATTTTGAAGATTCAAAATAAAAAGAGGTAACTTTGATGTTCCTTACTAGCTATTGAATTACTGGTTATCTTTAATCTTCAAATTTTATAAAAGATGAAGATGGTGTTTGACATAAGAGCAAAAAACTTCGGCCTAAAAATAAGGCCTGACTTAGAAACATGATCCGACATTAAAAATAACCAGTAATTCGATAACTAGTAAGAAGTGTTAGGATTAGTTACCTATTTTCACTTTGTGCTTTCAAAATTCAACTAAGTAAATCACTTGAACCTATTTAAAGCCACATAAAGTGTAATTAATTTCTATTAAATAACTTTGACAATATTAACATTTCAAGAGCGAGAAAAAGAGGATGGTTGGTTGGATAACAACATTTGACAACTTCGAGTGGGTCAAGTTTAAGCCATTATGAAGTAAGAACTCGATCGAGGCTAGAGATCATCAATTGTGAATTTTAGGAATACTCAATAAGGGTGGGGTGATGGATCTAATATGCTACTTGAGTACTAGAGCAGTTCAAAGCCTCTTCGCTTGGTTCAAGGCTCTTCACTTGGGTCAATTTGGATCTATAGCAAAAGAAAAATAAGACTCTATTGAAATTTATAGATTTGCTAAAGAGAGAAAGACAGAGAAGAGAGAGAGAAAGAGAGAGAGAGAAGGGGGGGGGGGGGGGAGGAGGGGTTGGGATGCTTCGTCGTCTCTCTTAGATTAGGAAGGAGAGGCTGAGGTCATGGTCTACGACCAATGGTGGCAGCCTGCTGGCGAGAAAAACAAGGGGAATAGGCCGGAAAAATAGAGGATTAGTTCTTAGTCTTAGTTTCGGGTGGTAGCCCGCTCACCGGCGGCCATAACTCCACCGTGGAGGGTCATGGAGAGTGGCGGCAGTGAGCACAATAATCGGAGAGGGACACAAACAAAAGTGGGGTGCTTCATACCCCGTCTCCGGTGAGTGGCGGCAGTGAGCACAATAATCAAATGCGGCTCTTGGAAGAACCAGAGAGCTTGGTATGGCCTCTCAGGATGGTGGTGAGGATCTTATATAGGGCCGTGCTAAAGCCGGGCCTTACATTTTTACTTTCTTCCTCTTCTTCTTCTTCTTCTTCTTCTTCTTCTTCTTCTTTTTTGATGTTCAATTTCCTACATGGCAAATCCATTTCTTGGTTAAAGATCCTAAAAATAAAGGCAGTGTGTGGGATGTTGCATTGAGATTGGATTGGTTGCAGATATTCCCAATCAACATAAAAGGAGTAGCTGGAAGCTTGGTGACTCTGGTGAACTGGTTTGGTTCATGGGTAGTTTCGTATGCTTTCAATTTTCTCATGAGCTGGAGTTCTTCAGGTAAGATCCGACTGGATCCAAAATTTTCTATTTAGTATTATAAACAGTACAGAAGTACGTTTTGCAACCAGTATCACTTAGTTTGCCATCCAGGATTAGCAGTAATTTTCATGAGAACTAGTCAAATTAAGCTTCATATTAACTTAGTTCATTGTTTCTCAAAGAATGGACCATATGGTTGCAATAGATTTTTGCATTGATGAACACCTCTTAAGTAACCACAACAAATTTTGAGGCATTAAACATACATAGCAAGAAATTAGTGTCTAAGGTTGTGTTGCGGGGTTTTCACCCCGGCAACAGTCCGCACACCAGCCGAGCAGGGAAAGCGACTGCGTCCTCACCGAGGTATTGTCCGCTCTAAGGATCGGAGATCGTCGACCGCTCCCAGGGGTCCACCCTCTGGTGGCGCCCCGGGTAGAACCACCCTTTCCACCCCTCACGGTTTTGCCCCCAAAAGGTACCTCGGTGAGAAGAGGTTATTGAGCCCCCCATTTAAGGCACAGACATTTCCGCTGATTAGCCGATGTGGGACTAAAGTTCGGAACCCCATCCCACAACACAGCCCCCCCCCCCAACGGGAAGGTCTGTGCGTGGCCGGAGCCCTCCTTCTAGCGCCATCTGTTGCGGGGTTTTCATCCCGGCAACAGTCCGCACACCAGCCGAGCAGGGAAAGCGACTGCGTCCTCACCGAGGTATTGTCCGCTCTGGGGATCGGGGATCGTCGACCGCTCCCGGAGGTCCACCCTCTGGTGGCGCCCTAGGTGGAACCATCCTTTCCACCCCTCACGGTTTTGCCTCCAAAAGGCGCCTCGGTGAGAAGAGGTATAGACCTTTCCGCTGATTAGCCGATGTGGGACTAAAGTTCGGAATCCCATCCCACAACAGGTTGAGCCAACAATGGCTATATGGATCTACATATATCCCCATAGGTTTGCTTCCTGTAGTCTTCTGTCAGCAACTACATTATGTAATTTTTTTACTCAAAAACTACATATGCAATATAGTATTTATCAGTATGTATGTTTAGAAGTTTAGGTCATATCTGGATGACTGAATGTTGTCAAATTATCTAATTCAATGAAATGACAATCCAAATATTTCCAGACAGACAAATTTCAGATCTATTTGGTTAATTATTTTAATCTTATGCAACTTAAGGAAACTTGTATAAAATTCTTTTCCTCTCAAAAAAAAAAAAAATCAGTCAGTTTTGCTAGCAGTTTAGATAATCTAACAATAATGATTTGTCTGAACCAAACTAATCAAGGGATTAGACATTATAAATTATTTTAGAGCATCCCATTAAAATGCAGAATTGTATCTATTGAAAGGAAATTTATCTAAGAATTCTTCAATTTTCATTTGTTTGATATGTTGTTTCGATTTCAGGTACCTTTCTAATCTTTTCTGCTATTTGTGCGACATCTGTTCTGTTTGTTGCGAAATTAGTACCAGAAACCAAAGGAAGGACTTTGGAAGAGATTCAGGCATCCATGAATTCCCTCGGATGAACAATTTTAGCAGCACTCAATCTAGTTTTGCAAGCAAAGTAGTTTGGTAGTTTTCCCGCAACTCTAAAAACTGTTGATTATTGCAACATGACATCTCAATCAAGCAATCAAATATTGTGATTATCGCAAGTTTGTAACACCATTTCTGAACTATCATTAAGTGTTTATGGAAATGACTATCATTAAGTTTCAAGCTATCTTTTAATTATACTTTTTTTGGGGGAAGAAAGTATTGGTAGTCAAATTAGCTAATGAGCTAGTATCACAAGTGATAACAACAAAGAACAACAATATTTGATAGTGTCAATTTTCACAAATTATAATAAGATTCCCAGATTCATACCTCTGTTATTTATTAAATATGTTATCATAAAACTTATAATGTAAAGATCAAATAACATCTGATAAGCCCATTAGGTGATGGCCATTAAATGATAAATCTTAAGCCAATGGCTGCCCTTTTCGACCAGAAAAAAGGAAAAAAGAAAGAAAAATCTCAAATCCTCAGGCCGTTAAAATGGATTTCATAAACATGTTATCATAAAAATTGTAATGAGAACATCACCTAACAACCGATATGCCAGCCACTATAAAGAACAACTAAGAAATGGTGTAAACTTAAGCCCATGGGTGCTAACCCTTGTTTTGGTAAATTGGATAAAGTAAACCAGACGAGTATAAATATATCTATGAAAATCAGCAAACAAAATATTTAACAACAGATCAGAAAGATTTGTCATAATATCCCATAACATTGATCCTATGTGATTGGCCATATAAGACGCCCTCCAATTAGATGCACTATTGGCTTTCCTAAGTATAGAAGAATCTCAAGAGAGCAATGTGTTTACAAATGCTAGCAATCCTCAAGAATGGGATGTGACTAGATACAAGAGGTGGTAGATCTAAAAGCCATCTAATAACTATAAGAGAATCTCCTTTCAAGCAAAGATAAACCATCTTTTTGTTGCACATGTACCCTTTTTACTATCACTTTTTTCGAGCCACGAATTGATCTCCATAACCACTCTATCTTTATAATATCCATTACATCCTATCTTGGATGAGTTTGAGTTATAATTGTCTTTGTTGCATAAGCCATTGTAGTGCCACCCAACAGCAGAGCCTAAAAAATTCCTACACCATAGAATGCAGAGCCCCAAAACTCACCATCCATAGGAGCATCTGGTTGTTAGTGTCTAGCATCTGAAAGTGAGTGTCAACTGGTTTAATTGACAAGGTTGTTAAAGGCCGTTTTGACCTAGGTTCGAGATCTACTTATATTATTTAAAAATTTTATTATCCCAATAAATTAGATTAGGCAAGAAAATCCCTTCATTATCTAGAAATGAAAATTAGATTTCAAAAAAAAAAAAAAAAGGAGAAATCCCTAGTTTCATGATATGTGCCGAGTTTATATTCTATCACCCACCATCCATGTGTTGCTAATGATGAGGAAACGATGAGGGTAAAGCATGAAAATACCCTTTCTTTTTTCTCTTTTATTTAGATAAAAATCTTATGTGTGCCTTCCTTATGGTGGATGATTGAGTTGGCCCCTCCAATTCATATACAAGCTGGAGAGAAGTCTTGGATGAATTCTATCATTATAGATGCTGAAAGGATATAACCCAGCTGACATGTTTTGTGGATATCAAATAATCACACACACACACACACACATACATATGTATGTGTGTGTGTGTGTGTGTGTGAGAGAGAGAGAGAGAGAGAGAGAGGATTTGGTGTTTCCTTTCTGCTAGAAATCCAGGGGAATCAAGTCCTTTGAATTATTCTTGTGCAATATTTTGGCTCTTTAAATGAAATGCTCAAATTTCTGACTATTCCTATCCTTTGCTTTAATCCTGGACAGATGCACTCATATAGGTTTCTTTAGCTAGCTAAAATTAAAATTGCAGTGCCTTTCATAACCTTTAGCTTTTCATAATCTTTCTCATTTGTTTATTATTTGAATGGTTAGTACACTTCTATGATTGAATTGGAATCAATGAGACTTAATAAAATAACTATTGTTATTTGTTGAAGAACTTTATCATCGAAATTATTTTAGATTACATAAAATGCATACCTTCATGGGCTTCATTCTTTTCAATATCGGGATTCTCCTGTGCAATGTTTCAAAGCTGAAGATATTATTTTAGCTTGCTTTAGTGCTTTAGTCTATGATAATTATAAACACATATCTTTTCCTTAAAGTCAAACTAAGAGTACTAATTAAAATTTTTCGGACTAAGTTATGATGTAATTAGGAGTGATATGATCACATAAAATGGTATTATACTTATACAAAATGTTACGACTCCTACTGCAGTTTCCTCCGTTAGTTCCTTGTTTAACATCATGTTAGAGTTGAACCTTGTCCAACGTGGTATTAGAATTGCAAGAAAGATTTTAAATTCGGTGGAACTAGGGTATTCTGATTTCTCTACAAAACAAGACACTTGTAGTCTAAACCCAACGATCGTCTAGGTCAAGTTTTCTTTATTTTTTTATTTCTTTTCTTTATTCCTTTTTTTCCTTTCTTTATTTTTCTTTTTTTATTTCATTTTTTTTCTTCTTTATTTCCTTCTTTCTTTTTTTTCTTACTTTCTTCCACAAACTTTTTTTTCACCTGTTTTTCTTCCTTCCTTGCTTTCCTTCTTCTTTTTTTTTTTTTCCTTTCCTTCCTTTTTCTTATTCCTTCCTTCCTCGCTTTCTATGTCATCTCTGTTATTTTTTTCCTTCTTCATTTCTTCCTCTATCTTCTCCTTGCCTTTTTCTTTTCTTTTTTTTTGTCAATTTCTTCTTGTGGTTCTTTCTCTTTTTTTTCCTTTCTCCTTCGAAATTCTATCCCATCCCAATCTTGTTTCCTCACAAAAATGGGAAGACTGAGATGCCCTCTATCTTATTGGGATTTAAAACATCTGTTGCAAGGGATAGTTACAAAATTTATCTCGTGAAAAGCTTACAATCCCTTGCAAATAGGGCCCTGGGTTACAAAATGGTGCGCAAGCTTTTCTTTAACCTCCTTTTTCACACGGGTCAAGAGTCAGCGGGGACGACCAAGAGTCAACGGTCCATATATGTTTTGAGAGGTGCAATTATGCCGTGCCAAGCTGGGCCGCTAAAGGCTTGATCTTGACTCGACCTACAAAAATTGAGCTCGAAATTTGACTCTAGATAGGTTGTCCGAGCACCAACTCAACTCGAAAAAAAATATATATTTAAAATTAATTTAACTCAATTCAATTATCAATTGAATCATACCAGAGCAAGAATTCCATCTTTAGTCATAATTTAAAAATATAATTAAAACAAAATATAACAAAATATTATATTTTAAAATAATAAATTGATAATATTTTATAAATAAAATATAATATTATTAAATATACATATTGATAGAGAATCACTGCAGGGAGAAGAGAAAAAGAGAAAGAATTAGGGAAGGAGGAGGAAGAAGAGGTTATAGAGACGCACTAAGAAGAGAGAAGGAGGAGGAAGAAGAAGAAGTAGAAAGGAGGCTAGAGTTTTTTTATTCAATCATTAAATTACCTAATTCATAAGCAGGGTGACGCTTATATAAGCCTTACACCATGAATTGACCCAGTCAAACAATTAATAACTAACCAAATTTGGACCCTTCAATTTAATTGACTAAGTTAATTAATTGATTACATACCAAATTAAACCTTATTAAATATTAGACCATTAAACTAATTGATCACGCCTAAAGTGGGGACCTTCATAATTAGGTCTTACATTGATCCATTGATTCAATCACTTGACTTAACAACCAAATCGACTCAAACAAAAGTAACTAATAAAGCAATAAAAGAAACATGACGCAGATTCGAATGGACTCAATCTGGAGCCTGACTCAACTCGGTGGCTCAAAACCATCTTCTAACCATAATGATGTCAATTCCTGGCGCGAATGCGTGGCTCTGATGTCCCCATCATATATATTTTAATAAGTTTACGAATTTTCGAACCAAGTATTTTGTTAATCAAATTGGACTTGAAAAATTATCTAAGCTGATCCGAATTAAGAGCAAGTAGCTTGCAAGTTGTTCAGCTTTTTTTTTTTTTATCTTTTTTTTGACTGACCTCGACGGCGAAGACCGCTTCCGTGTTTCTTCCGGGTCAACCAGCCGTGGCGGCTGGGCCATATTGTCGGCAAGCGACCTCTCTGTCTTTCTCCATAAATTAAAGCTGGAACAGGGAGTAGGTTTATGGGACGGAGAACCCACGGTGACATCTCTTCTTTATATAAACCCTCCCTTCTCGATCGAGAACACATCCAAATTGGCTGACTAGAATCCGTTCTTCTTCGTCTACTTCGTAGCCATGGCAATGGAGGTCTTGCGGCCTCACGACGTCCTCATGGCCCAGCAGATGCGGCACATACCAGCCATCCTCCCCTCCCGGAAAACTAAAAGAAATCCTAACCCCAAGCCCTCGAGGAAGCCGCCCTCAGCACGGCCGGAGGCCCGGAAGCGGCGGGAGGCCTCCGTCAAGCCAGCCAAGACCGGCGAAGGAAAACGCCCGGCGGTGGCTCACGTGACGATCCTGAAGCGAGGAGAGCCGCTGGACGCGTTCAGGAACCCGGAGGCGGAGGCGGCGCCGGTGTTCGGGACGGGGAGGATGGGGCCGGACCCGGAGATGGTCCCGAAGCAGATCGGTACCGGGGGTCTGAAGGCGGCCGCGGCGGTGTACGCCGGGTCGGCCTTCTCGGTCTCGCCGTCGCCGAGCTCGCTGCCGCTGCCGAGCTTTTCGGTGAAGAAGGAGGAGGTGCCGGCGATCGTAGACTACGCGACCAAGGATCTCAGGCGTTTGCTCCATCTGGAGTAGACAGCAGGAATTAAGAACTTCCATTCTTCTTGATTTCGGATCGAAATCTCTCCGTCGTTTTTGCGAAAACGGGAGAAATGATCTGGGATCTGATGATGGAATGGACGGTTTGATGAAAAACTCGTGATGATGGTTTTAGGGGTTAAGTGTATGATTAAAGACAGAAATGATTTTTTTTTTTCGTTTCTTTGTTCTATTTTACACGTTCATACTGGTTTCTCTTGGGGACATTCACACAACTACTTCAATTAATCACCGTCGATCAGATGGGCTTCACTTCAATCAATCACTGTCAATCAGATGGGCTTCACTTCAATTAACCAACAGCAACGTTGATGATGAATTGCTCTTTTTTTTGTTTAATTCATCTCCCTATATCTCTCTTTAAGAAGACCCAAGGATCCATCAACCGAGTTCCATCTCTCTATCCTATGGACCGAGTGAACCCCTGCAAAAGGGTCTTGATCTATCCTAGTGCCCGAGAAGCTTGCCAAACTGATCATCCCAGCCCTGTTAAGTACCTATGAAACTCAGTATTGATAAACCTTATTGAATGGCTTTGGCTCTATCGAGTTCGTACCCCATGATTCATTGATCGAGTTGCTTAGACATGACCTAACGAGGCCACTGTCATCTGACCAATCGTTTCTTTTGTCTTGTTATTTTAATGCTATTAAAGTGATTAAATGGGAATTAATCTTACTCTTAATATCTTTAAATAGATTTAGCAGGTTCACCTAGTGAAGTTTGAAAGTCTAAGATATAAGAGAAAAGTAACCCTAACACTCATTAGTTTTTAAATTTCCATCTATTTTCTGGTATTAGAAAAAAATATAAATAGTATTAAATGTTGATGATATCATGTTTTCTAAAAATCAAGGATCAGGCATATGATATTATGAAACTCATGATTTATTACGAAATAATGGTTCTATGATTGTTTTACCGTTAAGCACTAGTTATGAACTATAAACTCCATATTTATGAAATTTATATTTTTTAATAAAATAATAATTTTATGATTATTCTATTATTAAATGCTTATTTATAGGCTATAAATTCTATAAAGTCATTTCATATTTTATTCATATATGATTCAAAAAATATGACTTAAGAAAATTTATTTTAAGAACTACGGCAAAAGGGCTCTCAGCTATATATAGCCCCTGAAAATTGGGTAGATCGACATCCAATTCAATATGACCCAGCCAGCACGTAATAGTAGTTGGCATATGATCCTGCCAACAGATAATAGTAGTTGGCATACGATTCTACTAGCAGGTAATAGTGTTGGCATACGATCCTACCAGCGGATAATAATAGTTGCTATACGACCCTGCCAGCGGATAATAATAGTTGGCGTACGACCCGACCAGCGGATAATAATAGTTGGCATACGACCCTACCAGCGGATAATAATAGTTGGCATACGACCCTACCAGCAGGTATTAGTAGTTGGCATACGACCCTACTAGCGGATAATAATAGTTGACATACGACCCTGCCAATAGGTAATAGTAGTTGGCATACGACCCTGCCAGTAGGTAATAATAGTTGGCATATGACTCTACAAATGAATAATAGTAAATGGTGTTTATCGATTACGACCCTATTATGGGTATAAAGTGACAGTAGCATAAATATCTGTGAGCAATATTTTGAACTATGATATGGTTAAATGGCAGAAGAATGATTTATGAATTTATCTACAAAATAAACTTAGAACCATATTTATGAAATATGAATGATTTATGCATGTATGATTGCTTTATTACTTGTTTTATTATATTATACTATAAAATATTTTATCTTGCAATAATTATTATTTTCACTTTATGATGCATCAATTTATGCAAAACTTATGCTTGATCGGAAAGCTAATAAAAGGTTTACTTACTAAGCTATGTTGCTCACATATCTTTATTTTTATTTTTCTCTCTCTAAACGAATAGGATCGATAGGAACGAAGGATGGTCCATGCTAGCAAGCTTGGAAATTTTGTAGAAGAATTTAGTATTTTAATTGACTATGAATTTGTAGTTAATGATTTTCTAAATATTAATGATTATAAGTTTGGTATTTATGTTTGAATTTAGATGCTCTGAACTAATTGATGATGAAATTAGACTTTTAATTATTATATTTTGTTTGTGATGGATTTGGAAGTTAAGATGTAATGGTTGGTTTCATGTTATCGTAGATTGTACCTTTTGGTAGCATGGTCGTATTATGTTCCGAATTTGGAGCGTGATACAATGCACATAAGAAAATCAAGGATAGCCAAAAGCACGTGACAAAATTTATCTGTACCAAAGATCTGTCCAAATTCATTAGCACACCAAGCACATGGGAAAATCAATGATAGTCAAAGACATATGGTAAAATTCATCTCTACCAAAGATTTGTCCAAATTCATCCTGTACACATCGTAAGATTTCCTTGTATTTTTGACCATTTTTGACCCTTGGATTCTGCATCAAGGATCTCCTCCGTAGGATGATGGAATTGATTAACTTAATGAATTATAAATCATACCTTGATTCGCTAAATCCATCTTTAATTGCGCTCTGGGCTTTGAAATGCGTGCGCAGTCTCGATCATCGGTGATCTGAACAAAGGTTAGCGAGTAATCTTCTGGAGAGAGAGCACTTAATGCGTGTTTTGAGAAGGGGTCTAACAGGCTATTTATAGCCCTCTCCAGGGACCAAACGCTGCAGGTGGTTACACCCGTGAAGAGTCACCCCCCATCAAGGTAACTCTTCACTGCTGTGAAAATACCGTAATGCCCTTGTGATTATCAAGATTTACAAAATTCAAGGGACACTTGTCAAGATGTGGGTTCTAATTAAACGGGATCAGGGTTTAATTAAACGGGATCCAACATTCTCCCACTTGGACCATATTGACGCCATTTGTCAATGCGGGCCACAACTTGACGGGATCCCAACATTCTCCCATTCGGACCATATTGACAAGTGAAATATCCTTAGTACTTGAATTTTATAATCTGTATACGCGTGTTCTTTCTATCCTGATATCAATTTGGGCAAGCTTTATGTTTGATTACTTTGAGAATAATAATACGAACAATGGCGGAAATAACACCTATTTGATCGGCGTATAACCTTCCATGATCACTATATTACTAAACCATCATAACCAAACCCTTATGAATGAACTTCTCATAAAATTCATTCTTTGGTCACAATTTCTGCTACCATAGTATGCATAAACCATATGAATTCATTAAAGCAGAAAATATAATATATGTGATTTACAACCATCTAAAATGTGCACAATAATACATCAATTAATTTATACAGAAAAGGCCCATTTGACCAACATGCTCCTTGTGCAATCCCGGAGCTATTGCTTTGGTCAAAGGATCTGCTAACATAAGCACAGTATTGATGTATTGAACTGAAACTTTATGGTCTTCACATTTTTCCTTTATAACAAGATATTTCACCTCCATGTGCTTATTTCCATTAGATATCTTGTTATTCTTTATTGAGGAAACTGCTGCTAAATTATCACAATATAACTTTATGGGCCGTGAAATAGTGTCCACGATCTGTAGGCCTGCGATAAAGTTCCTCAACCAAATAGCCTGTGTAACTGCATCATAGCATGCTAATAACTCAGCCTCCATTGTTGAAGCAGCTGTCATCTTTTGCTTCGAACTCTTCCACGAGACTGCACCACCAGCTAGTAGAAAGATATAACCTGATGTTGATTTTCTACTATCTGGACATCCCGCAAAGTCTGAGTCTGAGTATCCAACTATCTCCAAAAGATCGGATTTGTTGTATGTGAGCATATGATCTTGAGTTCCTTGAAGATATCTCAATACTTTCTTTGCAGCTCTCCAATGTTCCATTCCTGGATTAGCTTGAAATCTCCCCAGTAATCCCACAACATATGCTATATCAGGTCTGGTACAGACTTGAGCATACATTAAAGTCCCAATTAGTGAAGCATATGGAAAAGCTTTCATATGCTCCCTTTCAATTTCATTCCTCGGAGATTGTGATTGGCTCAACTTTTCACCTTTAGTAATAGGCACTGGGCTTGGTTTGGAATTTTCCATACCAAATCTCTCCAACATTTTCTTAATGTAGGCTTTTTGAGATAGACAAACTTTTCCCTTAGATCTATCTCTATGAACCTCAATGCCGATGACATATGAGGCTTCACCCATATCCTTCATATCAAAATTGCTGGAGAGAAATTGCTTAGTCTCTCTAAGCAATGCCAAATCACTGCTAGCAAGCAAAATGTCATCTACATATAGGACTAGAAAAATAAATCGACTCCCACTGATCTTAAGATAAATACATCTATCAACAACATTTTCTACAAAGCCAAATGTAGAAATGACGTTATTGAACTTAAGATACCACTGTCGGGATGATTGCTTGAGTCCATATATAGACTTATTTAGCTTGCAAACTTTTTGACTCTGACCTTCTGAAACAAAACCTTCAGGTTGTTTCATGTAAACTTCTTCCTCTAAATCTCCATTAAGAAATGCAGTTCTCACATCCATTTGGTGCAGCTCTAAGTCAAAATGAGCCACCAAAGCCATAATTATCCTTAAAGAATCCTTCTTTGAAACTGGAGAGAAGGTTTCATGATAATCAATACCCTCCTTTTGAGTAAATCCTTTGGCAACAAGTCTGGCCTTATGTCGCTCTACCTTACCCTTG
This sequence comes from Phoenix dactylifera, assembly GCF_051530095.1. Taxonomy (NCBI): domain Eukaryota; kingdom Viridiplantae; phylum Streptophyta; class Magnoliopsida; order Arecales; family Arecaceae; genus Phoenix; species Phoenix dactylifera. The sequence continues at coordinate 18,210,088 of NC_143203.1, read as the reverse complement.
GAGTCTCTTTTGGTTTTAAAAACCCATTTGCAGCGTACTGCAGTAGCCCCAGGAGGTAGTTCAACAAGATTCCAAACATTGTTTTTAGCCATAGAATCTATCTCATCTTTCATAGCATCTAGCCATTTGGAGGAATTTACTGAATTTATGGCTTGTGAGAAATTTATTGGATCATCTATATTGCCAATGTCATAATCATTTTCTTGAAGGTATACTATATAATCTGGTGGAATTGGAGATCTCCTTACCCTTGATGACCTTCTTAAAGTTGCTTCTTGATCCACTGGTTCTATAGGTGGAGGAGCAACATTCTCAGTGATAACTGGCACAGATTCAAGTGGAACATTAATAGTAGACTCATCCTCCTCCAAATCATTATCAATGATAGGTAGAGGAATCATTGGCTGCTTATTTGAATCTTGCACACCATACGGAGTTTGCTTTTCCTCAAAATTAATTTCTTGAGGTGTTATACTCCCACTGATTTGGTCATTTTCAAGGAATCTAGCATTTCTTGTCTCCACAATCCTCAAAGTATGATTAGGACAATAAAATCTGTATCCCTTGGACTTTTCTGGATAACCAATAAAATAACAACTAATGGTTCTAAAGTCCAACTTTTTCTCTTGTGGGTTATACACCCTTGCCTCAGCTTGACACCCCCAAATATGTAGATGTCTTAAACTAGGTTTCCTACCTGTCCAAACTTCATAGGGTGTTTTTGAGACAGCTTTAGTAGGAACCCTGTTTAGAATATACGCAGCGGTTTTTAAGGCATCACCCCACAGAGAAATTGGGAGAGTTGAGTGACTAATCATACTTCTTACCATCTCCATTAATGTTCGGTTTCTTCTTTCCGCAACTCCATTTTGATCAGGAGTACCAGGCATAGTATATTGTGCAACTATACCTTGCTCTTGAAGAAATCGAGCAAATGGACCTAAATGTTGTCCAGTTTCAGTATACCTACCGTAGTATTCACCACCTCTATCTGATCTCACAACTTTAATCTTTTTATCAAGTTGTAACTCTACCTCTGTTTTGAAAAGCTTAAAGGCATTTAATGCCTCAGCCTTGTCATACAACAAGTAGAGATACCCATAGCGTGAGTAATCATCAATAAAGGTGATAAAATACTTATGACCAGTAAAACATGGGGTCGAAAAGGGCCCACATATATCTGTATGTATGAGATCCAATAAATTTGTACTTCTAATGGCACCTTTCTTAAACTTGTTAGTCTGCTTTCCCTTGATGCAGTCTAAACAAGTTTCAAAATCACCATAGTCAAGAGTTGGTAAAATTCCATCATTTACTAATCTCTTGATTCCTTTTATGGAGATATGGCCTAATCTTCGGTGCCATAACATAGAGAAATTTTCATTTATTAGGCTACGTTTTAATCCATAATGATCTTTATTTTGCAGGGATAAAAGGGATAGCTCAAAGGATGTATCAAGGTCTAATTTGAATAAACCATCCTCTAACAAGCAATTACCAACAACAATATTATTCAAAGAAAGGTTTACAAAAGACCGTCCAAATGAAACGGTATATCCAAAGGAAGTAAGTTTAGAAACAGATATCAAGTTTCTTGAAAATCCAGGTACATAGAAGGTATTTTCTAGATACAAAATATGGCCAGTCTTTAAGGTCAATTTGAACGTTCCAACAGCTTCCACATGTGAACGCATCTTATTTCCCATTATGATGCTTCGCTCACTTTCCGTTGGAATTCTTTTGTTCAACAATCCCTGCAAAGTTTTACATATATGGATAGTAGCACCAGAGTCAATCCACCATGTGTTATGAGGTACATCAATAAAATTTGATTCATAACACACTAAGGAAAGAAAAGTACCTTTCTTTTCGAGCCATTTCTTGTACTTGATGCAGTCCTTTTTCAAATGTCCCTGTTTCTTACAGAAGAAGCACTTTATTTGCCTTTTGTCAGTCACTTTGGCTGACACTTTCATTTTCTTCTTCTTAACAGGAATATGATGACTGGTACTGCCGACCTCTTTATGTCCTTTTCCCTTATGAGAGGTGAGATAAACACTCTCTTGCCTCTCTTGTTTTATTCTCTGCTCCTCATCAACACACATGGCTAGAAGTTGATTCATAGTCCATTTTTCTGTATGTGTGTTGTATGAGATCTTAAATGGTGCATACTCCATAGGCAGAGAATTAAGGACAAAGTGTACAAGAAAAGTTTCTGACATGTCTACTTCCAATGATTTTAATTGGGCAGCGATGTCACGTAATTCCATAATATGCTCGCGTATGCCACCATTATCATTATACTTTAAGGAAGCAAACCTTGATATTAAGGTGCTGGCTAGGGCTTTCTTTGAACTCACAAATTGCTCTTCTACTGTTGTTAAGAATTCTCTTGCAGTTTTGCAATCTGGAATTGAGCCCCTTATCTTTCTGGAGATATGATTTTGTATGAGTAAAAGACTTAAGCGGTTTGACCGCTCCCACCTCTCATACAACTTTTTCTCCTCTGGCGTAGTTTCCTCCGTGGGGACAGGTGGCATGTCCTCACGAAGTGCCAGATCAATATCCATGCACCCTAAAGTAAATGTCAGCCTTTCTTTCCATTCCGAGAAATTTGAACCATTAAGTATTGGGATGCATGATGTAGATTGTGAAAAAACTGTCGGAAACAAAGCTGCAAAACATATGCTTACTATCAATATGCATGCTATAATTACGCTAAAACCTTATCTAAATCACTAACCCATATTAGCAATTTAGTGAGTAAATCAGAATTAACTTTACATGATTTACCCCTTTACGATAAAACTAATGTATTAAGTATGATATTTAATGAACTTTATATATCTAGTTGAAAAATCCAAAGAATAACAGCCAGATCAGCTCCAGATCGGTGGTGGAGCACTAGGCTCACTTAAGTACCAGCCTTTCTTAGGCACGTATGCCTTTTTGACAAGCTTTTCTTAGACACCGTTATTCAATGGATAAAATTTTACTAGATATTGTTCAATAAAAATGAAGAATTCAAGGCCTTTGGGCAACAAGATTTCATCATAAATATCATACTAATAACATTATTTCATCCCACCATTAACTTTGTATAATGATTTCCCTTTGGGGCCGATTCATTATATATGATGCAACTATTCAATTTCATGAAATGATGATAAAAAGACTCTTTATTGATTAAATTAAACTAAAGCATTCTAAAATTTATGGGATGCTTTGGCTCGTCACCACAAATATGCAAAAATTTAATCATTTATATGTCTTTTCCTACATAAGATGCTTTGGCTCGTCTCATGCATATATCATCCTTTTATCATGAAAAATATGAATAATTTAAACAATCATGTATCATCATAAGAAAGCATATAAATTGTTGATTTATGCAATAAATTTATTACATGGAGTAATACATAATTGTCTAAGTACTGTTCTGTAATGAAACTTTAGCAAAGGGACCACATAAAAATATTTTAGGACCCTTTTGATAATTCAACTTTCGGCTGGGGACCATATATAAATTTCAAAAGCCCCTTTTTCAGAATAACATATTGGCAGGGGTTTAACTGTAAAAGGCCCAATTTAAGCCAAAAGGATTCGGGTTTCGGGTTGCGGGGCGAAGCCCAATAACCCGAAACCTGTTAATCCCTTCACCTTTTTTTTTTTTTTTTTAAATTAACCGGATTCGGGTTGCGGGTTTAGAAAACCCGAAACCCGTTAATCCAACACTATTCATTTTCTTCCCCAAACGAAAAGAGGAGAAGGGGGCCAACCCCCTTCTCTCCTAAACGACGGCGGCGCAACCGCCACCGCCGGCCGTAGGCGCGGCGGCAGGCCGCGGGGCGGCCACAAGGCGGGGCCGGAGGCCGGGGTCGGCCGCGGAGGCCGCGGGGTTCGGCCGCAGGGTGCGGCCGCAGCCCGCGGTCGCGAGCCGCAGGGGCGTCGGCCGGAGGCCGTGCTGCGGGCGCCGTGGGTGGCGCGGCTGGCGCCGCTGGCAGTGGCCGGGGCCGCAGGCCATGGCGGCCAAATTTTTTTTTTTTTTTTCTTTGCCCGCGGTGGCCATGGCGGCCACGGCGGGTTGCAGCCGATGCCGGCTCGCCGAGGGGCGGGTCGCAGCGGCAGCCGGGGACGGCAGTTGCTGAACGGTGGCCCTGTTGGCCACCGGTTGGGACGGGGAGGGCCGCGACCGAGACCCGCCGCAGCGGCGGCCATGGCAGCGGCTCTCCCTTCCTTGTTTTCTTGTTCCAAAATGGAAGAAGGGGAAAGATGGGAAGAGTTTAGTCCCACATCGCCCAGAAAAAATTCTTTCATATGGGTAAATAACATCAGTGTCCAAAGCACCACTGTCCAGCGAACCAAACGGGTATGATTTATTTTGGAATTCAATCCACCCGCTCTGATACCATTGATGGAATTGATTAACTTAATGAATTATAAATCATACCTTGATTCGCTAAATCCATCTTTAATTGCGCTCTGGGCTTTGAAATGCGTGCGCAGTCTCGATCATCGGTGATCTGAACAAAGGTTAGCGAGTAATCTTCTGGAGAGAGAGCACTTAATGCGTGTTTTGAGAAGGGATCTAACAGGCTATTTATAGCCCTCTCCAGGGACCAAACGCTGCAGGTGGTTACACCCGTGAAGAGTCACCCCCCATCAAGGTAACTCTTCACTGCTGTGAAAATACCGTAATGCCCTTGTGATTATCAAGATTTACAAAATTCAAGGGACACTTGTCAAGATGTGGGTTCTAATTAAACGGGATCAGGGTTTAATTAAACGGGATCCAACATAGGATTGCCGTAAAAGCCATTTTGAGCCTTCATATTATTTTACATAGGTTAAAGAAGCTAGCTCAATATACATGTAACAAGGAATTTGTGCATCGAATGTTGCGTAGCCGTGCATCAATAATTGTTCGAAGTGTTACTTTCTGAAACAGCACATCTGTTCTCATGTATTTGTCTAACTTTGAACGCATAGCAAAGTACATAATGTTGAAGGAGAAGTTTTTATGTTGTGTTACTAGGATGGACAATTCGACATGTTTTTAATGATCTTAATTTAGGGATCTTAGGTTTGTAATGAAGGGAGGTGCAAGCTATGTCATGCTTTGAACCAATATTGTAACAAACACCACATGCCTGCAAGGTGGATCATACAAGTATGCAAGACTACTGATCAAATTATAATAATTTTAGAGCAATAATAACAAAACTCCACAATCCATGAAAAATAATTTAATAAAGATCTAACCAATACATTCCTATAAACAAATATTCCCAATGTAACAAGAGTTATGATATTCCAACCAACTATTATGATTCAAACCAAAAAAAAAATCTAAAAAAAATAAATTAAATTAAACCAAACTAAAAAGTCTAAATAATCATGAGTATCTTCAAGAAATCTAGCGCACTCCCCCAAGTCTCAAGAAATTAATATTTCATGAACGGCTAAGTAACAAAATATTTCAGAATAGGTTCTAAGCATGTTAACTATAACAACACAGGACCTCACCTAAAAAGACTAATCGGATAGTATTATTTATATTTCTTGATCCTATATAAATACCCAAGATCTACACGGTAAATAACTGATATTGAACTAAACACACCTTTGCACGGGTCCTTACATACTCCTCACATTTAAGTTCTGACGTCCTCGTTAGGCTAAGAGTATAAATCCATTCAAATCTAATCACAAACACCATGATCAATTCGTGGTCAACTCAAATACACCTGTGCTACAGTGTCTCCTAGTCCACAAGTCATAGGCTGAGTCTGTTCTAATATTATTTACAATAATTCCGAACCTCACCCAAAAAGGCTAGCCTAAAAGTATTATTTAGATTTCTTGATCCTATATAAATACCTAAAATCTACCCATAAATAACCGATATGAGACTAAACACACGTCCACATAGGTTCTCACAGTAATAGATAGTAAATCAATCGCAATTCATAACATATCATTGAATAGGTAAATTTCATTTTCATCAAATTTCAAAAATAATATACGTCTTCTCTTTTTAAAAGTATACTTTACGCAACTAATACTAAACACAAAATATTAACTATGGCCACGTAATTCCAGTGGCTTGGGTTGGATAGTGGATAGTAATTAATAGATAATGGGCATCCAATATCTGCTATTCTAATTAACATTAACTCGGTGTCGAAATTAGTTTCTCAGATTATAAGTCGACAATGCCAATATATAATACCCATTGGCAATGCCAGATTATAGTCATACTGAGAATATATACATACAAAGCAAATTGCACAAATTTCCAAGTCAAATTTTCAAAACTCATTTTTGCAAGAATATCAGAATGCATAACATATTTTAAAACAATTATAACATTAATAACAACATGCTTGACCCATATTTTCAAACAAAAGGCAGAGATCAAAAAACAAATTTAATAAACTAATCATAATTTTCCAAAAATTATTTCTCCTAACAAATTTCTTCTCTAGGGTTACCCACCCTTTAGATAGGGAGATCTCGACAAAAGAGAGAAAGGAAGAGAGAGGGAAGAAATAGGGCGGTGGTTGTGGCGATCTCTAGTGATGGGAAGAACGAAGGGTTGGAACCTTTAAATAGATGGAAACCTAGGGCATGGCATGCGCCCTAAGATTCCTGAAGAGAGTCGGCATTGAGAGAGAAGAAGACTCGCAGCATGAAACTTCTTCTTCTCGTAATGATCGATTGTGGAATCTAATATGATAAAGTTCGGAAGATATTTTATGATTTTATGCAGAAGAGAACTTTTCATCTGAACTTGTAGCTCGTACAAGTTTTTATCATCTGAAATTGATACTAATGTTGAAGACTTGGACAATAATGCTGAAATTATGCTTAAGAATGTACCCAGTTATTAGCCTCTATGCATTAGTGGACCCTCTTCGTGTTGCTGCAATATCTTCTAATAGGTACACTCTATTCGAACCCATAAGAATGAATTGATTAACTCCGGTGTTTTATCCATGCCTACCTATTACTTGGGATACTTGTTTAGATTTGTGTTTTTTAAATTGATAAATGTGTGGGTAGGGTTGTGCACAGTCGGGTCGGGTCGGGTTATATATAAGCTTGAAGCCAAATCGATTTAAACTTATTGTCTAAAACCAAAACCAAAACAAAACTGAATATCTTCAAAACCCCCTTGAAACTAATCCAAAAAAATTCAATTTGGTTTAATTTGGCTTATCGGGTTGATATTCAATGAGTTGACTAAATGGACTTGGCTAAGTCTAAATACAAAAATTTCTTTTTATATATGGTCGGTATTCAATGGACCAGATTAAATGGGCCGCGCTAAGTCAAAACATAAAATTCTATTTTTTATTAAAAAAAATTAAAAATTAAATATATATATATATATACATATATATATATACATATATATATACATATATATATACATATATATATATACATGTATATATATACATATATATATATACATGTATATATATACATATATATATACATGTATATATATACATATATATATACATGTATATATATACATATATATATACATATATATATATATGTATATATATACATATATATATATACATATATATACATATGGGTTGGATCGGGTTAGATCGGTTTATATATATATATAGATAGATTTTTTAAAAACTCAAATAGAAAATGAATCAAACCTTTTCAATTCAAGACTTTCTCAAACCAAAACCAAACTGAATTAATAAAAAATGATATAAATCAAACTAAAGAGATCGATTCAGGTGAGGTTCGTTATTCGGCCGGTTTCTTGCACCCCCTGTGTGGGTGGAGATATCTCTATGGATAATGTCTCTAGTTTCTCACTCATAGATCTCAATAAGCATAGGTGATGCTTGGTTTAGTCTGAACTCTCTTTCACATACATAAGTTCGCTACTACTCCCGATAATATTGAACATGGTGACATTTTTTAGGAATCAAGTGTATTCCAATGCTATCGTATCCATTATGAATAGCGAATATTGGACACGTGCACTAAGTGAATCAATGATTAGGCTTTCTGCTATAGATGCACAAGTGAGAACCATAAGGTAAGTTGCTATCAGAAATCGATGATATATGTTGATGCACATTTTTAAATATTTGATCCACATCTTTTATTCTATGCTAATATAAATATGGTTGCAAATGGGTCGGGTTGGACCAGGGCATAATTGATCCCAACCTGACCTAGTTCTTGTTCAGGTCTTGATGTTGGACCCAGAGCTAACCCAATAAAAAATCGAATCGAAACGAGTAGGGTTTATGGCTAAAATTTTTTGACCCAACAAATTATTTGAGTTAGGGTAAAGGTCATGCATGACCCAGTCTCAATCCAAAAAATTCGGATTTGCATTGGGCTTGGGTCAGGTCCTGGTTAGGTTTGGATCACCAAATCTGTTGATCCATAGGGAGATGTATAGGCAGATGGGGTCCTCACATAAGAGGATGGACGGGTTGGCAGGGTCCAGGGAGGTAGTGGGGAGGGCAAAGGGGCAGCGGAGAGGGAAAAGAAGAAAAGGAGAAGGGGTGGCGGAGGATTATATAAAGGAACTAGTGTAGGATGCCATAGCCCTACTATGATACCTTTTCCTTCTTTTAGCTTTGCCATGTACATCGAAAACTTGCACAAGTTTCTAATACCTTTTATACAAGTTTTGGACAAGGTTTATATTGAGGCCAGAGTTCAAAAGCATAGTATAAAATTCATCAATAACAAAAATATAGAAGAAACTAATGCTGTAACTTGTTAGAGCACAATAAATGGGTATAAAGATAACAAATTTGATCATGTAAATTTTCTATTATACTTATATTCTAAACTCAGCTATTCACAACTTTGTTCAAATTCCATTGAGAATGTACAACTGAATCAACATTTTAGGTTTGTGAGTTAGCATGGACGGGTCAAGGACAGTTTTTTCCTGGCTTCAAAAATTTATGCAGATATGAAAAACAGAAAAATAATATCGAATCTGCAAATTGAAAAGTGACTGTATTTTTTTGAAAAATCCTCTCATTCTTATTAGTTATTAAATTACAGTAAAGTATTTTAGTCATCAATTGTCCATTTATCTTTTTAAATTTGCTATCCAAAATTTCCTATAAGCTTCCCATTTCAATCACCAATCTACCTGCAAATTGCATTCACTTTTTTATCATAACATTAATGATTAATATTTATTCTGGTGAGGCACAACAAGTAGATTTGAACAAGTTTACATTAAGAAATAAGGTCGTTAGTAATTTATATCAGAAAATACAAGAAATAAGATTGTTCGTAATTTATATTAGCAAATATAAGTTGTAGAACAACTTAGAATGTTTAGTCCCTGATAGCATATTTACCTCCTATCAGGTTTTGACAAGTTAAAAGATAATGAGTGCATTCTTTTTAGTGAATGTCCTACGGGTAGTTGTTAAGAGGAACCATTGGTGGACATAAATTGACAAGTTTTTATACCAAAACTTGAGAAGTTTGGATGAATAAGCGAGCTCGATATAAGTGTATACCAATAAGAGAAATCTTCTCTTTTATGTATTACTTGAGCATAACCACAGAAGGCACGTCATGTAACATCTTCAGCTTTGTATATGAGCCTTGATTGGATAGCTGTATTGGATAAGAACAAGATGTAAAAATGCTGAACTATATGCCAAGAATCGGAAAGTCAAAACGAAGTTTGAGCTTCACAAGCGAGGAACCATGTTAGGTAAAGCCCATAGTTTTTCAGCCATGGAGCTTCAATTGAGGTGTTTTCAAGAGCCTTGGCTCTTTGATGTTTTCAAGAGCTAAACCATACTGGTAGGTTTATTTCAAATCCTTGATATAATAAACAGACAAAATAACTAACATTCAACCCAATCACTAACCAAACTTCAGCATCGGCAAGCACTGACTCTTAGTTAGGCCAAAGGATAACACTCCTCAGAGACTGAAAGCAAACCATCATACTTGCAAAGAATAATACCTTTCTTCCATCACCTACAACTTTGCTCAGCCTCCTTATAAATAGGAACATTAGTGTAACTTCTCTTTTCGCACAGCCTCTGATTCAGAAGAAATCCCGGTTCAAGAAAGCAAACAACAACATGACAGGAGAGAACCAGTCCTCAACCAGTTCTTCCAATACCACAACAAAGAAAAACGTGGGAGACAAGACCTTCCAAGGGGTTGGTAACCTTATCAAGGTCCTCCCTAGTGGGACTGTTTTCCTCTTCCAATTTCTCAATCCTCTCCTCACCAACAAAGGCAGCTGCCACACTGCAAATAAGTATCTAGCTGGTGCTCTCCTGATCATATGTGGTCTCTCTTGTTTCTTTGCTTCCTTCACTGATAGCCACGTCGGGAGCAACGGAAAGATTTACTATGGAGTGGCGACGACGAATGGACTGCACACCTTCTCCGACCCGGACTCGAGCAAGAAGAACCTCTCCAAGTACAAATTACGCTTTTCAGATTTTGTGCATGCGTTCCTTGCACTGATTATATTTGCAGTCATCGCTCTCCTCAACTCGAACACCATCAAATGCTTCTATCCTTCTTTTGAGTCTACTGAGAAGAAACTGATGATGGCCTTGCCTGTGGTGGTAGGAGGCATATCAAGCTTTGTCTTCATGGTGTTTCCCAGCACTCGACATGGCGTCGGGTACCCTCCTACACAGACCAAAGATGACTCTTCTGAGTAGTATGCAATATAGGATGGTCCATGTGGTATAATATGTATTCACTTAATTTAAGGTATGGGAGAGGAGACTTCTCCTTTTCCTTGGAATCAATGATATGTTTTCAACTTGTTGCATATGAACTGAAAAAAGCATGATTTGGTCAGTGACTTTGTTCTCATGCTCTTGTTTGTTTGGGCACCATGTGAGTATCTTACTCATGGACCTAAATTTTCTTGTTTGGAAAAACTTATCACCTATCTAGGAAACTTGAGGTGCATCCCTATTTCCCTACTTGCCTATTCATTTAAAAAGCACAAATAAATCAAAAGCTATATGAAATGCAGTCCTATATTAATATCCATTCAAGCCATGAGGTGCATGGGAGCCCTTATAGTTATTTTGTTTTGTATCTATAACTCTACCTGGTCTTCCATATCTACAGTTCTCCACCTAGCCACTGCTAACAAGGGAACTGATATTTTTGGCAATGAGACAATGGTCAGGTACACAGGGCACATTCCCAACTCCTTTCTCTCAGTAAAGAAAAGCCAAAACATATGAAGCACAACCAATTTTGGTTTTGCCATAGAGCCATCATCAACTTCTAATGAAGTTTTCACATTCTGAGGTACATTGTGACCTCTGTCAGAAGAAACTTTGGACCACATCCTCATTGATTGTACGTAAACGAAGGCTGTCTTGGAGTTGGCTACTTCAGCTAGAATCGACATGCAGATAGTTAAAAATATATGTTGAAGTTAGGGTGATCTGTACACAAAGGTAAAATAATTAAAAATCATACAAATACAAATATAAATATAAACATAAACATAAATATGAAAATAAAGATAAAGCTAGAAGTATTAAAAAATATATATTGAAGCTAGGGTGACTTTCTGTTCATTAGCCATGAGGAAGTCAGGGTGTAGCCTGTCTTTGGAGCCCAAGGAAATTCCTCATCAAATTTGGCAATTAGCTCCTTGAATTGGCTACTCACATCACTTAAATTCTCACACTTGAGAAAGGGGTTTGATCGTCATGACATCATCAATGATTGCCTCCAACTGGCCAAGGAATCAAGCCACTTGTAAGTGGCAGCTTGTTATCTTCATCTTAAGCTTGATAATCCTTGAATTGAATCAAAATGACCTTTTTTCAGTCTTTTTGTCTTGAAATTAGCAATTTCATTACAAGCAGACTTTGGCTCTATGAGCCACAGAAATCAGTCCAAAGGCTTATGAGTCCAACTGAATTTGATCCATTCTAAACTGTACTTGTTTCAAGCTTGATTTGGTGCCTGACTCAAATGGCTCCAAGCTGCATGAAATAAGCTCACGCTATTCCAAAGAACAAACAAAGCTGAGATAAATCCTGAAACTCATTCTCCAAATAAAATTTCAACCCACTTTGTTCAGGCGCCGGAGATTAAAGTTCCAAAGCTTTATTTTTGTAATGATAGGCCTTTCAACTTGATGCTGTGTCATATCTTGAGTGTATCCAAAACAAAGCCAATTTGTGCTTAATATTCAAAAATAATAATAATAAGGCTTCCATAATATTTAAAGAAATCTGAACCCTCGTATTACTTAAGACTGATGGACAACCATCATCATATATATAACATGCTTACAAGTATCTTCAAACTCTCTTCTAGTTGCATTTTAAAGCCTGCAACTGAATAACAGAACCCAATTTTCACTTGAAAAAAGGAATAACAAAACTCATTGTTTTAAAAGTCAGAGAATAAGACATTCAGGCTAGTATTAAAGTGAGGCAAGTAGGTTGAGAGACCAATACCAAATTGTAGAAAAATAATCCATGCTTTCCTTTCTATCAGATGCTTTACTAATTAAAACCTCGTATCATAGAAACCAATACATTACGTGCTAGGTGCAAGGCACAAATATGTCCATCACACAACCCTTTTTATTATCGCTCTTCACCTCACATCAAGCCTAGAGGTGTCTCTTGGAAAGCCTTGACAAGGTAATCAGGGTAATCCCTAGATCAACCTTCTTTATTGATTTATTTCGCACTATTGAATTAATCATATTTAATTAAAATAATCAATTTTGATTTCAACATGGATTGCACCTTTGGAATGTTGTAATGTTCATCTTCTTTGTCATTTTGCATCTGCCTTTCCTTGCAGTTCATCCCTTTACATCCATCTTTTCAGGAAAGTTAAGCATTTGAGTAGTACTTTAAGTTCCTTGACAGTGCAAACCATGGTCCAACGAACCGGTCCGTACCGGCCGTTCGGGTCGTATCGGACTGATCCGGCGTATAACCAGTATGTCGGAGCCGTAGAAACCGGTACGGGCCGAACCTAGCTGAAACCAGGGAAGATGAAGAGAAGGAGAGAGAAAGCGGAGAAGAGAGGGAGGGAGGAGAGGTCTCCGCCACCCGTGGAGGGCCGCGAGGGGCCGGCGGAGGCTGAGGGGGGCGGCGGAGCCCGCGGGGAGGGGCGGGGGAGCTCGCGGAGGCCAAGGCCGCGGCTGCGTCCCCTGTTTCTTTCGAAACAAAGAACGCGGCCGCGGAAAAAAAAATTAGAGATTTTTAAGTGAAAAATTTGAGAATTTTTAAGTGAAATTGGCAACCAATTTGCCGACTTCACTTAAAAATCCTATATTTTTTAAGTGAAATTGGCAACCAATTTGCCGGCCCCCCGCAACCCTCCGCAAGAGGCCTCTCCTCTCCTCCCTCCCTCCCTCCCCCGCTCGCTCTCTCGTTCTCTTCTTCTTCCTCGGCTCCAGCAGAGAAGAGTGCTCCGATTCGGTACCGGTTTAAACCGATACAAATCGGAACAGTACCGATCCAGTAGGTGACCGGTATGCCTACCCGTACGGCGAACCTTGGTGCAAACATTTAGCACATATATGTATTTGTCTTGAACCTTCCATATAATTCACATTTAGTGCTTTAACATTGTTCTGGCAACTTAATCAATCAAGCAGAATTCTGCTGATAAAATCTTAAGCAGTGATTGTGCCAGAGTGAATTTTGTTTCAACAAGTCGTCCTCCATCTTACAGCACAAAGTTGGCCGTCCTTTTATGTTTCTGTGCAACTTCATTCAAATTAGAAGCACATCCAGCAATAACTTCAAAACCAATGGCTAAATGTGGCAATAAGTCTGAAATATAAATCTTAATCCTTAAAGTTTCACACTACAATATGAACTTTAATCTTCTTACTTGGCAAAACTATTTCTTAAGTTAGGGTTCAATAAGTTTTCCCTCAAAATAAGGAAAAAAAAAGGAATTCTATGATTCACCTGTTTTTGATAATACACTGCTTTGTGGTCCAGAGGGGTACCATAAACCAACAGAAAGCATTTTTGTGAATCTAAAACGAGAAAAAAGTTGGGACTTGGGACATGTGTTTGTTGTACAGTTCATACATAAAAAAGAGCATAACTACACCTACAAAGCGGTGCATAAAATTATACATAGTATTTACTGATTTTGCTTAGACATGCAAACGCCTTAATAATCAGTAGGCATATGAGATTAGTCACTAACAGTAGGCCTTGGAGCCTCAAAAAGAATAGATTTTGAAAAATATTAATCAGCAGGAAATTAGTTACAGGACAGTCGCATGTAATGTCTACTATGTTGTTTGAAGGCCACTTTCCTGCATCTAGTTGATACAGATTCAAATGGCTGAAAGGAAATACTTTACGATCACTGCAAACATCTAAAACAATTATAATTAATAATCATTGTCCTAATAGGACCACCCAACATAACTGTTACATGAAAGGTAAAAATGTTAGGGGAAATAAAGTGCATGGTAGAAGGAATACGATGTACAGGGCCTCCAAGCCTCCACATAGCAAAGTCCCAATTGTTCATATGATGTCAGTGCTCACACTGATTGCTGTAACAGCCAGCCATCACCAGCTTGCTGGCAGAACCTAAAACAGCATACAAAACTTGATTTAATGCATCTCATGAAAATGTAATTTGACTTTTTCAAAAGTGAAAGCATATGCTTTGTATCTCCTAATCAGTTGAAATCAATCAGATATTGTCTAGCAAGTTTATGATAATAAAGTAATAATAAAATGTTTCCAAGCTTGCAAAAGCAATTCATACTTTTTCCAATGCATTTGTCCTTTACAAGGATTTATGATCTGCAAAGAAAAAATTCTGATGATAAATAGGATAGCAAAATGCTTCCTAAAGCCAGGGGTGGCACAATGCATTTGGGGGTCCAAGGCGAACTCACTAAGATAGGCCTTTTTTTTTATAAAATATTTTAGTAAGTGTAAAATATTTTAAAATTTTACTTAAAAATAATTCGTCTAGCTTTTTGAGATGCAAAATTACTAGTTTTA
The DNA here is from genome assembly GCF_051530095.1 of Phoenix dactylifera. Lineage (NCBI taxonomy): Eukaryota > Viridiplantae > Streptophyta > Magnoliopsida > Arecales > Arecaceae > Phoenix > Phoenix dactylifera. The sequence goes on along the minus strand of NC_143203.1, from coordinate 18,195,050 downwards.
CACTCAATATTTATTAAAATACTATTTTCAATCGATAATATAAATAATCCATTTAATCTTTCTTGTGACATAGTTGACCACAAATAAGATTTTATCAACTTTAATTTTAAAAAACTTCTTTCAGCAGAAGCAACTGTTACATCACTTACAGGTATTGTTAACAATATCCTATAAGCAATGCATGCATTTGGAAAAAAATCTATTTTTTTTTATAAAACTTAAAGTATCAATAGGGGTACTAATTTCTGTTTGTAAATTTTTTTTAAAACTTTTAACTTTGAAAATAGATCAAGACCATCAATATCAGAATATTCTCCATGCTTTAAAAAATTTTCAAGATTAAGACAACACTTTTTACCTTTCCATTTGCCATAAAGAAATACAGAAATATTGATAATCTGATAAAAAGAAATCCATGGATACTTTAAACCTTTTTAAAAATGTAGAAATAACAATGAAATAGATTGAAATTAAAATGGAAAAATGTAACTAACAGAACCACTTAAAGAATAAAATCATCTTTCACATTCAACATTAAGACATAAAACCCAAATAGTAGATTCAGGGATAAAAAACAAGAAAAGCAAGATGGTATTATAAATGAAAACAAAAACTACAAAGTAAAATTAGTCTATGTGTTCTAATGATAGCGAAAAGTAGCCTACATTATCTTCTCCAGATAGCAACAATGGAACTTGTGTTTAAAATCAGAATTGTTTCATTAAGCCGTAAGCCATACACCCATAGCATTATATAAAGAGAACAGATGTAAATCCAGCCTTTGATAGATGAGATATTCTTGTTTATTATCGAAAATATGTCATTAAAATACATGACCCTACAAAAATTGCTCTGACAAGACTTGAAAATTAGATCTTCAATAACATGATAGTGCACATGAACATGGATGAAATGTAAAATCCAGTCCAAACAAGAAATTAGCTACATTTATGGACTAAATAATCTTGAAGAAACTTTCCAAATCATGAGCAGGTAGCAAATATTAGTACACAAAACATCAATTCAATTATATATCAGTCCCCTGGATTTCATGTCCAACAAAAGCATTCCAAAAGTCGCTTCCTCTGCAAGGACTTTCTTATCTACCAGTATGATCACCTTCCGTCATCATTTTATTGTATAAAACCCAAAGGCAAGAAGAGCAAGCTAAAGAGAACATGTACAATTGGCTTGATTCCCTACTGAATTCTCTTATAGAAAGGGTGCGACATTCATAAATCCTAGACCTGGCATAAACTCCTCAATCAATCTCCAAATAATGAGCACAGCACTGAGATTTTTCGGAAAGGAATAGGAGGGGTGAGCATCATTTACTGTAATCAGGAATTTACTAGAATAATGATGATAAAATGATACAATAGGGAAAGATGAAACAGAAAAGCTCTACGTTTTCTGCCCTTTGTTGAATATAACCAGAATTTTCGCCACTTCAATCAAATCAAAAAGGGCAGGTAGCAGCTTCCAAATGATACTTTTTCTCTCAGAAACAATATTAACAAAAACAACGGCCACTGCATTATGCTTGTTGAAGCTTACTTTCTTTCCAATCTTCAGATTCTTTAATGTCGTGAATGACTTCTTAAAACAAGAATTTGGTAATTTTTCTCTCTAACAATAATTGCTCGACCTAGTGCACTACTTTTTAAATGAAGAAAACAAGATTCTAGACACCCTCTCAACTCAAATCACCTTAAAAGGCTAAGCCTTGTAAACCATTTCCTTAATTAAGGAGATGCATCCATCTCCTCCACTTCCGTCTCGATCCCGAGAGCGACGCCTTAAACCCTAGAAAACCGAGGGAGAGACGACGCCTTAAAACTTGGGAGGAGGAGGAGGAGGCGGCGGAAGAGGATTGGGAGCAGAGCGCGAGACGAGGCTTAAAAACGCCGCTCCGCTCCGCCGAAGGGTTTCGTGGCAGCTATCAATCTTGGAAACGCATGCGAACGTATAAGAGCGGCAATATTTTGGGCAAGTTTAAGCCCGGTCCGAATTCATTAAGAAGATCCGAGGGCTGGCTCTTGTTTGGGCCCAGATATACTGTAAACGCAGGCATGAGCATGGATCGAGCCCACAATCCATGGCGTGGTGCCCGGCCCAAGAGAGGTTGAGAGCACTTTCAACAAGGATGGGGAGAGAGAGAGAGAGAGAGAGGGGATACTTCAAGTACTCGACATTGACAAAAATCAAGTGGACAATTGGCCATTTTGGCACAGATGGAGGTATCGGCACCGAAGTAGAGCACGCCTGAATTAAGCCTAGTTTTAGCTCAGCTTGTTTTGTATTTGAGCCAAACTCTAGGCAGCTCATTTGATTTCAAGTTGCTCACTCATGTCAAGAACTTGAGCCATGCATGGACCGCAGGTCATTACATCATGCTAGAGCTGGCATTGGCACTTAAATGACATGATGCTAAACTCATAAGGTTATTAACAATGTGAAGGTTGTGATTGGCTACGATGATTGGCTGGATATAGAGCGGTATAGGTAGCATGGGAGTGCTCAGAAGGCTAACGGGGCCACGGATTGGATGGCTTTATATAGGCTAATTATATCGAAAGTGTCATGTAGGTTAGGGTGAAGGAGTTGTCTAGAACACTCCGTGATTTGTTGTTTTCTGACCTTCTTAGATGTATCCATAGTAGAACATTATTGAGAGAGAGAGAGAGAGAGAGAGAGAGAGAGAGAGAGAGAGAGAGAGAGAGAGAGAGAGAGAGAGAGAGAGAGAGAGAGAGAGAGAGAGAGAGAGAGAGAGAGAGAGAGAGAGGCTCCTTGGATGGCTAGAAAGAACTTTTTCATTTTGGAAGGAAAAAGTTTGCTGGACTTGGCAAATAACAGTTGTTCTTCATACTCGTGCATGAAGGTGCCACCATAATTTGATATAAATCTCCATGATCCATTTAAGAAGATCTCCTATGCATTACAAAAAAGCTATCGTTCGTACTATATAACTATCAACTATCACTACTAAAAATGTTTTTAAAAAAAAGACACATCCCATAAAGCAAGACATTTTAAGAGATTTCCTTTTTCTCGAATGCAAAACGGAGGAAGCAAGACACTTCCCCCTATTTTAAGTCATTTTAAGAGAATCAAATCAAAAAAGGGGGCGAAGTGGGGCCTGTTGGCAACAAACTAAAATGATATGAACCGCGGTGCATGGCTCCCCGATGAATATCTAAAAAAGAACTCCACGACTGCATACCACCATTCGAAGGGCCCATTAAATCCTTCTCTCGCCTTCATCAACCTTCCTCTTTCGAAGATAACAACAAAAAGTTTCCCACCGAAACCTTTATCCCAAGGAAGGTTAATTATACTTTCACGCAAAAGATAAGATACAACCCGATCCTATTTAGTATAGCGAGTGCTCCGGGCATAGAAGGATTTTATATAAATTCCTCTATCCAAAACTAACAAACCGCTTCGAGACATTTGGGCGATTGTGAACGATGGAGTGGCTTTTAAAACTAAACATGTATACCGAAAGGCCAACAAGACAGCGGACTGGATGGCAGCATATATGGCCAGTCACTCAGAAGACACCCTGTGGATTGGAGAGGGAGAATTGCCTAGTGTGACTTAAAAAAAAAAAAACCTAACAGGCTGCCAAAATAACTTGAACGGATCCAAATCCTAATTATCGTTAACTATCCATAATTAGCCGATCACGGATAACGACGCACGCTCCGGACATTTCCAGGGTGGATGCCATCTAGGTGTCATCCGTGGGGGCCCCACCAGTTATTCCCCGGGAGGCCCACCTCACACCTATGGCTCTCCACCTGTCCACGTGTACTATCCCTCACACCATTTCCGCCCCAGTTGGGACAACTCTGGATTCCTATCTTCGGTATGCGGAGGATCGTACTCTCCCCCTCACCTCCTTTTTTTTTGCCAAAAAGAGGAAAAAATGATGATAGTCTTTTTGTAAATGCGTACATACCTTGCTGGGGTAACATCAGGAGATGACAAAGTCGTAACCTTGGAAGATAGAACTATCGAAGTAGCAGTGCAGTTGCTGCCGGGTGGATTCAGTGTTTTCTGACTACCAGATTAGACATATGCCCAGGATTGCATCGGACCACAGTCCACTATTGGTGAGCACCGAGGTGCTTGTTCCCACCCATTCTCCATTTAGGTTTGAGAAGTTTTGGCTCAATTACCCTCGGTCTTGGGGGATGGTTTGAGAGGCATGGAGGACACCGGTTAGAGGAGATGTTATGTATCAGGTGTCTCACCGACTAGAGTTGACGAGAAGACGGCTACGGAGGTGGAACCATGAGGAGGTGGGGGACATCTTCAGGAGGGTGGAGGACCTAGAGGGGGCTATCACTAGTCTACAGGCTCAGGAGGCTCAGAGTGGAGGTTTATTAGAGGAGGAGGTGGACGAGCTCAGATCACACTTGGCACTGCATGATTCTCTACTCAGACAGCAGAAGATATTCTGGAGACAGAAGTCGAGGATTTAGTGGTTGCTGGAGGAGGATCAGAATACTAGGTTTTTTCATCAGGCGACAGTCATCAGGAGGTACCAGAACAGGATCAGAGCTATTAGGGGTGAGGATGGGCAGTTGTCGGAGGATCCTGATCAGATACGACAGATTGTGGAGAGTTTTTTCAGGACTCGGTGGACTGAGCAGTTAGGGGGTGGTAGTTCAAATGACATACCAGCGCCTGAGGTTGGGGTGTCGGCGGAGGAGACTGCAGCACTGATTAGGCCGGTTTCGGCAAGGAAGGTTAGGGAGGTGGTCTGGTCCCTTGAGGAGGACAAGGCCCAGGGTCAGATGGTTTTCCACCTCTATTCTTCCGAAGGTATTGGACGATAGTTGGACAGGATATGACAGCCGCCATACAACAGTTTTTCAGTACATCCGCGATGACGACGGATTGGCAGCGGACCTATATTACACTAATACCGAAACGGCAGGACGCCATGAAGCCGGGACACTTTCGCCCGATTAGTCTTTGTACGACCTTGTACAAGGCTACGATGAAGATTCTTGCCATCAGGTTGAGAGATATTTTGCCGAAGTTGATCAGTCCGGTGCAGGGTTCTTTTGTGGGAGGGTGGAGTATTTCGGATAATGTACTGATTGCTCAGGAGTTTATATTTGACTTGCACAGGGCACCGATGAGGAGGAGCTTGATAGGGATCAAGCTCGACATGGAGAGGGCGTACGATAGGGTGAGTTGGGATTTTTTGATACGGTCTATACAGGGGTTTGGCTTTCATGAGACATGGATCGGCTGGATTATGGGCTGTGTGAGGGCTCCTTCATTCGCCATCTTGGTGAATGACTCACCATTCCAATTTTTTAAGTCTACTGGAGGGCTACGCCAGGGATGTCCCCTTTCTCCACTGCTATTCATTATGTGTGCGGACGCACTATCCAGGGCCCTCAGACAGGCGATGGCCACTCAAGAGTTGGAGGCTTATAGCCTTGTGGTGGGGGGTCCTTCGTTCTCTCATCTACTTTTTACTAATGGCTGCTTATTATTTGCCCGGGCTTCAAGGTAGGCCGCAGGGGTCCTCCGCAAGATTCTTTGGCACTTTTGTCAAGTGTCGGGACAGCGAGTCAATTTGTTGAAGTCATCTATATGTTTCAGTCCGAAGATCAGGCAGGAAGTGAAGAACTCTATCTTGGAGACTTTGGGGGTGAGTGAGCAGGAGGGCACAATGAGGTATCTAGGGGTCCCGATCAGTGGATGGCGGTTGTGTAGCGGGGACTGTTCCTCACTCAAGCTTAGCATCAGGCAAAGATTGGAGGGATGGCAGATGCATACTCTCTCTATGATGGGGAGGATTACCCTGGTTCAATCAGTCATTTCTTCAATCCCCATCTATTTATTATCCAATTCCTTTATTCCTGTATCTTTTGTGAGGACCCTTGAGCAGCTCTTTAGGAACTTTGTGTTGGGGGAGGAGCATGGGTAGAGGTGGTATCCACTTGTTGGCATGGGAGGTGGTGCGTCAGCCGAGTAGGTATGGAGGCTTGGGCTGTTGCCTTTGGTGGCGAGATGGGAGGCTCTAGCAGCACGACATACGGCGAGATTTTTGCTCGAGCTGGATAGTATGTGGTCCTCGTTGATGAGGGCCAAACATGGTGCGCTACTACCTGGAGCGCGAGGGGGCCGGCTCCACTCTCTGGTTTGGAGAGAGATGTGTGCTAGAGCAGCATTGGTGCTTTCGGAGATTAGATGGGCTATTGGGGACGGGCGGTCCATAGATATTTTGGAGGATAGCTGGGTGACTAAGCAGCCGATCAGCCAACTTCTGACCATGGTAGACTCGACGAGGATTGCTGGATATAGGGTCAGCGACTTGATGGACCCAGATGGGGACCAGTGGAGGGAGAGATTGATCCGGGAGGAGTTTGGGGAGCAGTTGGCAGAGGTGATCATGGGTCTCCCAGTTCCTACTCGGGAGGTGCCTGACAGGTTAGTATGGCTGCCGACGGGTCGGTTGCAGGTACGAGCCAAGGATCTTCACACTTTGATTAGGAGGGCGCCAAATCGGCAGATCGAGGGAGGATGGATATGGAGGATGCGGGTTCACCCGCGGGTGGCGTTTCTCATCTGGAAAGTGGCATAGGGTTGCCCTTCGACCAGGAGTCTGCTAGCGAGCCGAGGCATGTGGATTTCTCAGGGCTGTGATTTTTGTGTACAGATACAGAGGAGACCATTGATCATGTTCTATTACGGTGCCCCAGGGCCAGAGAGATATGGAGTAGGTCTCCTGTTCCGCTTCCTACTTCGGTGAAGTTGGCACATGACCCTATTCACGTGCTGAGAGCATCGGTGCGGAGCCCCAGTTTTGTTGAGGCTGGCATTCTACTCACACACTTGACTTACCATATCTAGTTGGATAGAAATGCTGAACTCTTTGAGGGGAGGAGGTGGTCCTCAAGGACGGTGGTGGATCGAGCTATGCTACAGGCAGGGAAGGTCAACGGTGCTACCACTTTGTTCTCTTTTGGGATGGCCAGGGACATCTGGGGTACTCTCTCCGCTGTTACAGCGCCCAGATTCACCCTTGTTTCATGGGTGTGCCCACTTTCTGGTCATCTCAAAGTGAACTTTGATGGTAGTCGGTCGATTGACGGTGTTTTTGGAGGTGTAGGTTTTGTGATCAGAGACTCCCTGGGCAGGTTGATAGCCGCTGGGGGCCGACGCATGCTAGGGCTCACCGTTGTTGGGGCAGAGCTGCGGGCTGCTTGGAAGGGCTTATCCTTCTAGAGGAGGGTCCTCGGCGCCGAATGGGTGCAACTCGAGGGGCACTCTTCTGCGGTGATCGATTCGATCCGGGGTGCAGATAGGTACGGTGACGGTCACCTGCTCATCCTGGAGATCCGGAATTTTGTTCAGAAGATGGGTGATTTTTAGGCAGCACATGTGTACCGAAAGACGAACAGAGTAGCTGACTGGGTCGCCTCATACGTTGTCCGGCACTCCGAGGAGATCCTTTGGACATATGTAGCTTCCAACTTTTTTGTACTCTTTACTTTCTTTGGATTTGGCTGGATGTACTCAAGTTAGAGCTATATGAATTGCTGTTTTCACCAAAAAAAAAAAAGTAGCAGTCGAGTATCAACAAATATATATATATATATATATATATATATATATATAAAGGAGAGAGAGAGATTTTGCAGTCTATTTTTGTTGATTGCTGCTCCATGGATATTTTTTTCTTGAGAAAAAAAGAGAAGAATATTGCTGCCAAAACACAATCTAACAGGAGGAAGGCCATTGGTGGATCCACACAAAGAAGAAGATCTGATCTACATTGGATGACTTGCACACAAAGAACGAAGAAAAGTTTCAAGATCATCAAATAGGATTTTGGAGAATAGTAGAAAAAACAAAAGGAGACATGAAACAGAGTAGAGACTGTGTATAGTCGTACTTGGTCCCTTAGAGTTCTTTTATGGATGAAAAGTTTTATCTCAAGTTAGGTTTTTGAGTTTGGAGTCGAGTGGATATTGCTTTCCTTATCTAGATCAGCCCAAAAATATAAGTCCAGCTGAAACTCTGAAATTGATAGTTGCTGTGTCAAATATCAACCTTCTATTGATCGGTATAATTTTGGCCGCATCAAGAAGATATTATAGAATTTTGGGTACACAATAACTTTGACAATTAGTAAACATAAGATGTTTTTGTGGGGTTTCTCCCTGGTTCGGTGCTTCCATCTTGCTCCGTGAGTTTTTTTGTTGTTTGTTTGCGTAGATCATCGCTTGGTTCCAAAGAGTGCTACATTGTATACTTCAGGCATAAAGGAGATTTTCAGTCATTATTTGAATAAAAATATTTTTAAAATTTTTGTATTCAAATTGGTTGACAAAATAGAATTACTAATACTTAAAATAAGTGATATTATTTTAAATCTTAACATACTTAACTTTGGACTAAATTGGACAAATAATATCAACTATTTGTATTATGATGAATAAATGACTTATTTCTGCTGTAGATAAATAGAGGTCTTTGAAAACTCTGTTAATACAAAATATGATGGATCCTTGTTGCAAAATCACTTAGTGCTGAAATAATATCCAACCATCTGCTATTTTTCAAATGCAAGTATTTTGATGGGTTTTGATGTATCAAGTTTCTATTTTTCTAATCCTCTTAGAATAAAATAAAGGATGGGGATTTTTCTACCTCTTTGCTCACAAAAAGACAAAGACCAACCTCTTATTATTTTGTCAACACATTAATCCAAAGGTAAATATATAGTGGCTATTAATTGGAGAAACTACATAGGCCACTTAGTACTAGATTTTTCAAAAGTTTTCAATATTTCTGTGTTGGTTAGTTCCTGTCTTTTGTGTAAGTAATTTTACTTAACAATTCTCTTCTTTCATAGAAACAATTACTAGCCTTTCACAAATTTCAGAACTAAAAGGATTCTAATTTTGAGGATACATGACTAAGTGGCTATCTACATGTTTAATATGGATGGAAAGAAATTGAGGAATGATTAATATTATTATATAAAAAATATCAGCTTAAAGAGAATGCCAATAATTCTTTTAAGCAGGTTTTTAAGAGAGAAGAAAATTGAGCGAGATGAAAAAAGAAACGCATATATAATTATCATGTAAACTAAAAGATACCTATATCCTTAATCTTTTTTCAAATACAAAGGATTTCTATTTGCAAAACAATTCCTAGGAATCCACCAATTTATTTTCGTATATCTTGAATTAATTACAATTCTGTTGTATATTTCTACATGAATAGGAGGCTAGAAATGAAGTAGATAAATCTCAACACAAAATTTTAGTAGATTTAAAGATGAATATGTACTAGTAGCACAATTATAGATTAAAATTTTAATTAGAAAAATTAAACCTTATAATAAAATATCATAAACTTGGCACATGAGCTAAACTAAGTAGATGTCTAATAAAAAAATTATGCATTAAATGACCTACTATTATGTTGGAAGAACTAAAAATTAGGATTTCACGTTTTCACAAAACCGCCATGTTACTCCAAGTTGCGACTCCGAGAGTAACCCATCATTTTTTTCCTTTTTCGTTTTTCTATCTTCTCCTCTTTGTAGTCGCATGCATTGCATATATTTTAAAGATACTATATCATATTCAATGTGGGACTTCTATTACCCAATATAGATCTAACAGGATCTGAGTGAAGATCCACTCGAGCCTAGCCAAGTCAAGCGCATGCTCTCTCTCTCTCTTTTTATATATATATATATATATATATATATATATATATATATATATATATATATATATATATATATATATATATATATATATATATATATATATATTGCTATTCTGCCTATGGCGGAATTTTAAAATTTCACTTCAAAATTTTGATTATTTGAGGAAAATCGGAAAAACGTTTACAACCCCATGATACCTACTTATGGTTGCATTTCATTGGTCTTAGTTGAATTTGAACAAATTATAGACTTTTGGATCCCTCTCTCTTACCCACAACAAGAGCAACACATTGCATGTGCATGTGGACCAGCATCTTCATACATGCACATGAATGCAAAATGGTAGCTGAATATATACAAGCACGCCGACCACCTTCATATAAGTACATATATACATATATACATACATACATACATACATACAAACATGCAATGATTCTAGTTGATCTAATAAAAACCTTTTGAATCCTACCGCAGATGATAAGTTTATATATCATTTGAGCAATGTTTCATAACAAATCATCCACATGGCATGTGACACTTTTTTTTTTCTCTCGACCTTTTATGTAAGGTTCTAAATTTAAAAGAAAAGGGAAAAAAATGTTGCAATGTTTCTAATATTTATGTAATTTTTGTGCATTAAATTCCGGTAAAATCAAACTAAAATTTATAGCAGCTGATCAATTTTCTCTTGATCTTTTTCATCTTTCCTCTCCCGCAAGCCCTACCAATGCTAACCAAAGTGAATATTTGTAGCTTCTTTTGCTGCTCGTAATTTTGGAGTGATTTTCTGGACCTGGTGCGTACCTATCTTCTGCCCATGTACCAAAAAAGAAAAAAAAAAATTGTAGTTTATGGCTAGGAGCGATGGTATAAACGCAGCTCCAGACGCGCCAAGTCTTGCTTTTGTTCCGGAAAACCGATCACTGCACTCGTCCATCCAAATTTGGCTTCGCAGGCTCCTAAAAAAGGCAATGAAAGGAAGGCGGCTAAAAAGCTAGGAAGGGAAACGGGGACGCGAAGCAGCTCGAAATGAATGATCCGAATCTCCTCGTCGCCCTCCAGGCAAGCCCTTCTTCCCTTTCCCCACCCTCATAGAGCCCGCTTATAGAACTCGTCTTCCGTAGCTCTCGTAGTGGATTCCAGGATCTGTTTGTGATTCCAAGATCTTGTTCTCGATTTGTATCGGAGGCTATAAACATGATTATTTCTTGATATTTGCTATGTGGGTTCAGTTTCTCTTTCCCCTTCTCCGTCTGTGATGATACTTTCTCCGCAGTTTTATGGATGGCTTTCATTCGAGTATGATAGGTCCTTTTTGTTATAATTACACGTGTGTGATCCAAAAAGCTTACTTTCTTGGACGTAATTCCATGACATTCACAAAATCATTGGAAAAATTAGTTTTGAAATCATGTTAAAAATATAAGTTAATCCTTGGAAAAATTTAGAATATGGTTTGAAAAGCAAACAGAGGCATACTAGGGAGGAATTGAAATAATCTAACAAAGTTTTATGATGTTTCATGGATAGTTCTTTGTACTTCAGAGATGGAATTGTTGGGTTTCATTGTGAAACAAGAATCATAGCTGTAATCATAACTACTAAGCTGCATCCCCTGACCCCTGTTTGCGGGCCATATCTTTGATCATATTAAATTTTTTGACACATTTCCAATGAATATCTTGCTTGTTGACATGTTGAAGTGTCAAGAAACTACTATTTCCATAGTAATAGTATTTGAAATTGAAAATTTTGAATTTTGATAAATGCTTTCTTCTTTTTGGGATTTCATGAAATGGAAAGTGGATCTTGCTCAACCAGTTTGAGTTTTAGTGTTTGACCATCAAAATTTGCCTTTCCCAAATCTTCTTGAATTGAAGACTGAATGCTTCTGAATCATCTTGAAGCTGAAAGAATTCTAGTTTGAAATTTAGAGAAAAGTGCTTTTCTTTAAAAGCTATATTTGTCAGTCTCAACTCAAAAAGTTGAACAAATGACTCCATAATAAAGCACCATTCATTCAATTTTGACTGGAGTGGGCTGAAACCACCATAACTAGACTGAAACTGTTCAGATTCAGATTTCTATTGAAATTCTGATAGAAAGCAATGCATGTTGATTGTGATGCTTTTGTTTGGTCGAGAATTATAATCATGCTTCATGAGTGCACTTTAATGGGCTACTTTCTTGCTTGTACTCTGTGTGCAGATCTACCAAATACATTGTTGAATATTGTCATGAAATACTTTTGGGTGGTTTCTTCTCTTAAGCCTATTTTCTCAAGTTTATTTTACTAATGAGAATATTAATCTGCCTTTGCACAACAGTATGATTTTTTTTCCTATTAACATATCATCATTATTTATCAGGTTTTGCCTTTAGTGCCACTAGAAGTCTTAGCAACCAAGCTTGTGAGGCAAGGAGGATTAATGATGGAGAGAACTGAAAACTTTGGTTTAATTCTAGATCTGATGCCACAGCCCTGTAAGTGATTGTATTTCTTTTAGTTCTTATTTCCTTCATATTTGACACATTTTCTTATTGCGAAGGTGCTACGTTGTGTTTCCGTTCACCCTCTGTATTTTCCATGAGATCTTCAGTTTTTTTTTCTCTCTAATGTGAATGTGTTTGTGTGTGTCTCTTTGAATAATGTGGTGACATTTATAAGCTTGAGGTTGATGCTTGCTGAAGACATGCTGTCCTTGACATAAACTTGAGGTCAACTTCTTGGTTTACACGGATGTCACTTTGGCACGTAATTACTTCTCATGACTTCCCATATTCTGGCTAATTGAATGAATATATGCCTTAAACCTTAAATGTCCTATGCTGTGATCAATAAGAGATCTCTGCAAATTCTAAACAGATAATTGAACAATCTTTATTGTGATCCTCAATTCTTTATAGTTTCTATACTCTCTAGATCCTCCTTAAGGAATGGACTAGTTGGCGCACCATCTAAAGAAGAATCTGTTGTTGGTAAAACAATAACCTGCATACTGAACTAGTGATGACAGATCAAAATATAAGATAACATGCTCTACTCAGTTAATTATTTTAAGTAGAATTTTATTTAATCAAAGAATGGTTATTAACCAAGTTATCTTTCTGGAGGTTTAGCGAAGGCAGCTGGAGAGCAGGATTTTTTCTTTTATTTACTATCAACGAAGAAGATTTCAGTTGCTAAAAGATTGTCGTTTAGAACTGCTTGTTGGGGTATTCATAAATATAATGCTTATATTCAATGTATGCTTCTCCATGTAAAACTGGAATATGTGAAAGAAATCATGCAATGGTATCCCAAGTCTACCTTTACAGAAATACCTATATTCATGCTTTCTTGCCCACTCTTTCCCACAATAACTGCATTCAATTGGCTGCCAAGAGTACACAACTGATGATTTGCACCCAGAGACTCTGAGCTACCCTTTTCCCGTAGCTATCAAGCACTCAAATGCAAGACAATTGTTTTCTTTTTCTTTTTTTCTGTTATATTGTATTGTATTTTCTGCTTACTCCATCTGTCTTTTTCTTTAAGGTGCCGAAGGAAGATAGAGAATAAGGGTCAATTTCTATAGTGTTTACTAGCTTGATTACGATCTGAATTTTGTAAGCGTAATAGTTATTTCTTTGTAAGATTGAGTTCTAGACATTTGCTAGTGTAACGGTCTTGCACTTTGAGGGTGGGTCTTGGCATAACAATAAGGTTGCTCTATTTTGACTTGGGTGTCACAGGTTCGCAACACCAAAACAGCCTTTTTAATGGAGGGATGAGGCTGCATATATCCGACCCTTCCTAGATGTGGTGGGCGCCTCATGTATTGGAAATTTGGGATGACCTTTATAATGGTCTTGCACTTCGTACAGTTTATGATTGGATGTTTGTCTGTTGATAAAAGAAGTTATATTTCATATAAACAGGGGATGCGGCCGCGGCCTCTGCCTCCGCCACGCCCCCGCTGCCTCCGCCGCCCCTCCGTGGCCCTTTGTAGGCGTTCGCGGCCGCTCCTTCTTCCTCTCTCCCCTGCTCACTCTCTTTATCTTCTCCTTCTCCAGCTCCAGCTGGTCTTTCTTGGTACGGCTCGGTACCGAACTGGTACCGAGCCGGACTGGTTGCCGACCGGTATGGCACCCAGTACTGGTTCGGCAATCCTTGCATGTAAATGAACCTTAAGATAAACTAATAAAAGTTTCCCTAGTATTACTCTTCCCTTAAAGACTTGTGCCGTTCAAATGCTAAGAGTTTGCTAAAGGAGAGATTCTCTTGCAGAATCACCCAAGAAATTACTGTGCTGTTGAGTTCTACAAGCAGTGAAGTTAAAAAATTTTAAGAATGGGAGTCCCCTTTCTTTGATCTTCTTTGTCGGTACTTTGAAATCTGAGATTAAACTAGAAATTTACCTGATATTGGACATAACATTCCTGTTTTTTCCTCTGAAAAAATATTATTCCTATTTATATGAAGTTTTAATAATTATCAAGTATGAACTACTCCATGATTGAAATTGGAACTTGAAACTAGACTTTCAGTGGGGAAATTACTAATAATAAAGAACTACCAAGGATACATGAGATCTGAATGCCCTATTATCAGTTCTCCATCAGGACCCTTCCACATATCATGCTGTCTTATATGTTGTATCACATTGAAGCAACATTTCATTTGAATATACAGCCTATAGCTCGAATGCTTCTTTGCTTTCCGTCAGTGCCCTTTTCTCTGATCTTTTGCATTATGACAACATGGTCTTCTTTACGGATTATTTTTGCATGATTGCACATGCACAATGCTGTTCTGCAGAATACAGATTCTATCACTAAATCATTGGAACTAATTACAGTCTAAATATCATAACTTGAGTCAACTTGAAGTTAGATCAAATCTTGAAGGAAGTCTAAACTTCATGCCTAAATTGATTTAACAACTGTATAGAAAATCTTTTGAGTGTCGTACTTCAGCATGGCTCTTTCTAATATCATTACTTCCTCATAGATAAATGTATTTCTCTATATAACTTGCATTCTACCATGCCATGCTGCCCACTGCTTAGCACACTTGGCATGCACTGGCACATTGGCATGCCAAGCACTGGGAAACATTTAGTATGGTGCCACTTCTGTGCGGCAGTAAGGCTTTGACATGGTGTGTAATGTATCATATTTATCAAATTTCTTCTGCACCAAAGAGCAAGAACTATGTAGGTCATAAGGGATGTGAATCCACCTGCCCTATAGTTTTTTTTGAGTGTCTGTGCTTATCTATGCACGAAACAACTCGTTCTGGTTGGCACTTTAATTCATGCGGGAGTCTTAGACAATTGTTTTCTGGTTTCATGACGTCATAGTTATTGAGATAGATCTGATGACCTGCCAAAAAGCCTTTTAGGTTCTCTGAAACGCTCCCTTGTCTAAAGTTGAGGGTTATTTCTAATTTGTATACTTAACCTTCATAAATTAAAATATTATACATATATGTTTTTGCATGTTATTGGTCTGGTTGTTGGTATAAATAGTCTTTGAGATCATGATCCTTGAAAAATTAAGTGGCATCAGCACGGAAATTGTGTACACACAGCACAAGTCAAAGGCAAATTATAAGAAGTCTAGCTTCTCCCACTCTTCTCTCCTTTGCTCCTATCCATCCCTAAACCCTAAACAATCACAACAATCTCTATCTTTTACTATAATAGTGTATGATAGATCTCTTTTATAGTCTAAACCATACCAACTTAAAAGAAGGATATGAAGGATCTGACACATCATATGAATTTATGTAAATTTATGTGGTTGCTAAAATTTTTCTAGATGACTGTGGTTGAATGGAATATTCGGTCTTCTTGTTATAGCATATTAATCCAACATGTATACTTTATCTTTCTAGTTCGGTTGCTATGCATTATTTTTTGGCTTTTGCGTACACTACTGGTCTTAATGGGCTTCCTTGAATAGAACCAATAGATCATTTTGCTATTTGTAGAGATTTTTTTGACTTCTCAAGAACCAATCTGATCCAACCTGATCTTGGTTGGATGTGTTCAGTTTGGTTCCAACATGGATTGTTTCAGTTCCGGTTCCAAAACTGAGAACTGTTTGGGATGGGTCTGATACTTAGTTGGCCCCTAACTTGAACTAACCCAAATTGTGTGCACACCTAATTCAAACTATCTAGAATCATTCTGATCAAGGTCTTTTCATCCCAAATCTTCTACTTGGCGCATGGAACCCACTTTGAATTCTCTCCAAAAGTTTGTCTTTCCCACCTACCCTTGACCTTGATATATCTGCTTCCTTGCAGCCACACACAAATCCTTCAGTTCCTCATTTAAGCTGCCATCTCTTGCAATCTTTATCTATTCAAGCAGTAAAATCTAGAATTTAAGATTCAGAAAACAATTTTTTTTAATCAAAGCTAGCCAAAATCCAAAAGAGTAGGTGAAAATCATTTCCTATTTACCCCTTTTAATTGGTCAAGGAAAAGTAGATATATCTTTGTACATGGTAAATTTGAATCTTTGGCTTGGGTATCTTGAAGTAGGCCTTCTGGCAATTAAGAAGCAAAATTGTGATTGCCCTTCCCATTAGTACTAACAGTTATTTACTTTCTTGCAAAGAAAAAAAGAGGTTATCATCTTTTTGTATGTCAATATTTGATCTTTTCAAGTGTTTTGATAATAAATTTTTGAGTTTGTATTTAGGGAAGGAAAAAAGTAGGCTGAAAAAGCTGGAGATATTTATAAAGAACTCCACTATTAGCCCCCAAAATTAGGCAATTATCAACTGTAGGTTTGTGGCCTGTTGTAAGTTTGCAGGTCAGTGGTTTCCTCTCAATGCTGCTGCTTATATGTTTGTGTATGTATGGAACTGATTTATATTTTGTCAACAATTTCCACAGTTATTCTATCAAAGAGGGCAGAAGAAGTGGTTTATGATGGATGCTCACATTTAACAGATACTTCTATTTTTCTGGAAAAAAAAAAGCAAAATCTGCATGATTTAGATTATTGTGGAACATTTGATAGCATGAAAATATGGTGTAGATATGTTGGGCACTTTAGGAACTTGGTTCGACTTTTATTTATCTAATTACATATTCAGTTTAGAATCTGTAGCTAATTAGTTTATTTAGCTATCAGTATTTTTCTCTGGATACATGATAATTTCCTGGGTCTCAGTAAGGAAAAATAGGTCTCAATAAGAAACAATAAAAATGATAAATTCCTGAAAGACCTGTAATCTAATCATAGGCTGACTCTAATAAATATACAAATACATAGTTCATTTTGTAACAACAAAATAACAAAGAAAATCATTGACTCCGTTTTCTGAATTGCTATTATTTTTATGAGTCAAGGATTCAAGGTATTGAGAGCTTAAAAAGCTGTATATATTTGAGTAGATGCAGTCCCTTCTTTGCCATCAGATTTAATCATACATCCAACTTTGACATTCCAATGTAGGACCACCGAGATACATTTTTCAGGCTTGGTGGGCGTTATGCAGTGCATGAACGCATTTTGATGCTAATGATCTCCTCTCGAGAGGATATTTCCCTGTCATTAGCTGTCTTTAAGTTGATAAGCCGAAAGGCAATGAGTTAAATAGACATGGTTTGTGAATTGCTTGCCGACAGCAACAAAATGGCATATAAAGCATGGAAGCATTAACAAGCGTTTGACCCAAAGGATGCTGTGCACGTTTCGTCATGTTCACCACAAAACAGAGAAACAACCAACCAAGTTGGCACCAGCAGATGTCAGCTTCCTTAAACTATCTTAAAACGGAAAAACATTATCCAATGTAGATTGTGTGGAGATTTTTCAGTTTCCTTTTCTTTTTCCTTTTCTTCTGAATTCTCTCCTCACACCAATCTTTTTCTTTTTGTGCAAGGCACAGGAAAAGGTTTCAATCCAGAAGCAGTCAACGTTTCAAACCCATAGATTCCTCAAAGTTTATCTTTTTAAACGCAGAAGCTTCAACCGTCGGTGGTGAACATCAGGACTCTGTCCCCACCCCCGCGTTAACATGAGGATCCAACTCAGAGGACATCTTCTAGATTTATTAGAGATATATTCCGGAGACAGGGATTGTTATACGTTAGAATACTTTCGAGGCAAAGGAAAGTATTTATTCTAGAAGCCCAGGAGGAGGAATAACAGCCCACCATCAATAGATTGGAGAGAGACGAGGAGAAATTCTGAGGAAGAGAAGATGCTGAAGCAGCACAACGGTGAGAGGAGCCTTCCCAAGAGGATCATCCTGGTGAGGCATGGGGAGAGCCAGGGGAACTTGGACATGGCGGCCTACGCGACCACCCCGGATTACAGGATCCCCCTCACTAGGCTGGGCGTGGAGCAGGCCCGGGCGGCGGGCCGGCGGATCCGGGATGTGGTGTCGGACGGCGGGCAGGCGGCGAACTGGAAGGTATACTTCTATGTGTCGCCCTATGAGCGGACGCGGTTGACGCTGAGGGAGATCGGCAGGGCTTTCTCGAAGAAGAGGATCGTCGGGGTGAGGGAGGAGTGCAGGGTCAGGGAGCAGGACTTCGGGAATTTCCAGGTGGAGGAGAGGATGAAGGCGATCAAGGAGACCAGGGAGAGGTTCGGCCGCTTCTTCTTCCGTTTTCCCGAGGGCGAGTCTGCTGCCGATGTCTACGACCGTGTCGCCAGTAAGTCTCTCTCTCTCTCTCTCTCTCCCTCCCTCCGTGTTTGATGTTTTAGAAGCTTTCTGGGGTCCTGGGGGAATGGCGCTGACCGTTAAAAAAAAAGAGAGGAAGAAGTAGAAAGCCGTTAAAAAAAACAAAAGGGAAGAAGAAGAAAGGAAGGAAAAAAAAAGGCTGTTCGGCCACTGGCTATAGGACCAACTTACTTTGACCTAGGGCTAGGGAATGGAGAAATTATTTCCTATGGCCCGTAGCGAGGACGAAGTGGAAGGCGTTGGTGATCTCGCAGCTGGAGGGGAGTAGGGGACAGAGGGAGGTTGATGCGAAGAGGGAGGAGAGGTAGGCGTTCACGGATCGGAGGCCGGTGGTGGATTGCGAGGAACGGTTGGTGAGGTGAGCGGAGGTGGCGAAGGAGGGGTAGCCGCCGACGAAGGACGATCGGCCGCTGCAGAGGCTGCCATCGGAGTCACGGCTGCCGCTTATGTTGAAGGGCCACACGATGTTGAACGGACCCGCCCTCTCGGAGAAGCCGGTGGTGGAAGCCTTCGGTAACCGCCGACGCGCTCTTCGCTTGGTCCGAGCTTGGCGGCGACGCGGGATGCGGGAAAAGCTCGTAGAGGGTGCCGTTCGCTCGGGAGGGGGGGGGGGGGGGGGCGGAGAGATCGGCGGAGACCGGCGGCGCGCTCGGCGGAGAGGAGCAGCGTTTGGGAGAGGGGGGCATCTAGGTTCCATTCGTACGGGGGACGGGGCGGAGCGCTCACTTCCCCCCCCTTTTTTTTTTTTTTCTTAGGCTGAGGTGGCCCGACAGACACACATGAGGTGGCCCAACTAATTTTGACTTTGTTGATGGGTTTGGTGGGATACCGACAGGTGTCGACCCTTGATCCAGTCCCATTGTATTCCAATTCTGTGAGCGCTTCGCTAGATCTGCCACGTGGACTTTAGCCCACCGCCCAGGGAGGGGTTTTATGTGCAGCTCAGTTTGTGCACACGAAACGTTCTTAATGCATATGACATTAGAGGGATTGTTGTAAACCATAATAGTTGTTGCCAAACGCCAAAGGATAGTCGGAGTATTTAGTGCCAATAAATTCTAGTGGGCCTAAGAAAACCCCAAAGCCTTTTGTGTAATTTTATAGAATGGTCAAGATTTAGAAAACCTATATTTCATATTAGATTATGATTTCCAATATTTCTACTGAATTGGCTGCCGGAGTAGTAGGGAGCGGAGGAGCCATTGCTCTATTCCTATTTCGTCTTCCTCCTCCTTTTCCTATTGCTGCATGGGAGATTGCTATTGAATAATAAATTTTTTTTTACATGTATACCCTTCTATGATTCAGTTGGATCAATAAGTCAAAAAAAGATCAAACCACATTGTCAATTTTTTTTTTAAGATCTTGACTCGGTCAAATTAGAATATTGGGTGATTATGTTGGTAGTGTCATTCTCTATTTGATTTTGATATTATTATCATTATTAAATTTATGACATCTATATATTCTTCATTATTTTTAAAAGATTAAAGAATATCGATTTAAATTAATTATAAATGCTTAGGTTAGTAAAATAGTTTTTAATGATTTGTAAATGTTGAGTTGTTCTTTATTTTTTAGGCGATAATTTTATAAAAGCAATATTTATTCTATAAGAGTTGATATTAACATGAGATCATGTGACATGATAATATTAATCTATTTTTGTCATTTTATTAAAAATAACTGAATTATCTTTAGTGGATTTTGATCATTCTTTATTAGATTTTTTTTTTTTAAGTGTATATCCTCCTAAATATATGTAATGTATGAATACTTTTGCAAAATTGCTATTTGCATGTGTATCCGTATAATTTTTTTTTGTGTGTCTATGCGTAAGCGTATTTTAGTCATTTCAAATTTAAATTGTTTATTTTTTAACGGCGTTAGATAGCATGAGTACATAAAGAAAGGAAAAGAAGGATATATATGCAAAATAAGTATTTATGCGGGCATACACGCAAATGGCAATTTTACAATGATATTCATACGATTTAGTATATTTTGGAGGGCATATATACAAAAAAAAAAAACTCTAAATAATATTAGTAAAATTGTAAAAAGTGACGATGTCAATTTTAGATCTTTATAACTGTTAAATAATGTAATTGTTATTGCTAAAACACATATAACGTCTGTTATTTAAACAACATTATATGCAGAAATTGATAAGGATAAAACTGTAAGCATGCTTGTCGTAGTGTTTGTGTAAGCCATTATCTTATTGTTGATTTGTTTAAAGTTGCTCAGGACAAAATGATAGTTATAACGAGGGGAGAGGGAATTTAGTTCTTCCGACTGTTTTGCCATATTCATTTAGACACTTCAAGTGCATCCAGATCTTATAGATCAGGCTAATTTTGCTGCCTCCATCTAACACTATAGAGCTTTGCTTGCAGACTTTATGGAGTCCTTATGGAGGGACATAGACATGAAGAGATTCGGTCAGGTCAACAACTCCAACACCAACCTCATCATCATATCACATGGCCTTGCTTCAAGGGTGTTCCTCATGAAATGGTTCAAGTGGTCGGTCGATCAATTTGAGAGGCTAAACAACCTTGGCAATTGCGAGTTTCGAGTGATGCAGGTAGGCCCTGGGGGAGATTACAGCCTTGCAATCCATCACACGAGGGAGGAGCTTGAGCAGTGGGGCCTCTCGCCGGAGATGATCGCCGATCAGCAGTGGCGGGCCACTGCCAATCGGGGCAGTTGGAATGAGGATTGCGCTTGGTATCTTAATTCTTTCTTCGATGATCTGAAGGATTCTTCGGATGAAGAAGATGAAAACCATATTGTTTGAATTGTCATTGGATGTTCGTATGTGATTCTTATGATATTTGTTATCCATCACAGTGGTTGTCCTTTTTCACTTTCTGATTTCTTTTGGTAGAAAATAGGGCCTTTTTTGATTATTTAAAGTTGTGGAGTTATGGTTGTTTAGCTAAGGATTATGAAAATTTTGATTTGGGAAATGGAAAAAGACCAAAAGAACTTCAGTGAGCCAAATTATGAACAAGCTGTCTCAGATGAGCCATCAGCCAGGTTGGGTTGGGGTCTGAGGAAATCACTATCGCAGCATCAATACCCAGCAGGCCAATTGTGTCAGGTTTGAGCCATGTCCATCCCCCGGGCTTACTTTCTACCACTTGCAGGATTGCAATCCAATGTTTGTATTTGATCTTTGTTATACTTACTATATTAATATTTCTCAAATAAAAGTAAATATACATATATTTTTGTTTAAATGTAGAAGCAAGGAAAATCTAATTAAAATCATAATTGGTTATATTTTTATGAAGAAACTTATCAGTATAGTATCCGTACATCACCTTAATCATGAGTACTAAAACTGTAACTTTGGAAACAAAAATGCATATCTAGAATTGAATTGTTTTTTAGATATACTGTAGTAAATTTTACAACGTTAATGTTGTTATTATATTGAAGTTTTTGTTAAAATCTATATTAAAATAACCAATTAAAATTGAAAAGATAATAAGCTTTTGGGGAAAAAATAGTGGATTATATCTGTGGCCAAAAAAGTGGGTGATGTGTAGGTTATACAAGTCACTCATGGAGGAGGGTTGGGACCTTTTGGGAGTTGGAGTGGGATCCAATGAACTCGAGACGATTAGGATAAAAATATAAAGATGAGTTAATCATGCCAAAACTCTCAAATTTATTAAGATTTTTTATTTTTATTCTAAACTTCACTTTAGTGCAATTAGGTCATCGAACTTGAGAAATTTAATATTCCTAATTCGACCTATAACTTCCATTAGATGGGACTGATGGAGTTGGTCATGCACGTAGACAAAAGTTCCTAGTTTCCTTTCTCCCTCATTTTCGTCCAAAATGGATAAGGTTTCCACTGCTCATTCTCCCATCTCCTCCTTCCCTCTAGCGACTCGAGACCAGCAATGGCTGCACGAGTGAGCGGTGGTTTTTTTCTTTAATGACGAGCAGCAGGACCCACAAGATTCCCCACCACTTCAGTGGAAAGCTAATATCAGTGTTGCATTAGGTTTTCCTATGATTGTTTATTCGTGACACAGAGGAGGAAATGGCGAAAGGAAGGGAGAAGAGAAGGGATGGTGAGATGCGCCTCACTACAGGAAAAGAAAATTTCTGATACCTTTTAATGCATATACTAACATTTATAAGCGTCGGTATTTTTATTGCGGATGCTTTCTAAAGTGCCGATAATATTAGCGTCGAAATTTTACTTGCCGACTCTTTGAGAAAGCACGTAGTATGATCGATCCCATGCAGATCCCAACTCCCAAGAGAGACAAATTGAAAAAAGGGTGTGAGAACGTAAATTTTAATGCACATAGGTGGAGATGCAGGTGGCCAAGGCCATGGGGACAGTGTACATGAGTCCGGTGGTCTGGATGAGGATGGTGGTGGCGATGATAGTGGTGTTGGGGTCCGACAGGTACCCCAATTGTGGGAGCCATAGGCCTAGGAGTAAAGGGGCTCGAGGTTGTAGATGAGATCGACAAGGACAGAGTAGCCAGTGATGCTGGTAAAGTGGATGGAGAGGGCATCGCCGGCGAGCTCGAGCGGGTTGAGTCAACCAAGGCAGACCATTGAGGCCATGTCTTAAAGTTACACCATACATGCCATCCTCCACAGCTCCTGCAGCTCCCCCATCTTCCTCCCCATCATCATCCGCCCTCGCCGTTGAGTCCTCCTCTAAGTCCCTTCCTTTGCATTAGATGTTCCTATTTGAACTAGTTCTGCCCATGCCAGCATCCTTTTTAGTGGCATATGCGAACATGACACCAACTCCATCAAGACCATTTAAAGGAAGTCATAGCCAGGGTTTGGAATCCTAAATGCGATAAGTTCGATGGTTTGATTGTACTAACTTAAAATTCAGGATAAAAATAAAAAATCTTAATAATTTCAAAATTTTTAGCATGATTAATCCTATAAAATCGTAAAACTTTTTATAAGGAGATTACTCTTTCAAAGAATGATGACACCTTGGCTCAATACATTTTTTTAAGAGTAGTCTATGTACTGAACCAGAGCCTTACATCCCACCGTCACTTAAATAGAATTTTTTCCTAGTGGGGGACTAGAACAAAACGAGAAATATGACAAGCGAAGTCAAGCTATAGAAGAAAGCTTCTTCCGGTTCAGCAACAGGGGCAAGTCCAGACTCGTCTTGTATTGATCTTCTTCAAAATGATCTTTCATTGATGGTTGTGACATACGATGTCATGTCATACAAATGGTAGGCCAGTAACATTACCCATGAGGAGTGAATTGTTAATTAACCACCATTTTTCCTTCTCAGGTTCCAAAAACATGTAGGTTTTGGAAGACCGCTGAACTATAGACGAAAACCCAATGGGGCTAGTTTGAAACTGCAGCTAACTCGCATGGATCTACCAAGTTTAAGTGCATGTTTGGCTCGCGACCGGAATCGAAATCGAAATAAATTGAAATACAAATCAGAATGGCCATATCCTCCCATGCGTTTGGCTGACGACTAGAATCGAAATTTAAATTAGAATGGAATTTGAATACTAGAAGAAATTCAGAATTGAATTTTGGGTGACCGGAGCATTTTCATTCCTCTCATAGAGTCGAAATATGGAAATATGGAAAAAGAACTCTCTGCCACCAAATGGCTTCATTCCTCTAAAGATTTGAACATGAAACTGCCTCCCTGAGGAGGTAGCTGTTTCCTTGTCTCCATTTTGATGAGACTCATGAGTTATTAAAACATATAACTTGTTTAATAATCATTAGCATATACAAAGAAAATATAAACTAATATTGGTGCAACGATGCATAACCAAAGCTAGCTTTACCCCAACTGGTGGCTTAACCTAATCGTCAATAATTTTAGCCTCGAGACTTGATGAAAGAACTTAGCCTTGAAGGTCAGTTACCAAAAACGGGGTAGACTAATGCCTCGGCCATGATATCTATCCTAGCATCATAAATTACAAAATATAAAATCAGTATAAGCCAAAAGAGCATCATAAAAAGCATTAAGTTCTACATCGCTTCTAAGATTTAAAGCCAAATTAAGCCAAACTGAAATGTATAAATAAATGGAATTAGATGCTTCATGTTGCCTTTAGCTTCTCCTTGTTTCCTCCATTCAACTTTTGTAGGGTGCTGATCAGAAGATTTAATGGATCTTATTGTTCTCAAACATGTTACATAATATGGCTGCCAAATCACCTAAAACCACTCATAGTAAATATTATGTTTCCCTTCAATTAAAGCAATTGATATATGAAACTCTTATGAACATAAATCCATTGAATATTGGTTAATGGCAATTAAAGGAGACAAAACCTCCTTGAGACAGCTGTTACAGCTCTATAGTTATTGCTTGACAAGAAAGTACTCATCTTATGCAAATATAAATTTGAAGCCTTGATGCATATAGATCAAGAAGTTCGACATGGCTGCCACCTCTTCCACTGCTAAGAAATTTTTCATGGCTATCACAATTCTTGCTATACTGTTCACTTACGGTACATGTCTTTTTCTATTTCAGAAGAAAAGAAAAAAATGGAGCTATGAAGGACTCTAAACAAATTATTCTTTTTTGTTTACCATTTATAAAGAAAATTGAAAGTCTTGCACCATAATTGAAAGTCTTTTTTTTGTTTACGCATGCATTTTTTTTTTGTCACAGCAAAAGCAGTTTATGTTTGTGTGGGAACATGCGAAGACATCCCAAACTGCCATGCCGAATGTCACACCTCTGGATATCATAAAGGAGGACAATGTATTCAACCACTCTACGAAAATTGTTGCTGTATTAAATGATCAATATTCTACATTGAAAAATGCTAGGCCATACCTCTGTATTTCCTACTTAATTCCCATTCCAACATGGAATTGAGATGGTGCCACAACAAGTGGCCCAAACCCTTGTGAATTGCACCAATCCTATCCTGCTATGCTGGAGAGGGAATTGCAGGGGAATACAATGGTGCAGCATAGGATTACTCCTCTATGTTAAACTTGTAATATTTATTATCACAGTGAAATATGTCTGGCTGGGGTCCTATTTTCCCCCATACTTATTATCATCAAGACAATTTCATTGCATGTCCTTTATAATTTAGATGTCATGTAGATGAGTAGATAACTATTGTTTTACCTTTTCTTTCTTATATCAACTCGAGTGCAAGGGGGTGCAAACAAGGGCCTAGGCTACAACGAGCTGCACCAAATACAGAAGAGCATCTTTCAGGAAGGGATATAACCCCGTAATTCCTCACACACCCTAGGATTAACTAATATAACCTTGTAATTCCTCACAAACCCTAGGATTAACCAAGTACACTACTTGGGCTTTTCCTAGTTGTGGATATTAACGTAAGCAACTCAGGAACTATATGTGCTTGAAATTGTGCTTTCATACTTGATGCATGCTCAGAATCATTGCATTCCTTTATATAATGATATGCTATAAAAAGTATGTAGCAATAATATAAAAAAATGCAGTGCAATGTTAAGTGTTTATGAAAGATGAGCATTTGTTGCTCTAACAATCAAAGAATGCATTACCATATGCTAAACTTTATATTTTGTCAAGACCTCTGCACCCATCCTGGTGATTAGTATTGTATGCTCAAATTGTGCGGCAGAGCTGCCATCGGCTGTAAGCGTAGTCCAGCCATCATCCCACGTGATGCACTCGATGCTTCCCATTGTAAGAATGGGCTCTGCATAGCAGTCTGATTGTTAACAATTGAACTAGAAGTACAAAAGATTCTACAAGCACTCTGAAGTTTAGAAAATCATGCACACATGCACATACATGCGCAGGCGCACGTGCACATTCTTTCAAGAAAAAAGCTTACATTTTCCTCTGTAAGCAACCTACTTCCTACTTCATTGAAAACAGCTTCAGCTTTTTAACCTTTATAGGGCCATTGTATGGATCAAGGCACAACATACCAAAGTTTGAGACACAAAAAGATCTGCAACAAGCATGTCTTTTTGACGCAAGATGTCATAGGACACTTGATGGACGGGGAGTCTCCAGGGTGTGGCTGTAATTGAGAGGATTGATCTATTGGCTTCTAATGCCTCACATCTTGATTAGCTATATGTACGGCTATAAATCTCATTTCGTATGGCTGGCATATCGGGAAAATGTTTAGTGCAACTTGGACAGATTAAAACTGTATAACGAATGCGGTAGCTAAAACTATACTAACTGGAGAGCTATTGATATTTGTGTAATTTTAAGTGATACTTAAACTTGAGCTTTCTTCCTCATTGTAGATATCTGAAGGTCAAATTAAAGTAGGATGAAAATGGGGCATGATGAAAAATTTTATATGGCCTTTTGAACTGGTGAGAACATTCAATCAAGAAACCATCACAAGAGAATATCCAGAAGCAAAAAAAGGATTACAACTCCAATAAGACATAGTCACAAGTTGGCAACAATTAGAGTATTCAAGAAAAAAGGTCCAGCACTGTTTATATAAATATAAAGTGTTGATATTATTTCAATTATGTTTCTCCACAAGTGAAGAATAGTTCCTTAGATGTTTCTGGAACGAAGAGTTTTCACTGTTCTCTTGCTGAGAGTAACTACAACCATTTTTTTTTAATGTTAATTACGTTACAAACAAAAGCAAAATATTATTGAATTAATTTAACCGGGAATCAAAACTGAGAAGTCCAGCATCTGGTTTTGTGGTTGGTTTCAGCCAATTTTGGTTAAACTATGAAATACTGATGAAACGGTACAATTTGATATACAGATGAGCCTTTAGTATCACTTTTTACTGGTTTCAATATGGGGGCACTAACAACCACCGCTGCAAGACTAGGTTTTAAGAAGCTCTTGTTTTCTCAAAATTAAACTCAAATTTCACGAATTTTAAGCAGATCCGGAAGCATTTTGGTGTGATCTCCAAGAAACTTAGGAAGATAAATTTCAGCTGTTTCTCTATATATGTTGTAAAATAGGATCTCTTATCAATATTGCATGAAATCCGGAAATTAGGAAACATACGTTGTAAAAACTTACAAAAAAGAAAAAATCATTATCATGTTTCATAGAAAAGATAAGTAAAATATGGTCTACTTAGACATTTTAATATCTATAAAAGAAATATTCAATTACATTTCATAAATTTGCCAAATATAGGAAAATTTTTTTGGAAAAATGATTATTAATATTTAGGATATCTCCAAATTTTGCTATATATATATATATATATATATATGTTTGCAAGACTCACACCAGCTGAATGCTTTTGTTAAGAGCATAGTTACTGAGGAAGCCTCCCACTAAGACGAGTCTCCATAGAAACTTTTTGAATTGGAAACCAATGCAGTTCTTTCAGAAACCTGTTCCCAAAAACATGAACAAGGAAAGAAAGGAAACTTCTAGGAACCAGACTCTCGGCAGATAACCATTGAAGAAAAGGACATGACAAGGATAGGAAAGACACATATTGTTGCCAATACACTGCTTAAGGTCCAAACCTTAGATGATTCAAATAAATGAGAAAGGTAAGAGCAAAATCTGATTTAAAGATTCCCTTTAATGGCCTTTAATAGAACCACTCCTTTTCTCTGGTAAATAATTCCCTTTGACTTATTTTCTTGTAGGAAAAGTAGAAAGGGGAGTCTATCTGTAAATACCTGTAAATTAAATTTTAGCTACTTACCAAATTATCTCCAACTTGAGAAAACAATGATATTTAAAATTAGATTTTCACTGGTTTTCATATGGTTTCTATAAGTTTCACAAGTTTTTCCATGCATATATTTGCTTATTTTATGATTGTGTATAATGATCCATTATATAGTTAGACAAATGTGTGTAAGTTTATAATGAACAAATTGGACTCTGAAGTCTTCCACTAGTGTGCTATGTGCTGAATAGCATTGTAATAGATGATGCATCTTGGAGACAAATGTAAAACTTTTTTTATTGGACTTTTGAATGTTAGTGATGTTTGTATATTGTCGAAGTTATTAAACTTTAAGATTTTAAAGATTTGATGAACACCTTAGCATTCAAAGGTTGAAATTATGACCTATCTCCAAAAGTATGGAATTTGTAGTAAAGTTGGAAAAAAAATATTTTTTTTATTTTTAACAGATTTGTGTCTTTGAGTATTTCTCTTTAACTCAAAAAAGGATTTATTTCTTATTTACATGCAATATCTTAAATAAATGCAAGTTTACTTTAAAATAACATGAAAACAACATCAGCCATTAAAGTTTGTCCGTTTATCTTGCCGATGTATCCACTGAAATTTAGACCTAACCTAGCAGTTCGCCACCCAACCAACGGATGGGGAGAGCTTGTTAAGAAAAAAAAATCTCCCTTTGTCTTTATTTGGAAGCTTCTTTGGTGCAAGATTGGGAGTGTAGAGGGATAAGCGAGGATCGGACACTTGGCAAGAGGAGATAATGAGGGATCAAGTTGGTTACAAGAGAATGATGGAGAGGGTGAGGTGAAAGATGAAGAAGGTGCCACTTGTCACTCTTTTAGGCAAGTGGTCCTTAAAAAGGACAAATGATTAAGCTAAATAGAATGTCGTAATAGCTAGGTGGTCCATCATGGGAGAAGGGATTTAATTTTAGTGCATACATATACTAGCACGAAAGGGGTGTGAGGATATCAAGGGGGTGGGTGGCATGACAAGATGGTTGGGTTAGCCTAGGGTTACCAAATTAGGCTCATAGTAGGCCAATTTGGCGCAAGTGTAGGCTTCCTAAGATGAATGTTCTCCAAGACCCTTACCGTACCATACCAACACAGTGCTAATGTGGCACCAGTAAAGGGTCCGATACCGAGACGACGAACCTTAGTATACACCCTATTTTGAGACAGCACCCGACCTCTCTTTTCTCGCCTTTTTTATCAGGAGTTTGTACCGTAAAATATATACACCAATTTTGGACAGTATGAGATAGTTCCACTTAGTTCAGATCAGTATGGCTCAGTTCGAGTTATATACCAAACTAAACCTCGACACAGTACAAGTATCTTATTGGTACAGTAGGATACATTTGCTACAGATCAATACCGATCAGTAAGGTAGAACTTGCCCATGGCTATAAGTCACCCACATCACGTCACGACCATTGCTCCTACCCTAGCCATAAGACCCATTATCAATGAACTATCATTACTAGTATTGCAAGATGATCCAGGCAAGTGACCATTTTAGAGCTTCGTGGTCTTGTAGTTTAATCAAATTGGTTCCTTATCTACTACCCCCAAGGGATCTATAGCCTTCTTTCTCTTCTTACTCATGCTCTGGGTGGATGTCTGGGGCATCTTACCCTTACTGGCCCTACCTTTCAAACCCCCTTGCATAGCTTGACATGGCCCAACACTCTGACTGCCCCATTTCTCTGATTGGTTGTAGTGCTCTAGCTAGCCCTCGAGACCCATGTATCATGATAACAACCTCTTCTTAACATCCCTCTGTCAAATTGCTCATTCGAAGTCTTCAACCTCGAATCACTTTTTGTTCCTCCACTCCCCCCACCTCTTGGTACTAGGCATCAGTTAGCTAAGGCATGTTTTGCTTAGACTACTACTCCACATCCACATTTGTTAGATTCGCTAAGAAACTGGCTAGTCTAGGACGACCACCTAGCTCCTCCATCTTTAGCCGGCCTTGGGTCTCGAATAGGGTTCTCGCCATCTTTCTCCCATGCTTTCCCTTGGTCAACAACCAACCATAGCTCTCTATAATTCTTCACTTACTACTCGTACAGGAAGGAGTCTTTTTCTGTCTGGAGGGGTTTTTTTTTCACATAAACAAAATCACATTCGATAGATCATGCTTCTCGTCCACTTTGTTTAACACATTTCAATCTCAATTTTAGAATGTAGTGCACATATATCATCTAATGTGTTTCGTTTGTCACTTCAAGTTATATAAAACAATAGTATCATCTTTATAATAATTTAAACTATTTTTATGTATCGTTTAGTTTACTTGATGATTTTTTTTAAATTTAATGCCTATACATTTGAAATAATTTATATAATTATTAAAAAATATACTAATTGCTCCAAAAAATGTCCCTTTAGTCTTTACACACAATATTTCATGATTCTTGGATTAACTAATAAATGTTATAGTTATAAATAAATAAATAATTATGATAATTTATATAACTATTTAAAGAAATATGCCAATTGATCCAGAAAATGTCCCAATTATCTTTTCACACAACCAATTTTCAATATTTTTAGTTATTCCTCATTATTTTTAATTAAAATTATATTAATTAAAAAGGCTAAAAATTAAATTTTAATTAGGGCTGTTATAGCTACCACTAGGAGGTATTATACATTTTTATAGCTCGAGAGAAGGTGGTTTTACTAGTTCATTTTTCACATTTCTTTAATTTTCGGTGTACATTTGGGTGGCCTTAAACATGCTTATAATTAATGCAAGTGCTGCCAAAGAAAACATAATGCATGCACACATTCTCCCAAACAAACTTT
This sequence comes from Phoenix dactylifera, assembly GCF_051530095.1. Lineage (NCBI taxonomy): Eukaryota > Viridiplantae > Streptophyta > Magnoliopsida > Arecales > Arecaceae > Phoenix > Phoenix dactylifera. Next base: position 18,164,142 of record NC_143203.1, on the reverse strand, counting down.
GCAATTTCGATACCAGGTACCGTATCGGTACCTTATCAGTTTGCTTCGATACGATATAGTACATCTCTATGCCGAAATAGCTCTTCAACCATTTTTCTCAATTTTCATCTTGGTACGCCTTGATATAGACCGGTATGCACCTCGGTACGCCTCGGTATGGGACGGTACGGGCAGTATGGGGCTTGTACCGACTTGAAGATGTGTTTCGTATCGATTTTCTACCGATATGATACGCTTTGTATCGGACAATATGGGATGGTATGATAGACCATGCCTCCAAACATGATAGAATTTCTTATTCTTGACTAGCATTTCTTAGTCTTGACTACTCTTTTTTATTATTTTGTTACAAAAGTTTATATTTTATAAAAAAATAAAAGAATCAGCAAAAATAATATCCATCATGTAGATTCTAGTTAACACCATAACATATCATGAGATCATGCTTAAATAGAAAATTGTGGCATGATCACTCTTGTTTTTTCATTTTGGGCCATTGTTGGCATGGAAAACCAAGGGAGGGAGGAGATTTTACCTTCCTTGGTGATTTCTTAGCTTGAAAGAGCCTCCCATCAGGCCAAAAAGCTGAACCAGGGCTTCCCAAACCACCCTCCCTCTCTTCTCTATCCCACCATTTTCAACCTAACAAAGGAAGAGTAAAAGGGTTCCCGGAGGCTGCAATCCCCTTGGCCTTCTTCGTTTTCGAGGAGACCCTTTTTCCTAGGCTTTTGACAAAGACCACCTAGGAACCGGTAGGTTGCAGTCGAAACAGAGCAGTACCATATAGAACCAAGCAACACAAACCAGTTCGGGACAAGTTTGCTATTCACAAAATATCAACCACCACCTCTTCATCTGGACCTAGGATTGGCATCGAATTTATATTGATTACCTAGAATAACACCTCGTAGAACAACAAAACTGGACTTCTATGCTAACAAATTCAAAAAAAAAAAAAAACAGAAAAACTATAATGGCAGAACTATACAAGTATCCAGTTTTGTCTCTAGAAGATAACTAATCAAGTAAGTTTAACTCCATATAATTACCAAATCTTATCTCAAAGCTTTCAAAGAGCTATCATGAATTAAACAACAGGAGAATTGCACATAATAAGTTCAACTTAGTAAGCATATTGCTGTCGGATATTATATTGATTACCTAGAACTGTTCCTCATAGAACCACAAAACTAGGCTTCTACATATGCTGCTAACAAATTGCAAAGAAAAAAAAGAAAAATTATGCTTTCTAGTTGTCCAAGTATCAAGTTTTGTCCCTAGAATATAAATACACCACTAATTAAGTAGAACCACTAGTAATGTGAATTCATATGATTAATAAATAGTCATAAAGTTATCAAGGAACTATCATGAATTAAACAATAGGAGAATTGCACTCAATAAGTTCAACTTATTAAGCATGACTGCCTTTTCATCTGCACTTGGGATGGGCATTGAAAATTATATAGGTAGCTAGAATTACACCTTGCAGAACAACAACATGTGCTACTAACAAATGCAAAAAAAAAAAAAATTATAATTGCAAGTCTCTGCTAGTATCATGCTTTGTCCCTAGAATATAAATGCATCATTAGTCAAATAGAGTCACTAGCAATATGAATTTTAATTCCATATAATTACCAAATCTTACCACAAAGCTTTCAAATAACTGTCATGAATTAAACTATACGAGAATTGCACTTAATAAGTTCAACTTAGCAAGCATGACTGCCTTTTCACCTGGACTGGGGAGTGTCATTGGAAATCATATTGATTAAATAGAATTGTAGCTCACAGAAAAACAAAATGGACTTCTATACATGCTGCTAACAAATTGCAAAAGGAAAAAAAAAGAAAAATTATAATTGCAAGCCAGTACAAGTATCAAGTTTTTTCCTAAAATATAAATGCATCATTAATCAAATAGAACCATTAATAACATGAAATTTAATTCCATTTAATTACCAAATCTTATCACAATAGGAGAATTGCACTTAATAAGTTCAATTTAGTAAGCATGATGTATGACTACATACCAATGGTAAATGTTTGACCTTCAATCATAAATCCAGGATTATCATTACCTGTCAAGCACAGAATTGCCATGGATGTAAGAGCAAAACAAAATCGACTAAGGATTGTTTTGGAAACTTAGAGAATTAAATCGTGGTTTATAATTATTACTACTAGTGCAGATTAAATTCTTCCAAGCTGCAAGGTATTACTTCTATTACACAAAAAATGGGCCCCCTCTGGCCCCTGTTTTAAACAAAACAGGGGACTGAAGGTGGATCCCCGCCTCTGTGTCTCCCCGGCCTCCGCCTCATCCGCGCGGAGGCTCTTTGGCCTCCGCTGGCCGGCCCCAGCCGACCTCTCTTCCTTCTTCTCCCTCTCCTTCCCTTCCCCGCTCTCTCTCTCTCTCTCTCTCTCTCTTTCTCTTTTTTCTTCTTCTCCCCCTCCAACGACGGCGTCTTGGTTTCAATGCCGAAACTGTCTCGATCTGCTGCCGGTACGTCCTGGGACGCCCTCGAACCAGGCGGTTCAGGATAGTTCCGCAAACCTTGGTTCCAGTTCTTTCCAACTTTATCGTAAACTTTAACATACTAATTTTACACAACTAGGTAGTGATTTTATAGTAGAAAATAACATGGATAGCCAATTTTCTCAAAGAGATTATACATCATTCTACGTTAACACCCTTTTTCATTTATGTGCAAGCAAATCCCATGAATTATTCTTCAAAGGTCATGCTTTAGGGATTGCAGTGTCGTGTGATGTCAGGTCTTTCAGTCTAAAACTTTTACATCTCTAGCTGAATTTCAGGAAAAAGATGAAGAGAGGTTGCTCATAAGGTTACAATCTTAGATAATTTGTCAGAATAAGTATATAAATTGGGCTAACTTTTATACACCAAACTACTGGCCCTACTTTGTGTACCAAGAGTTAGAAATAACCAAAATACTGTTGATAATATAATAGAAGTGCATCAGAACAGAAGTGAATGCTTAAAAGACTATTTCACAAGAATTGCCAAACTGTCCTGAGTTGGGTGGTTCAAGGTGCACCGAATTGGACCAAATCGCTAATGGGATGGTTCAGTTGGTCAATCCAGCTCCCAAGCCAAACCATTTTTTTTATAAAAATCCCTCTAGATTCTCTCCCTTTCTCTTGATTATTCTCTCCCAATCTCTTGATTTCCCTCTCCCTCCCTCTCTCCCCCTCTCTCTCGATTCTACTCTCCAGATCTTTCTCTCCCCTCTCCCCTCTCCCCTCTCTCTTGATTCCCCACCATGACGATGACTTTGCAACAACGATGGCACCGGGACAATGATGCCGGCTAGGGTTAGGGTTCCACGATGATGAGGTATGCCTCTCTCTCTGTCTCTCAATTCTACTCTCCTGATCTTCCTTTCCCCTCTCTCCTCTCTCTCGATGCTCCGCAACGACGATGACTCGGTGGTGATGGTGCCGTCTAGGGTTAGGGTTCCGCAACAACGAGGTATCTCTCTTTCTTCCTCCTTATTCTGGTACACCTCAACTTGGTATGGTACGTACTAGTACCATATCAAACTGATTGCCGGCTGTTATGTCCCCTAGTACTGGTAAAGCGAACTGTGCTATTACATTTTCAAGTCCCATAGGTAGTTTGGCTTTGAACCTACCACGTTATTCAACTTTATAAAAAATGTTTGGGACATTTAGTCTAGCTTATATATATCTCAAAAGGCTTCTTTTTTATAGTCATCAATGTAGTCTTGCTGCTTCCGTACATTGAGCAAAGCAAACTGCTCATTTTGAAAGCTTATATAATTTCATCATTCAACCCAAACTAAGGTATGTCGTACCGGCCCGAATCAAAAAGTACGGGGCATACCATACCGGTTTGGTACCGGCAAGGTCAAAAAAATCGGTACCGGACCCCGTACCGGTTCACTGGCAGGATGGCTCGATACGGGCCTACGCTGTGCCGTGTCGAGCCTGTACCAACAGCGAACAGACGGGCGGGAGAGAGGCCAAACAAGAGAGGAAAAGAGAGAGAGAGGGGAGGAAGGAGAAGGCGCTAGCAGAGCCCGACAGAGGGTCGGCAGACCTCGACAGAGGCTGCGAGGGGGCTGACACCGAGGAAGAAGGCCGCTTAAGTAGCCGATCACTGTTCGAAACAGGGGTCAGCCGCTTAAAAAACTTGGAGATTCGTAAGTAAGTCAGCAATCGATTTGCCGACTTTACTTACGAATTTCTAAATTTTTTAATTTCGCGAGTGAAGTTGGCAATCGGCAATTGATTTGCCGACTTCACTTACGAATTTTCAATTTTTTTAATTTTGCTGGTGAAGTCGACAAATCGATTGCCGACTTCACTTACGAATCTTCCAATTTTTTAAGCGGTTGACCCCTGTTTTGAACAAAACAGGGTTCGGCCGCTTAAGCGGCCTTCTTCCCCTACGCCGGCCCCCTCACAGCCTCCGTCGGGGTCCCCCGAGCTCCGCCGGCCCTCCACTGGCATCCCTCCCTCCCCCGCTCTCTCTCTTTTTCTCTCTCATTTTGCCTCTCCCAGGGTTCCTTCTTCCCCAACGCTGGCCCCTCGCGGCCTCCGTCGAGCTCTGCCGGCCCTCCGCTGGCGTCCTCTCCCTCTTCCTCCCTCCCACGCTCTCTCTCTTTTCTTCTCCTTCTTCATCTCCGGGATGTCATCCCCTTTTTTGAGTCGGAACCGTACCGGTGAGCCACCGGTACGGTTTGAAACGGGCGAAATCGGCCGGTTCAGGACGGTTCCGTCGATGTTGGGTACCGCGGTACTCGGTACGAATGGTGTACCGACACTCGGTATGCCAAAAATATTTCGTATCATACCGTACCGACACTGTGCTAGTGTGGCAATGGTACAGGGTCCAATATCGAGACAGCAAACCTTAATTCAGACATTAGAAAATTTCAGTGCTTTCCAATCGGTCCTTCCTAATTTTGTAGATCCAATGTCCCACATGACATTTTAATTCCATTAAGTATATTTATTTTTTCTCCTTTCTGCTAGAAAAAGTCTAAAGTAATTTCAAAATTTATTAAGGCCGTAACACTAAATTGTGTTTCAATTGGATTATTTGGGTTGTAAAATGTGCTTGGGAGACAAAAGGCATTTATCAAACTATACCATGAATCCTCTTTGTCTAGAGTCTAGAGTCTAAACTATTCCGAGTCCACAGGGATGTTGGAGGGTCCCAAGCCAAATAAGCTTAAAATGTGGCCAATAAGACAGGTCTAACTTCCTGCCAATTCTCCTTCCAGGTTTCATAGGAGGGCCCCTCCTCTCTTAGCTAAACCTCATTTGGCCAAGAGTGACAATTCTTTGAGGGTCCACATCAGGTTTACACCCTGTCAGAGAAATTTGTGCATTTCATCTATGGAGCCTTCTTGAATCAAACCCATGCTCAATAGACAACCTCATTTCAATGAGAAAAGATATGCATAATGGAGACAATCCTTAAGACTTCAGTACCCACTTGGTCAGTCTTATCTCCAACACTGCCATTAACTTTTTACCAGTCCAAACAGACGAGGATGCTTTCATGAAAATTGCAGTTATTAAGCTAAAAAGTATCTGCATTCTCATTTCACTCGTACATAACTTTTGCAAGAATGGTTCCTATAAGTCCTCTAGTCACTTAAAAACCAGGCTTGGCCGGATATCAAGCCAATTGAAGGGCCAGCCTCACATGAATATAATTGTTTTATGCTTGTCGGACCAAATGATTTTCCAACAAGATGGGTTGCAGATTTATGTAGATTTGTAGAGCTGATACTCATTTCAATAATGCAGATTTGTAGCCTTGACTATCAAAATAGGTTCACCATTATCAGCTATATTGGATAAGCATCTACCAGTATTTGTGGATTCTTTTATATCAAATTTATGTAGGAAAGTAATGAGCATCAGCTGCCTCACATCATGCTTTTCTCAAAATAAATTCCAGTTCTAGATAGCTACCACTTTTAAAAAGGCCAATAAACATTAACAAGATAATATTAGTGGGAATAGAAAATATATATTGTCTTTAAGTTTATTGACCTTAATAACATCTGTTTTCTCATTGTATGCAGAAAAAACAAATCATCAAAGGACAGTATACATGTTTCAAGGTCCAGTAAGATTAAAGGTATATAAAGTGAAGATAACTCACGGTGATGCAATATTATTGGTTCAGAATGAAATACTTTTCCAACACCATGGCCAACAAAACGCTCTACCACACCATAGCCAAATCTCTCAGCATGGTCACTAGGATCATTAAAGCAAAAAAAATAGATATGTGAACACATATACAAGTTAATGACAAGAAGCACAAGCCAAAAAGAATCAGGAATGAAAATGATTATACGTTCTTGATAAACAAAAGACTAGTAATTAGTTGGTTTTTTATGTCAAGCCACTTTTACCTATATGTGTTATCTTTTTTTACAGATTTCTTTCCACAGTTTACAAAGAATTTGCAATCATTAATATATTTCACAAATTCACATTTTGTGTCTCTTCATGCCATCCAGACAGACCATTCCTGGCTGGATCTATTTCAAATGGTTATACAAGGACCAGCTAGTTCCTCTTCTCAGGCTGTTCGTATGGATTTCCTTTCTTAAGCCTGATATTGAGTGAAATATTGATTACACCAACTTCTGAAATTCTATGACAACTAACTTACAGAAGCAGATTGCAAATGTACGTGGGAGTAGAGCAGCTGAAGTCCACTTTGGTGAAACTAGAGTACAATGTCAGTCTGATAATTATTCAGCCCAATTGTGACTGCCTGTGCTTCAAGGCTAAAATAGTATGGATGATAGGATATGTGGACACATCACAATGCTGTTTTAATTATGTTTTGGAGACACTCACATAGACAAATAAACAGACATAGGCGGCTAACTGTTAATTGTCAATAATGTAATAGAGGAAACTTACAGATCTATTCTGTTGCCTTTGGCATTTTGTTGCTTTGATTATAAAATTCTCTTCTCTGTCATCTTCCTCCTTTTGTCTTTCCTTTTCCTTCTTTTCACCAGTTAGAATGCTGCATCAACTTACTACCATCGCTATTTTTAGTTTTTAGTTTTAGAAAATCCACGACATGCTCAAGTAGATCATCAAACCTACAGTTAAGATTTTTCCACTTTACATTGAGCATTTAATATGAAGACAGAGAAGTTTTAGAAGGCCCTCAGATATAATATTAACCCTTTCCAGACATTTCAGAGCAATGGTTAGTATGCCTTCATGAAGACATGATTAAAAGCTATTTTTTCGGTGGGGAAATAAATTTGCTGCTATAACTTCACATTCATAATCTATGACTACTATCTTTCTCTATCATCAGAAAATTTGCATTGACATTTTTACTTCATAGTTTGTGTTGGATGTTGATTAAAATTGATACTATTTGCTTCTGCAGTTCTTAGAAATTGGGCATAATCTCTATCCATCAAGCCCTCAATCACTTATCTGTTTTATGTCCAGCACCAGTTTTGCTATTATCATTGTCCAAAATCTTAATCTGCATCACCGTCCTTGCATTCATAAAGACATGAATACGATCTAATGTCTCGATGATGTTGAAGGATAAAAACTCAACCATAAGCCAAGTAAATGGAGCATAAGAGTTTCCTGCCACATTCATCATTATGATAAGAACCTGTCCTTAGAGCTGGCGAAAATGGCATATGAATACTATTTAGAAAAGTTAAATGTTATCTAGCTCATTCTTTTTCCTTTGCCATCTTAAGAGATGTTTTTGTAACTATGCACTGTTTTATATAGGTATAAAAGATCAAGCTAAAACGCAATGTGCATCTTGAAAGGAAAGGATTTTATTGAAACTACAAAAGCTTTCTACGCATGTTTTCCATCTACAAGAGAGAAATCAATCTATAATTATACCATCAGCTGCCTTTTTCTCAAAGTGCAAAGAACTGATGGAAACAAATTGCGATATTTCAATCAAGGTCCGCCGTACCGGTACCGGTCGGCGTACCGGTGGCCGGCCGGACCGGTACGGTACCGGTCCGGTCCGGTCCGTACCGGCCGGTACTCGGTGGTTTCAAAAACCACAGCGCGTGGCGCTGTGGTTCTAAAAAAAAAAAAATCATACCGGTGCGAACCGGCTGGTTCGCACCGGTACGAGGCCGGTACCGGCCGGTACGGGCGCCGAACCGGCCGGTACGGGCGCCGAACCGGCCGGTACGCACCCGTACCGGCCGGACCGGTACGTACCGGCCCGTACCGGCCGGTACGGACCGGTACGGCATTCCATGATTTCAATTTTATTTTTGGAACATAGACTCAGATCAGTAGAAAATTTAACTTGACTAAATAATCGAACTTTTAAGTACTTGTCAGAGGATGCTGCCATTATCCAAAATAGACTTCTCCCACTCTAACATGATGCAAAATGAAGTGCTCACATGGAAGCTGATAGATGAAATTGATATAAAGTTTAATACTCAATAATTGGCCACAATGCATTACAGTAAACAATTCATGTAATAACCTAACCTATACAAAGAAAAATATATAGATGTATACATGTGCAAAATTTGAATACGAATATCTATTGAAGTGCTAAGTGCCTTTATATAATTTTGTGTGACATACTTTGGAGAATGGAGACTAAGTTATGACTCTTCTTTACAATACTTCTGAGTTTCAGCAATATTGGGTATATAACAAAATGTATAAGATCTTAAAATTTGAAAAATACCTAAGCATTTAAAAGTTACAATTTTAACTAACCTAGAAAAGCTAGAATTTGAACAAATTCTAAGCTTTTATTTTTATTTTCATTCAATAAATGATGTCATGTAAATAAGGCCTATCTATCTGTCTCCAGTGATCTTTCTGCTCAGTAATTGAGATGGACCAACTTGCCAACTAACCTACAAATTGACCTAGGAGGAGAATTGAACTAAGCAAGAGAACCAACCTAGGGCCCCCATTTTTTGAACCGCCCTTTGAAGACTATAAATAGAGGGCAAAGGGGGCAGGATGGAGAGGAAAAGGAAGAGAATTAATGGCTATTCAAGATTGCGTCATGAACCATCGAGGGCTGTGGAACTTGGAATTTTCTTTGATTTAATTTTAGTGACCAACGTGTTGCATTTTCTTTTTATTTCTGGTTACTTTTAGTCTTTGGTATGTTATATTGAATCAAGGCTGGGGTTAAAATATCTTTCTATTGACTGGTTGACTGGCTTGACTTCTGTAGTAATCACTGTTCAGTGTTCATGGCACTATTCATACTACAGTAACTATAAACAGTGACCCTCACTAATGAAGGGTATTTTAAAGTGTCAAAGGTCTTGCAAGGCCTTTTTTTCTTTAAATATGGGAGTTGAGTTATACTATCAGACTTCTATAAACCAAGCAAGGTTAGCCAGATCAGCATCGTGAGTTGTACCAGCCAGCAACCACTCAATACGTACCATCCGAATTAGAAGCATAACGAAGCAAGGAGAGGGTGAAGGAGAGGGAGGGAGGGAGAGGGATGATAGAGAGGGGCCAACAGAAAGGGGGAGAGGGAGAAGGAGAGGGAGGAAGAGAGAGAGAGGGAGGGAGGGAGGGAGAGGGAGAGAACCCTAACCCTAGGAGGAGAATCGCGGGTAGGGAGAGAAGATGAAGGGGAGAAAGAGAGATGGGAAGAGGAGGCTTGAACCTTGCTTGGTTTAAGTGAACCTTTGCCTTGAGTTTGAAAATTTTATTTGAATAATGATCTAACATGAATTATTTGAAAACTTCTTTGAAATAACGTATTTCGATCCCTTCATTGAACCTTGTCGAAAATTTTGGTTTTGTTTAAGTGAAACCACACTTAGAGATTCCTGTGGTAGTTTGATTTATGTATTATGATTTAAAAGTCATTTGCTTTCTGATAAAAACTTAGATTCTTGACCATGGTAGAGATTTATTTGCTGAGTTTTTTAATGCACTTGATCTAACTATGAAATTTTTTACAGCGACAAGCAAGGGGCTATAGTTGACCATATTTGGTAAAAAAATTGGACTCAGTTACTCAAAGTTGCCTTTTTAGTTCTAGTGTTATTTAAGTGACACTAGCCACTAGTAGTTTGCATTTTTCGTATTTTTGAAGGTATAGTATTACATGTAATAACCTATGTTTAAGTTTTTAAGTGCATTTTAGTTGAGCATTAAGGAGTGGGATACAATTTTAATTACGCTCTATGTCATCATATGGTTTTTTTGAGGGTTATTAAAGTATAATGTTGTTTCTTATCGACTCTTATGGTTGCATGTTGGGATTCGAGTAAGTTTGGACCTCAAGGCAAGACAATTGATTTCAAGCAAAAAAGAAAATTTGCATTGCTTGTAACAGTACCTTACATGGTATCCCAAATTACGTACCTAATTTTCTTGCCAATCTTCTTAAAGCTAGCACCATCTTTACAGACAGATATGGCCCTCTCCATACATTCTTCTGTTACCTGACATAGAACAGAAAATCAAAGCATTCAAGTACTACTTTTTATTCTTTTTTTGTGTAAATCAAAATAAAAAGTGGAAGAGTGCTGCAGATATTTCTGGGTTATTCCAAATTTAGTTATAAATTCCAATATAATGCCTAATAATGGTTTTCACTTCCAAGGGCAGGGTGCAAGATCAATCTAACAAGCAATTCAATTGATTTAAGTACGAAACTATGTATTAATAGTTTCATACACGTAATAACAAAATAAAGGATTATGTGAGTAATCAACAATCTCTGTTTCAAGTTAAGTGTTTAATATGTGATAACCAGTAGATAATAGTATGGGATAAGTTTATAGTTTTATAATAAAGAACTTATAATTTTATTAACAGAAAGCTTAGAATTTTTCCCGAAGCATGGGACTAGTTAATTAACAATGATTGTTATATGTCGACATGATAAAACAAATAGAATTGTCAGACAAATCAAGAAAATTGGGAAGGACAAAGAAGTGAAAGGCAATAGGAATTTCTAACATTATACATAATAGAGCTAAGATATAAAAGAAAAGAGGCTGCAGAACAATACTGGGATCAGAAATGTTTATCATTAATTTATTTATTCTTTCTGAGTTATATCTTGAGAAATGGGATAATAGAGCATGCAAGCATGCATGCATCCATCTATATAAGTATGTATGTGTAGTTGTGTACATATAGTTATTATATATTTATCTATATTCATCTATATAAGTTGTTGTATATGTAGGTATATTCATCTACACAAGTATTTGTATATCCATGTAAATATTTATATATGTATGGATATATTTACTAGCAAGTGGCACATGCAATGTACGTTACAGGAAAAAAACTAACAAAAACAAATATAAGTTATTTGCTAATTCCACGACAATTTTGGTATTGAAAAGACAACAATTTTGCTTATACATATGAATAAATCAAAAGACAACACATCAATTTTGGTATTGAAAAGAAAGCCCATCAACCTGGCTAATCCAATTTCAGAGTCAATGCTGATTTGTTGGGTCCCATTTGAACAAACCAGCAACTTAGACCTTATGCTTACCGAATTTCAAAGTTATGATGTGGATTCAGGCATGAATGCCTATGCAGTTTGGTTCTGGGTTCTGTAACCCAAATATCTTAAAATAGTGATTCAGGTCCTAACCAACTAGAACAACCCAACCATATGAAAAACAGACTCATACTGAAGGCGATCAAACAAGCAATTAGCTGAATGTATGAACCTTGACAACTAAATAAAATAGGGTCTCTGAGTCACACTGAATAAGGACCAGACAAAACCCATTTTCCACTTTTCACTATTATCTGTTGCACATCGAAATTTGAATATGGAATGATTTAAAATGGACTGCAAACTAATGTTGCTTTCAGAATTAAACTGCCACTTTGTGCCTGATTATCTTTGATACAGTTCAAATGCCTAACTTTACATCATTGAATCACTGCTTCAAAAACAGGTGCAACAGCTAATGAACTTAATTTAGTAAAATTGTATACAATTTGTTGGGAATGAGGCTAGCATTTCATAGAAAAAATAGCAAATATTTTTTTAGATTTAAGATTATCATTGCTAGCAAATTCTTATGAAAAAGTAAAGAGAAGAGAAAGACAAATGGGATGGGGTTGAAGCACCCAAATGCTATTTCCTAAGAGTGAATATGCCCCCACATGCAGGGTCTGCTGAAGATCACTCCTAGAGATATGACAGACTCTCAATATAACCATCAATCCTCCTCATTCGCATGCCTTCAAGGGGGCTTTCACAAATCCCGACCACACTTTCAGGTTGCCCAGCAAAATTGGAGAAAGAGCAGGGTGAAAACAGTGAAAAAAAACTGACAGACAAGAGAGCCTGAAGAGGGACTTGTTCTCAGTTGTTTGGGGCAAAGGCAGCTAGCTGGTTTCTCCTAAGAGCCCCATATGCAGGGTCTGCTGAAGATCACTCCTAGAGATACGACAGACTCAAAGTATAACCACCAATCCTCCTCATTGGCATGTCTAAAAGGAGGCTTTCACAAACCCATTCAGGTTGCCTAGCAGAATTGAGAAAAGCCAGAATGAAAACAGTGAATAGAACTGACAGACAAGAGAGCCTGAAGAGGGACCTGTTCTCAGTTTTTTGGGGCAAAGGCAGCTAACTGGTTTCTAGTTTACTCTCTCAAGAAATCTGCAACTTGTCTTATAGTGTCCACCGTCCAGCACCACCCATTTTCAATGAGTAGAGAGTTATCTAGAAAGGGCCAATAGCTGATTCCGAACTATTCAGATTTAGTTCAGGGTGGATCAATGAAAGAAGGACTGCTCAAAGGCCAGAGAAAAAGGAAATGAGATAAACAATAAATCTGAAGCCCCACTCAATTAAAGAAGAACAAAAATAGAAATCAGATTTAAAATTTTAAGTCACCAAAAATAAATACAGCCCAACACAATTTACATTATTGTGTCTGCTTCTGTAAATAAAATGGCTTCTGCAAATTGAAAACAAGCAATACACTTTTCTCAAGTGAATAAAATCCAACATGAATTAAACAAGAATTACTCACATTGATGTGAAAAACTGAAACAATTCAAATACATCAGTCTAAGAAATTACTCGAGACACAACATGCACAGAATGCATTATAGTTCCTGCAGAAACTGACATTGTACCTTTACAAGTCGCTTTGTAGGTTCATCAACATTCCCACAGAGAAATGTTTTTGAAGTGTCACCATGATAGCCCTGAAGCACAAATAATGAAAATTTTATCAGAAAATAAGCAGACAGCAGTCAGTCAGCAATATAAAGTTCCTATAATTCTCCATTACATCTGAAAAACTTCAAGATGATGAGAAATGCATATGAAGCATTACCTTCTTCATTTAACAGTATTTCTACCGAATCAAGAAAAGAGCTAATGTATGAAGAGCATACCCAAAAGCAAAACTATAACAAATGAGAACCATTTTCAGTATGCTACTTGAACCCTTTCCAAGATCCTTTATCTTCCCCACAACTATATCATAATTGCCAATAATAATTCTACTAGATCATTTATCCTCTTCTTTTCTATCAGATGGTTCCAATTGCTTTATTAAGGCCTCTTTGGTCTTCATTTCACAAAAGTACCATCTATATCAATCGTCCATCATCCCTAAGCATATTTGTTTGAACTCTGCCTTTCTCTCTTCTACCATAGATCTACCTTAGTATTCTCAAATCTAACATGCTTACGTCTACCGAAAACAATCATATGTATAAAAATAAATATCTTAAGAAAACAATAGTGAGAGATAGAAGAGAATAAAGAAGAAGAAAAACATGATCTGTCTGAAGCTTTTCAGCTCTGTTCAGATCTCCTTATGATGTGATATGTAGCAACTTACATTTGGAAAGTTATATACAGCTAGTCTAGTAAAGATACATCCCTAGGGTTCCTATAAATTTTAGAAAAGTAGTCTAGTGAATTCATCAAGAAAATTTCTAAATATATGGTGATGTCAACCATCAACAATTGAGGAGGCTGACATGTCTTAGCCACAAGCGTGGAGCCAAGATCTGTCCCCTGCTCTCTTTTTTTTTTTTTTCGGGTGGGGGTTGCTGGCAGCCAATTTACTTCTTGAAAATACTACTTTGCATTGCTATGCATATTACATGTATATGCATAAATGTGCGTGCGTGTATATGTATATATGTGTGGGTGTGTATTATAGACTCATCTAGCCTAGGATATTGTAGCGTATTCTGCCTGTACAACTAAGTTTAAAATATTCATCATCGAGATCTAAAACCAGCACCAACCCTCTCACTTCAGTTGAGGAGCTTCATGCCTCTTCCTCTCGGTCAGCCTTTCTAGTCAAGTGAGCATCTACAAGGGGAAAGGCATCTGTATGGAGTCATGTCAGCTGTGGGTATCACTAGGCTATGGAATGGAGTCTTAAAAGTATCATGTGTATGCATGTATTTATGTATGTATTTTTGTTGAGAAAAACTATGACATTATTATAATAGTCACTCAAAAGTTTTAATCTTTCATTTTATTATATTTTATTTTTTGTCTCTTTCTTTTAAATATCTTTTCCTTCCAGAATGCTCTTCTAAGAATATAAAGGAATATGCATCGATAGTATTAACAATTGTCGAAAAAAGTAAAAAAAAATTATTCCATGCATATGGACACAAGTTATATTCATGATCCACATAATGATGATAATGACGACAACGACGACAATGATGATAATGATGATATAGATGAAGTAGCACATATCTATCTCAACAAAATATTCTAGAGGCTTTTAAGACATTGTTGATGGAGACATAAGTGAAGCAGGTGATCCACCATGGAATGATACAGGAGTATAATGTTTAGTACTTAGAGGAAATCAGGTGAAGAGAGAGAAGAGGAGAAATGTTTGTGTTCGGTACTACATAGGAAGAGGCAGCAGGGAGGGATATGCAAGAGTTTGGGTCGAAAAGGGAGCTAGTCCTTCATCTTTCTTATAGTTTTTGTATGATATAACTCAGAAAAAGAATCCAAAATATGTTGACTCCTATTAAAAAAGATAAATGAGAAAGATCTTTTGATTAATTTTCCATGATCTTAAAAATTCATGCATTAAGGGTTGTTTGAGGTGTAACATTATGGAAAAAAACCTTTAACAGGGCCACAGTAAGTTTTTCTCAAAACTTCAGGGGATGTCATGGCAGGTAGCTTAGGGGCCAACTGATCGTTTTTTTTTTTTTTTTTTTTTTTTTTTTTTTGGGGGGGGGGGGGGGGGGGGGGCATTGTGGATTCAATTAGAAAGTGAACATATCAACTTCCTCCATTTTATTCTATCTATTTTCTTTCTCAAAAGCAGAAAAATCTTGCAAAGAGTAATATTTGATATAAGGCCACCCAAAGCAGGTAATTGCTTGGATCCAAACCCTTTTTGAAGCTCGGGCCGGGATGCGCAGCACTAGAAAGTGAACATATCAACTTCCTCCATTTTATTCTATCTATTTTCTTTCTCAAAAGCAGAAAAATCTTGCAAAGAGTAATATTTGATATAAGGCCACCCAAAGCAGGTAATTGCTTGGATCCAAACCCTTTTTGAAGCTCGGGCCGGGATGCGCAGCACTAGCCACCACATACTGATACTATAACCTGCACTACCAACATTGCCCAAATCAGGTCTAGTCCAATCAGGTTATTAATCACCACCTTCCAGATAAACAGCAACATGCTTGACCCAACATAAACATGGCTCTACAAATCAGCTACAAGTACAAATAAAAAATTGCCAAATCTATGTTTGACTCTCTACTAGCTCCAAATGCCTCAAACTCTTTTCCTCTGATTAAATGGTTAAATCGCCATGAGAACAACATTTTATTATTGAATGAACTATGTTGTCCAATCTTCTATCCAGCATGATAGTATCCAACAAAAGATGGCCTTTCTGTTCAGTGGTATCATAACATCATCAGGGCTAAAGAAAACTCTAATCTAATGAGGTGATCTATGACCATATTGTATGCTGCTCTTTCTACCTTTTTAAGGACAATAGACTAGGGCCTTTCAGTGTGGAACAATTTATGATTTGAAATGTTAAATGCATTCAATTCTATTTGCGAATGTATTCCATGAATTACTGCATCCCTTCTCAAAATGAAAAAGGAGATTGAAAAATGAGCACAGACTTGAGAGGAGAAAAAAATAGTATATCACATCTTGGAGTGATCCAAGAGATATTTTTTCCTATCCATCTAATAATATTGTGATGTACCTTGCTATATAGAATAATTGTGTTATATATCTTACTGAATGCATTTAAGATGGGAGTTTCTTTTTTGGGTTTTAAATCAGATTCAGACCTTGAAATGGTTGAATCAATGCTTCCAAAATCTACAACATGAAATCATGTATGACTTGTTTAAACATGAGAATATAGTTCCTCTAGAAGCAGAAAAAATTAAGTCAATTTTTTGCCTGAAGTGTTCAATCTTTTTTTTTATGGCAACAGTACATAAATTTTAAATTTTTCATTCTAAACAGGTTAGTAATAAGGAAAATATACTCACTTTCATTTAAATATGCATACCAATACCGATGCAGCAAACTGAAGATCAGCTGCCAAGGCCTAAGGGAAGATGCAATGGCCACAAGAAATATGTCCGGAAGCGCCCAAATCACTATTCGATCAAACAGAAGGCTCAGATCATGAGATCAGCAAGCCATCAAACTATTTTGGAACCCCATCTAATTGCTAGGAGCATATTGAAGCATCCGATGCAATTGATGATCAAATTTGGTCCAAGAGTTGAAGTGCACTCCAATTCCAAGTCCTTGAGGAGAGATGATCACCAACTATGATTAATATTTTCTTTTTATTTGATTGTTATGTAGGTTAGTTTGGATTTACAAGAATTTTAGATTTATCAAGAGTCCTTTTGGTGTCAAACAACATTGGAAGAGTATTATAGTCATAATACATAAGCTGAGAGTCCTCCCTTGAGTAAGGAACAATCTTATCTAGTTGTTTTTGCCTCTATAAATAAGAGTCTATGTAAAGTGATGAGTTTTAGAGCTTTGGTGGAGTTATTTTGTTTGAAGAAAAAGTCTTGGCTAGGTTCGGCCCCTTTACTTCTTGTCTAATCTCCTTTTTCTCCTATTTCCCTCTCATATTTCCTCCTTTAATTCCCTTCTTCATTGCTGTCGATGATCATATTATGGCCAAGTATTATTTCTACTTATCTCCGATTGTCATTATAAGATTCATATCTTTCAATTAGTGCTCTCTTCCCTCATCCAATCCGTCTTTCACTATAATTACTTGATGATATTGTAAAGAAAAAACATCAGATCCGCAGTCTATTGTTGAAGATTCTGCAGAAAACTGCATAAAGCTAGTGACAATCAGTGATCATCCAATCAACGAAAGATCCCTTTACCCAGGATCCCTACCTCCTCCAAAAGCCTCAAACAGAAAGAAAAATGATTTGGGGCACCCATGTGGTGCGCATGAAGAGTTTCTCAGGCCAACTAATACTGGCCCTGAAACTCCACACTCAGCCACCTCCCCACCCCCCCACCCACCAAAAAAAAATGTCACATTAATTCCCATGAGAGATACCAAGCCCCCATGCCGCAAGGTAGGGGACTTTCGTGTGCACAAAACTGGTGCCCTTTAGCACTACTCAAACAGAAGTCTTTTCATTGTTTATAATGATTACAATAAAAATAAACCTTTTTCACCCTGTTTTCTGTAGCAAAATGGCAAGGTGATATCTTGACCTAAATCCTTTGCTAATTCCTTTCCTAGGTCCATCTGTGCCTTCATGGTCACCCTCAAGTGGCTCTGTGTCACATACTGTTCACTGGAACTGCAACAGACATCTCCAGCCAAATTAATGAAAATAATTGAAAAGGAAACGAAGCACTTTGAGTGCATGAATTGTCTTAGACAAAGATGTTTATTGGTTATTCTCAAACATTATCTTATTGTGAAATATAACTGATATTTTGAGTTTCAGTAGCAAACCCCACACCATTACCAAGCTGATATAGGTCAGTATCACAAGGATGCCCCCATGTCAATACAAGGTACACTGTTGGAGTTGGCCCAGCACCATACCATGTGCTAGCATGTGGGCGTGCTGAGCCCCTATAACACACGACTACCGCACCAGGTATGTATGGTACATCCTTTACCAGTCGATGTGGGTAGGTACTTAAAACCTTGAATATAACTCACCTCTAATGAAATTTTTCAATGAATTAATATATAGGCAGATGACAACTCAAAGACACAATACTGACTGAGACCTGCCAGATTCGTACTTTGGCAAGGATATCCTCGACTGCAACCAACATATGCCGGATCAAAGACCACAGTAGGCTTCTAAAAACGGTTGTGAGATTTCTTTGGGTTCGAGTCCCACCTAAGCCCACCTTCTTTGACTAAGTTTTCGTATCTGAGATCACGTTACAATATGTGAATGAAAATAAATCAACACACGTATGTGATCGATCTTCTGAAAATTCCCCTACTTTTCTAGAGAAAGATTTTGCAATGAAATGACAAGTCCTAATAGATGATTAAAGTCGCAAGATGTCCAAGAAATGCATTTATATTCAAAATATAAAAAGAAATGAAATGAACCAGAAAAAGGGGAAGAACGAAAACATACATTTAAGTAGACAGTAACATCAATGTTTATTATGTCTCCATCCTGCTCAAAAGGAAAAGTTAGTGAAAACATAAAAGTTTATATCAAGGCTATAGCGAAAAAGCTTCATATTAAACAAAAAAGTGATCTTATCTTGCTGTACCTGTAGCTGGCGAGAATCAGGTATTCCATGACACATGCACTCATTTACTGATGTGCATACACTCTTTGGAAATCCACCATATCCAAGTGGAGAAGGATAAGCACCAGCTTTGACAATCATCTCATGCACTGCTTTATCAATTTCATTTGTTGTTACAGATGGCTGATAGAAAGGCATAATCTTAGGATGACATAATGGGGAATACTAGCATAAGAGGAAAGGCGAGATATGTCAAGTACCAGAAAGTCAAGGAAAAGATAACGAATGGGGAACCAAAAAATTCCACTAGGGCAATATAACGATGATGATGATGACAATGATGATTAAAATTTTAGAATGATTGCTGATACTTATTCAACTAGAAACAGAAATATGCATTCCTTAGTGCAACAGAAATTCACTTCTAAGTTCTAACTGGCCACTATTTGCAGTTTAGAGCTCAGAAAGACCCAAATTTTTAGCAAAAAAAATTGCCACTAGGAAAATTTAGGTATTCTGCATTATTGACTGAACAAGATTAAGTTAGAAGAGCTACCCTTGTCCACAGCACAGTTCACATTGCCCAACAAGCTAGCATGAAATAGAGAAACTTATTAGCTCACATGAAAGGTTTCCCATGAATTCCCAAAACTAAAAGAAAGAAGCCTGTATAAGATCTATTTGGGGTCAGTTAGGTTGATGTCCACATCATCATAATTATACAACCGTACATTTAACAGTCAGCTGTCACCTTGATAATCACAAATAGCATGTATTGTCTAGCTGCTCAAGTATATGCACATATAATATATCTCATGCTTTGAACAATTGAAAACATTTGAACAATAGGTTCAAGCAGATTTCAAGATGGTTATCTCATTATAGGAGCTTAGTGGTACATGTATCATTTCTGATATCTCAAAGCTCTTTGTTAGGGTATATATACTGTTCCACTGCCCCATTGGCATGCAGCACGAGCATGGTATTGGCTGCATGCCAGTGCTCGGCCGGCATGCACATGCAGCACTTGCATGGTACTAGCTGCATGCTAGTGATTGGCATGTTGCCAGCATGACATTGCCAAGCCATCACAGTATAAGCATTAGATACCTTCATCCTTCGTGCAAAAGAAGCACGATTTTTCGGTGAGATAAGTAGTATTCTTCCAGTGCAATTTCCAATTGTGTCCAAGTATATGCAGCAGTTTCAAAAAATCTTAATTAAATAAATGTTGACAGAAGATTGGCAGCTAGCTTGACAAAAATCATGCATATCTGAAATAAAGTCCAGGTTGTTTCTGTATGTCTCTATGGGCGCTAGAGCAGACCAGACTGAGGAACATTAAAAAAGACAATGTGAAAAGTTTTATCAAGGATCTATATAAGAGGATTTACTTGTACGCCTGTTAAGAGGCCTAAAAATATTAAAAAAACTCTATTTTTTCAACATTTACAAAAGTCACTTAATTCAAAAAATTTAGACTTCATATTTTAAAGTATTATATCTCCTTGTAAAACTGAAATAACCATAAAATTCATACTTACCCTGACTAATGTTCCTGCAAAGTCCAAAACACGTGCAGCAAGCTCACAGGCAGCTTTCATGCGAATAATGCCCTCATCATCATGTACTTGATATTCACTCGAAATCTCAGGCAGTAGGTTTGAACCCACATAAGGAGGTCTAGGAACGTGTTCTGGCACAAGAAGGGGAGCAGAGACTTTTCCGCGCCTTAGTGGAGGCCTTTTCCTCACTTTAACTGAACTTTGAAGCTCTCGTAACCTTCAAATGGTCAAAATCAGAACTAATAACAGTTTGCAACACTTAGTAGTTAGTATGGCCAGATATGTTAGTAAACTAACAGCTCAATCTAAAGGTCACTAACTGTGAGTAAATGATGAAAGATTATGCTGCAGCAGGTCACTAGACATCAACGACCATACTAGGTATACAAAATAATATCATTCATTCTGCACTCGATGGTCTAGAGCATGGGACTTCTGACATGCCATCTTGGTTTATAATTCTGGACTTGTTATGGTTATTTGGCTGAATTCATAAAGCGCAAATAAAGTATCTGTCACGGTAAGCCTCCTTGCCATCATTAATGGTCATCCAACCTTATTTAGTAAATTTCGGAACTCCATGGCTTTCAATCAGGGCTTTTTCTCTATCTCTCTCTCACACACATACACACTTTCTCCCTCTCAAAACACCACTATAATTGCCCCTGATACTGTTGTGGCCAATTTCTCTAGTATTTCAAGTTAATCTTGGATTTTTGACTTGTATGCTTTTTCCACATAACTATTGATGCCATTGTACTTCTCCATGCACCTACTTTTCCCTTTTCCATTTTCATAAACATGCCGATCCCCTAAATAAGTGATCATCATTTCACTGTTCCATTTGTTGTTTATTGTCATATGCAACTAAGTGGGCAGAAATTTACAATTTGACCAAAAGAACTGAGGGTTTTATTGCATCCATCATTTACAATCTACATCTTTCCACTGAGGCTGTGATTATCTTACTTTTGTCTTCATCTTCCACCATTTTGTGGTATTATTAGCTTGGGCATAGGTGCAAACTATGCTTGCTTACTAAATTGCAGCGGTGCCTTCTTTCTTCTATATTGTCTTCCTTTACAATTATAACTTTAGAGTAAACCAGAGTCGGCGAAACCGTCCCGAACCAGATGGTTCCGACCATTCCGAGCCGTACCAGCTGATTTCGGCAACGGAAATGAAAATCGCTTTCGGAGGCGGAGAAAAAGAAGGAAAGAGAGGAAAAAAGAGAACGAGTGGGGGAGGGAGAGCGAGGCAGAGGGAGAGAGAGGGAGGCCGGCAAATGGTGGTGGAGGCTGGCGGAGGTCCGGCGGAGGCCGGCGCTGGAGCGGCAAGGAGAAGTCGTGGCCATTCCCCTGTTTCGTTCGAAACATGGGTCCGGCCACTTTTTTAATTTCGCAATTTTTAAATGAAGTCGGCAAATCGCTTGCCGACTTCACTTAAAAATCTCTTTTTTTTTTTAATTTTGCAATTTTTAAGTGAAGTCAGCAAGCAATTTGCCGTCTTTACTTAAACATCGCGAAATTAAAAAAGCGGTCGAACCCCTATTTCAAACGAAACAAGGAAAAGGCCATAGCTTTCCCTTGCTGCCCCAGTGCCGGCCTTTGCCACCCTCCGCCGGCCTCCCTCCCTCCCTCCCCCGCTCTCTCTCTCGTTCTCCCTCTCCTCCGCCTCTTCTACCGTGTCGATACGGGCCCGACACGGCATGGCGCGGGCCCATACCGATTCATCCCGTCGGAGAACCAGTACGGTGGCCGGTGCCAGTTCCGCCAACGTTGGAGTAAACTCTTCATCTTTCTCTTTGAAAATTTATATTTCATGCTCTTTGATGATTCAGTATACAAAATATAATATTCATTTATGGGCAAGGTTCGTGGTACTAGTGTGTTCCGTACCCTGGTACCAAACTGATATCCAATATAGTGGGTATATGCATGGTATGCCGAACCGGCCTGTACCGACTGGTTTAGCCCGTATCGAACCATTCCAACAGTGAAAAACGATTTCAACCGAGGGTTCGACCGATACCGAACCGATCCGGTAGGTGACCGGTACGTCTACCGATACCAATTCGATATCCTTGGGTATATGTCTATATGCCGAACTAACCTCCATACCAGACGTACCAACACTGCACCAATGTAGTACTCGTATGGGGTCCAATATCGAGATTGTGAACTTTGTTTATGGATGACTATTCTCAATTGCATGGTTTATAATTTATATGCAGATTAAATCTAGTTTCTCCATATTAATGATTATGTTAGCATTATGGTTCACACTAAACATTATAGATTGGCTTCACAAAATACCATCAAATATGAACAAACCTATCAACCAACATTATACCACTCAAGAGACAAAGGAAGAGAGACAAAAGATACTTCGGATGATTTTAAAAAAAAAAGATCAGCTAAAGGGATTTGAGTTTTTTTCAAAGTGATACCATATCACATTCATAAAATGGGCACATATAGTTATGGACCACTCCACCAATCCACTCAATAGATCTCACTAGTGAGCTAAACCTTTAAACATCCACAGCATGTAGGTTTCACATTATCTTCATAACAAGTGGCCACAATATGTGGTCAATTACACAGATGGAAAGAAGTGGGATGATGTAAATGGAAGTTGTCTTAGTCCATAGGGACCAAGGACAGCAAAATAAGGAATTCCAAATAGACCAATGACACTAAGAAACTTGAATACCATTTAATCGACTAATAGATTGCTGAAGGGCTCAAAATGGATGTCAACATGTAGAAAGATTGCAGAAAGAACATAATGGAACCCAAAAGAACAAATAAGAGACCAAAAACAAAAGAAAAGTAAAAGGAAGTCTTGAAGGGGAGAAAAGAAGGTGGATGGGAGTTATAGGAACTAGCTAAAGAAATACTGAGGCTGATACAAGGAAGAGGGTCTGAAAACAAAGAAACATACACAAAAAACAAGGGCAATGAAGGACAATACTCTTAATTAAAGGGTTCAATGTGAAAGGTGATATTAAAATGTCAGGAGGGTAATTTGGACCTTCATAATGTAGTCCGGCATCAAAAGGTCCTCAAATGGCAAAAAACAGTCAATAGACATTTACCACCAATGCTAAGGACAAAGTCATGCTGTCATGGCATTATAGATGTTCAGCACTGAATCTTAGAAAAGTGGGGGCACAAAGAAGAAAAAAAAAAGCTAAAATGAATATGGAGTTAATTTGACTTACCCTTTTTTTGAGATCCAAATTTATCCGCAATACTACATGTCTCCTTTTACTGGTATATTTATAGAAGCCCACAACTTTGACCATCCTTGTATCTCATACACCACCGTTACCAATCTTATTAGAAAAGATTATCTTGAATGTTCACTTTCACGGTTGGAAACTTCTAGAAACTATATGTTTGAATTTGTCCTTCAACATGAGGATCATCTTTTCAAACGCAATTACCACAACCAAGAAAATTGTGATCACTGACTTGATAAAGTTAGGAATTCTACTGAAAAGAAAGCGTGTTCTTACGGATCCTTTGCAGGATGAATAAAAAAATCTTAATCATGTCGGGACATATGAAATGCCTCAAATCATGTAATAATATGGTTTCACATTTTATTTCACAGTGTAACATGTAAGAAAATAGTCCAAATGCAGATCTTTCACTATGCATGGCAGTATGGTCAAAGAAACCGTCCCAACCGCGGTTCGGGACGTATCGAGCCGTACCAGCGGCAAACCGGGACAGTTTCGGCAACCAAAACGAAAAATCGGGATGGAGGCAGAGAAGGAGAAGGAAAGAGAGGAAAAGAGAGAGAGTGGGGGAGGGAGGGAGAAGGAGAGAAAGAGAAAGGGGACTGACGGCCGGCCGATGGAGGTCTGTAGAGCCCCTCCTGCGCCCCTCTGTGCAGCTCTTCGGCCCTCCATCAACCTCCACCGGCCTTCGCCACCCTCCTCTCTCCCTCCCACTCTCCCCCCTCTCTCTCCTGTGTCGGCAGGGAACGGCACGGGGGCATACCAACCCGTGCTGCCGGGCAACCAATCCGAGCCTCGGTTCCGGCACAGCAATTCTTGCATGGCACCAACAGCCACACCAAATTGGTATGGACATTGATGCTATAAGTGGCCAGCAAGAGTGTTGATTATTCAATTTCAAACATTAGTATCACAAAAGCAAAATATATGTTGCTTTTTATCATGTCATATGCTAAATCAAGTCAGCTTATATAATTATTTATTGTTATAATTGATACTAGTTAGTGAAGCCAGTCAGGTATTATTCTGAAGGAATGCCTCGTGATTGGCTTGTTTATCAGATTTGGGCACAACCTATCACAATTTTTATTTCCTTCCATAGATTTTTGATTATTTTAAGGATTTTAAGGAATACAGAAGACATTAGCTTTTCTGAATTTGTTTATTGTCCCGCTAATATCAAGCCATATGCTACCACGGTGGATGGTGTGGTAGCTGCAATTCAAAAAA
The DNA here is from genome assembly GCF_051530095.1 of Phoenix dactylifera. Lineage (NCBI taxonomy): Eukaryota > Viridiplantae > Streptophyta > Magnoliopsida > Arecales > Arecaceae > Phoenix > Phoenix dactylifera. The sequence goes on along the minus strand of NC_143203.1, from coordinate 18,139,316 downwards.
TCTGGATCCCCCAGATCCCCACACAGAAAGACAAACATTAAAGTATAATTCTAATAACTCCTCAAACTCACTCAACTCAGAACTAAATATAAGAATTTATAAAACTATCTCTTGTCAAATAGTACTTGGCACTTTACATCTATGCTAGCTTAACAAGTCAAACCACCCACGGATCCTTCACATGAATCAGACCCCTAACATCAATTTTGCTTAACAAAAGAGAACAACAGACACTGCTACTCTGGGATTATTTTAAAAAATAAAATTGAAATGTAATTGGATTATGGGCTCAAAATTCTAGATAGATTAGGCAATCACTAGGGGAACAAATCCTAGGATGCATAGTTGAAGACCTTCTTCACTAACTAATTGGGACAGGCTGCATTTGAGTTGCATTAGTATTTATTTACTCACACAAGACAGCACAGATGGAAACAATCTCATACTCTACCAAATATCTTAGTACAATACCCATACCTTCTAATTCGCATGGCCTCCTCCAGCCCTGAGAGTTTTCTTGATTTGATAACAACTCTTTTGTATACAAGTGATTTCCCTTTTTGATTAAAAAAAAAAATGTAAGATTAAGTTTGCAACAATTGACAATGTAAAAGGGAACAAGATAAAGTTTGATATAAGAACCAACATATGGAAAGCTAAACTAATGAACTATAAAGTAAATGAATGACTTGGAAGAAGCATGGAGATGATAAGCAAATTTTTTGATCGTTTAGCATCTGTTTTCTTTTCCACATAGGTGAATTTACTGAAAGAAAAGTCATCTATTATGAATCATAGCACAGGATGTAGGTGACACAATTGTTTTGATAATAGAAAAAATGAAAGATAATATCCTTAAGTTATGAGCATGGTTAGATTGTAGTCTAAACTCTAGTCCTATTTCAATAAATGAAGTGGTTTGTTTTCAAAAACAAAAACAAAATTTGTATACCTAGTCTCTTTTTGATATAAAAGATGAGAGAAACCCATCAACATCAAAATCATTTCATTGAGAATTTGAAAGGTATAAACTATAAAGAGCAACAAGACAAGAACAAAACCAAACCTCTATGTCTTCATGAGCACTCGTTTCTAAAAATTATTTGCACTTGAAAAGAAAAAATAATAATTTCAAATATCAACAAAGGATTTATAGAAGTCTGGATTGAAATGTAATGAAAGCTATCCTTAGTACTTGCCTCCTCCATTGCACAGGGTTCGAGTGATCTCCTCTGAACAGATGATGAACCAGTATTGCCAAGCTCCACAGTGGTGCATGACAAGGAAGAAGCTAATAGACCAATCTCTCTCCCTCTCTCTCTCTCTCTCTCTCTAAACTTCACAGGGGAAACGCGAGGACAAAACAAGATTTACCCATTCCATTATACAAAAGTTGAAAAGAGAAGTTGAGAAAAGAAAAGGTGGGAAAGAAGAGGTTTCAGAGAAAGGGACATTCTTGTAAATAGGATAGATGAAGTGTATATTTCTCAATATCCAGGCTTTTGAGAAAGGACCAACAAAAGAAATGAGGTTCTTACACATAGTCAAAGCCACTGTTCTTTGAACACCTAGGAGATTTTTGAATTCAATTAGGTCCTTGCAGCTTAGCCATGTCCTTACAGCAGTCACAAGTCCAAAAAGAAACTAAAAGTAAACAGAACTAGAAGGTTGAAGGAGCTTTTTTTTTTTTGAAAAAACTGCTACGTCTCTCCTACCAAATACACCACGAGATAGCCAAGACAGATATCGCAAATTTTCTCAGGCAATTCAGAACATTCTTCAAAGCACTAATGTCCAAAGCAATCTCAATCCCCTGGCCTAGTCTTTATTCTTCAGAAGGTTTTTAAAATTTAACCCCCCCCCCCCCCCCCCCCCAAAAAAAAAAAAAAAGAAAGAAAAAGGGCATCTAAGGAACAGATGGGAGGCAACCTCCAATTACTAGTTGTTACTATCATTTATACATGAAGAACAAAAAAATATGCACTATTCCCAGACACTATAGATTCGTATTTACGACATGTTAGTCTCATTTGAGGACTAGGATCATACATAAAATATAGCTCCTAATAAATGAAGAGATAATTAAAATAATTGATTGCTAGAGAAACAAAAGCTGAATGTAGCAGCTATGATTTTACGATTTAGTATTGTATCTTACGTTGCTACTGACATATATAAGGAAGGCCAATTCAAGGGTGATAGCACACCAACCCCTGGCCAGTAATTTACATTTGTTATAACTAACAAAGAGGCTTCCATGATGTGGACCAAAACCTCTACATAAATTGGTATTTATGTATACACTGACATGGAATTACCATTATTCAAAGAGAGGAAGGAGAAACGGATGGGGATAAAAGAAATCTGCCCAGCTAAGAAACCCATGTGGCATTGAGGTCTTAGGATTTGCATCTACTCTTATTAGGAAACAAGGAGTGGTTGGGGTCTTAGTATGGGATTGTGGGACCCAACTTTCATGGGAAAGGAATGAGGTTTAGTTTGTACTATAATGCTCTTGACTAAATCTAAAGGTTACAAAAGCTTGTTATTAAAAATTGTTTGTCTCCGTGTGTATGTATATGCATATATGCACACACTCCTATGTGTGAATTAAATTAACTTTCAAAATTATTCTAGTAAAGCTCAGACTAAGCATATGCTCAAGGCCTCAATTCATCTCCATAATCAGTTATTGTAGGCAAGCTTAATATGATTGGAATGAATTTTCTTTTTAACAAGACATTGAGTTGATCTTGTTCCAAGCCTCATTTGGTTCTGGCTTGATTCAAGTTATCAGAATCTTTGAACCGGGCCTGTCTGTATCTCAGCTCAAAACTACAGTCACTCAGGATCAATCAACAAAGTCGTGAGCTGATCTTGGTCTTGAATTTCAAGATAAAAATTAATTTCAAAACAAGCTTGATCAAACCCAAGATTGAGCGTACCTTAGCACAAATTTTCATCTTTTCCAACATTTCTCGTAAATGTGATTCTAACTGAGATTCGTAGAATTGTCTACTAGCACAAATTATTTATTGAACAAAAGAGCTACATTACACTCCTAAATCTGTGCCAAGTTTAAATTAACTGTTGCTCTATCGTCCTTTGTTTCATATGAACATTACAGACAATCTTCTTTCTTTTTTTTTATTGAAGATTACACGCAAGTGCCAACATTACAGTCACTCTTACGCACCAACAACAAGATTGAAAACCATGACTGCAAATCAAAAAGAAACGAAAAAAAACCAAACAACAGAGGATTGCTCGGACTCCATACCCTGCCCACTTGAAAACGAGGTTCTGAGAGGCTGGCCGAAGAGGAAGGGCCTCTCAGGAGGGGCTCTCAGAGAAGCGGACAGCGGTGCTGCGAGTCCCGATCCGCTGAAGGGGCCCCCCAGCGGCATTTCTGGGGAAGAAAATAAGCTCCGGAGCAGCGGAAGATGGATGGAAAAATCCGACCTTTGGTTTGGGTTGGGTGACGAATAGACTGGGCTCGTGGGGGAAGGATAAGATATATTTTGTGTTTCCGGAGAGCGAAATATAAAAATACCGCAAAATGCCACGGAGCTGATAACGGGTAATGGATGCCCTGGTCTGGAAAAAGGTTTGGCTCTATTTTTTTGAATTATATAAAAAATCTATATTATTACTAAAAAAATTTCTAAACATCTATTAGCTTTCAAATTAATAATTGCTCCAGCCAGTATCACTGGCACATATTTTTAACTTCCTACCCTTTATGAGTTAGAGTCCTCCGTAGTGCATGCATATTTGGATGGACGATAAATTGCCGATCTCGAAAATGGATGGATATTGTCATTATGTTCAATTGCCAACTATTGTATCAGATATAGTGAGTGTCGTCTATCCAAACATGCGCTAGTATTTATAATGTATAATTTGCAACCAATCTCACCCTCCATACTGAAAAATATGATTGTGTTTATACTCCCCTACTATAAGGATGAGAACCGACTCAAAAGGCTGAACAAACAAACTTCAGGTTAATTAGAAATAATTTTAAGTGGCTCCGGGCTTGATCCATAACAACACGCACAAAATCCATTTCAACTCAGGATGGGGAGGCGCATGCTTGCTCAATTCATGCTTGCCAAGTCTTAGCAAATTATTAAATAGTAGCTGAAAACCCAAATGTCACCTCGTCCTTAGGATAAAACAGAAATCTTGTGGTTTGGATACATGAAAGAACCATTATTCAAAGAGAGGAAGGAGAAACAGATTGGGATAAAACAGAGGAAGGAGCTGATAACGGGTAATGGATGCCCTCCATTTGGACCCGGCCCCAATAAGAAGGTTTGGCTCTATTTTTTTGAATTATATAAAAAATCTACATTATTACTAAAAAAATTTCTAAACATCCATTAGCTTTCAAATTAATAATTGCTCCAGCCTATATCACTGGCACATATTTTTAACTTCCTACCCTTATGAGTTAGAGTCCTCTGTGATGCATGCATATTTGGATGGACGATAAATTGCCGATCTCGGAGATGGATGGATATTGCCATCATGTTCACATGCCTACTATTGCATCGGATATAGTGAGTGTCGTCCATCCAAACATGCACTAGTATTTATAATGTATGACATGCAACCAATCTCACCCTCCATACTGAAAAATATGATTGTGTTTATACTTCCCTACTATAAGGATGAGAACTGACTCAAAAGGCTAAACAAACAAACTTCAAGTTAATTAGAAATAATTTTAAGTAGCTCCGGGCTTGATCCATAACAACACGCACAAAATCCATTTCAACTCAGGATGGGGAGGCGCATGCTTGATCAGGCTCAATTTATTTACACACTTATTCAAGAGCTACCAAGTCTTAGCAAATCATTAAATGGTAGTTGCAAACCCAAATGTCACCTTGTCCTTAGGATAAAACGAAAATCTTGTGGTTTGGATACATGAAAGAACCACATTGATAAGCCTTTTTTGGGAAAAAAACATCAAGACCAAGGAACACAATGGCTAGTAGCTTACTGCAGCATTTTTAGGAAATGGCAGCTTAATCTCGCATCCTATCTATTCCTTTCCTCCTTGTCTCCTCCTCCAAGCTCTCCTTCGCTGCCTCCACATCCTCTTATTCGGCCCATCTCCCGTCCCTGCAAGCATGTCCTTCCCCACCACACTTCTCCTTGATCTTCTTCGTCGTCTCCTTCATCACCCCCCACTCATCATGCAGTATTGTCTGCTTTGCTTTCTTCCCCCATGCCCTGCACAGTCTCCACCACCCTGCTTGCCTCCTCCTTGGTCTTGTACTGTGCTATTCACCATAAGTATTATTTTTAATAATTCTTTCAAATTTCTGGTGTCAAAGAATTGTTAGTCTACCATGCTAACATCATGAAGGAAGTGAAGTTCTTCAAAAAATTTCCAATATTTCTCGGATGAATGCAGATGTAGGGTTTCCATATCCATATATATATATGAGGACGTAATAAAGGCCAGACAGTTTTATTTCTTATCCTGGTCCCTTGGCAATTCTTATAGAGGATGATGAACTTGCATTAACCACACTCTAAAAAGACTATAGGAGGAGATATATATAGACAACTATCAGTAGAGGAGAAGAAGAGAAGGTTGTTACAACTGTACAACTGTTATAACAGAAATAACAAGTCTGTTAGAACAGACTGAAGTAATGAATCAGTAATATCTCTACGGCTGAGATATATCTATTGTACGCCCCCTCAAGATAGATGTCTCATCAGCTACGCCTATCTTGGACTGTAATTTCTGAAAACGTCGCTGAGCAAAAGGCTTAGTTAGAAGGTCAGCCAGTTGATCCTGTGTATTTATATGAGAAACATTCAACATTCCTCAGGAGACATAGTCACGAACGAAGTGCAAATCTATGGCAATATGCTTCATTCGGGAGTGAAGAACCGGATGAAGACTCAAATGAGTTGAACCAATATTATCACAGAAAAGATCCGGCGGCTTAGAGAGCTTGACACCTAGTTTCCCAAGCAAGGAAACTAACCAAGCAATCTCAGAGGTGGCCATTGTTAAAGCGCGATACTTTGCTTCTGTGGATGACCGAGCAACAGCCCATTGTTTACGAGTATTCCATGAGATTGGCGATTGACCAAGGAAGATGATATAGGCCGAAGTAGAAGTTTGGTCATTAACATTGCATGCCCAGTCTGCATCAGAGAACCCCCGAAGCTGAATGGAAGAGGAGGAAGAGAACTGCAGTAAAACTCCATAGAAAATTGTCTGTTTGAGATACCGAAGTAATCGCTTAAAGGCAACCCAATGAGATTCAGTGGGACAATGCATAAACTGAGCAAGTTTGTTCACTGAAAAACTAATGTCAGGACAGGTGATGGCTAAATATTGAAGAATGCCAATGAAGCTTCTGTAGACAGTGCCGTCTGTTGAAGGAGAACCATCATCAAGCTGCAGCTAAGGTTTGGTTGCCAAGGGAGTGTGCACTGACTTGGATCCTTCCATGTGAGCACGTTCAAGAAGATCCCAAATATATTTGTGCTGAGTTAAAAACAACCCCTAAGGTATTGGAATGAGCTCAACACCAAGAAAGAAATGCAAGGGACCAAGATCCTTCAGAGAGAACTGCTTGGCAAGGCGTTCAATCACTTGGGAGACAAACACAGGCTGATTCTTTGTAATAATGAGATCATCTAAATAGATCAAACAATAACAAAGAACATCATCCTTGTTGTAGATGAAAAGAGAAGAATCAGACTTGGAATTGATAAAACCCAAACCCATGATAAAGCTTCTTAATTCCTGATACCAAGCACACGACGCCTGTTTCAGGCCATAAATGGACCTCTTGAGATGACAGACATGGTGGGAAAACTGCTAATCAACAAATCCGGCAAGCTAAGCCATGTAGACTTCATCCACTAGTGTGTCATGCAAGAAGGCATTGTTAACATCCAGTTGCTGCAGGGACCAACCATGCTGAACAGCTAAGGAGAGAATTGTTTGAACAGTCGCTGGTTTAATAACAGGACTGAATGTTTCCGAGTAGTCAAGTCCAGGTTATTGATGAAAGCCTTTGGCAACCAGACGAGCTTTGAACTTCCCAACAGCGCCATTAGGCAACCGTTTAATTTGAAATACCCACCGGAACCCCAGCAAGTTTTGTGATGGAGATGGAGGAACTAATTCCCAAGTACCATGACGAAGAAGAGCATTGAACTCAATAGACATAGCCTCCCTCCATTTCAGATCCTTCAAGGCTTAAGAGACACACGTAGGTTCCATGATTGATGGTATAGGATGTTTGGTGATAGAGAAAAACTATTTAGGCTTGAAAATGTTATTCATAGATCTAGTAACTATAGTACGCCGTGAATGTGAATTGTGCTAGGAATGCAGAGGTTCAGAGGATAAAACAGGACACTGGGAGGGCGATGAAGAAACAGCCTGAGAAGACAGAAGTATACCAGATGAAGCTGGAAGTTGTCCGGAGCTAGCAGAAGAAGAAACAGAAGTAGAGGGCACACAAGTCCGAGTAGCAGAGGCTGGAGAATACTACCGAACCACTGGAGGGACATCTGGAATAGACTCATCAGAGATAGCTTGCGATGGTGAGGAGAAAACAGAACTTGAACCAATAGAGGAAAAAATCTGAGAGATAGTCGCAAAAGGCATAAACTCCTCTGCAAAGACAACATGCCGATATAGATAGAGTTTCTTTTGTGATAAATTCCAGCATTTGTAGGCACTTTATTGAGTGGAGTAGCCAAGAAAGACAAACGGATGAGATTTGGGCTGTAGTTTGTTAGAATTATATGGCTTTAGCCATGGAAAACATAAGCAGCCAAAGGTCTTAAGGTAAAGATAATTGGGAGAGCAACCAAATAGGACATGAAAGGGGCTCTTGAATTGCAAAAGAGTAAGCATACGATTTATAAGAAAAATAGCCGTTTGAAAAGCATGAGACCAGAATTGAAGGGGCAACGATGCTTGATGAAGAAGAGTTAATCATGTTTCCACAATATGCCTATGACGACGTTCAGAAGTACCATTTTGCTGTGGCGTATGGGAAGCAGTAGTAAACCAACCAATACCATGAGTAGCCAGGTAAAGTTTGAGTTTTAAAAAGTCCCCACCATTGTCGGAATATAATTTTTTTACAGGAAGTTCAAATTGTTTTTCTAATAGAGTTCGAAGATGGATGAAAAGTTGTGTAACTTCATATTTGTGAACCATAGGAAAGAGCCATGAATACTTGGTATAATGATCAATGAAAACAACATAGTACCTATAGCCATCCACCGACTTTTGAGGAGACGGACCCCAAACATCAGAATAGAAAAATTCAAGAGGTTTTGTACTAACAAGTGAAGAGGAATGAAAAGGAAGCTGGTGAACTTTATTGCAGTGACATGAACTATAAACATCATAAGATTTGGAAGTGCTGGAAACAGGAAGCGAATGCAGGTGAATGATCTTGGAGACAATCTGGGAGCTTGGATGACCTAAACGCCTATGCCAGCCATCCAAGGAGGTTTTCTCACCAACGCAAGCTAGCACTTGGGACGGTGAAGTCTTGGACAGAGCCTTCAGTAGATAGATGCCATTCTTACAGACACCCCGAAGAAAAGGTGCCCCTGTTCTCATGTCCTTTACCAGATAATGCCAAGGAAAAAATTCAACAGACACATGATTAGTTTTAGTGAATTCATGATCTGAAATAAGGTTTTTCTTAATATCAGGAACACATAAGGTGTCATGAAGATTGAAGGTGCAGGAGGAGGAAGGAAGAACTACAGAACCCACATGAGTAATTGGCAAACCTGATCCATCAACAATAACCACTTCATCTGTACCATTATATTCAAAGTGGATGGTCAGATTAGCAAGATCAGAGGTGACATTATGGGAAGCCGCTGAGTCCACAAACCATTTCTTCGGACCATGAGTAGTAGAAGTAGCAGTGTAATTGGCGTTTGCATCTCCTCCTTTGGCTTTAATCATTTGGCGATATGTGCGAGCAGAATGACCAACCTTATCACACCATTAGCAAGTGATAGTGGATCGATTCTGCTTGGAGAAGAAGGATGGCAGCAAGGTTGTGGTTTTGCTAGCGAGTGAAAGGCTTAGATTTCATATTAGCAGCATTTGCAGTGACCACCAAAGGATTGACAGTGCTATCAAGACGATGCAAATAAGCTTCATGAGATACTAAGAGATTATGAAGCTTTTCAAAAGAAAAAGGTTTCTCCCTGGCACGGATCGGTGCCACAATGTTCCGAAATTCAAAGCCTAATCCATTAAGAATATAAAGTGTTTGATCATCAAAAGATAATGGAATGTCAATGGCAGCAAGCTCATCAGCAAAACCCTTGACTGATTGTAGGAACTCAGTCATAGAGGAGGATCCTCGTTGAGCCAAGGATAGAGACTCCTTGAATTGCATCACACGGGAGCGTGACTTGTTTGTATATAGGCGAGTAAGGGTCATCCATGCCTCATGAGATGTTTCACATGTTGCAATAAGTGGGATAACAGTCTCAGAGACAAAGGAAAAGATGGCATGAAGGATTAGCTTATCTTGTCGGAGCCAATGGGAGTACATGGCTGCTGTGGAGTGATTGATCATAACCCTATTTGATTTTGATGAGATCAAAGCATTTGAGTATATCTTATGCTTACTAATGAATTCAATCTAGTGTTTCAGTGAAAATCTTATAAATTTATGGTTAAGTGCGTCTAGACTTGGTTCAAGATATTTTGGATAAGTTAAGAAGTCAAGTTGAACCAAAGTCTGAGACTCGAGTCGACTCTGGGATATTACGAGTCGACTCCAAGCGTATCAGAAGCACTGGCACAGGCTCGAGTCGACTCCGGAACATTACGAGTCGACTCCGACTGAGAACAGACAGATGAACAGAAAGACTCAATTCAAAACCTGTCAACGAGTCGACTCCTAAAGAGCGCGAGTCGACTCCGAAGCTTGCCGAGTCGACTCTAGAGTAGTATGAGTCGACTCCAGGGAGTTACAGACAAAAAGTCAGAGAGCAATTTTCGACCCTGAGAGCCGAGTCGACTCCTGAGGAACGCGAGTCGACTCCGATGGTTGGCAGGTCGACTCCAAAGAAAGCTAGAGTCGACTCTCAGTGTTATACTAGGCAAAAGTCAGAGAGCAGTTTTCGGACACTGAGATCCGAGTCGACTCCCGCAATGCCCGAGTCGACTCCGAGACAGCGCGACCCCAAAAAGACAGAAGACCGAATTGTTGTCTCTGAGACGCGAGTCGACTCCAAGACAGCTCGAGTCGACTCCAAGGCAGCGCTACACCAAAAAGACAGAAGGCTGTGTTTCGGAAACTGAGAGCCGAGTCGACTCCGGAACAGCTCGAGTCGACTCTAAGACTGGACGAGCCAAAAGACAGAAGATCGGAAGTTCGGGCTCTGAGCGCCGAGTCGACTCCCAGTATTTCCGAGTCGACTCGAGTGGGCCAAGTTGAAGAATAGCTCTGTGGATTTCATGGGATGAGCCGACTCCAAAAATGCCAGGTCAGCTCCAAGTTTTGGCGAGTCGACTCCAGGTTAAGTCGAGTCGACTCCCAGTCGAGAAGCTCACTTTAATTCAAATCCGGAACAGTTGCCGAGCTGACTCCAGAAAAGCATGAGTCGACTCCCGCTACAGCCAAGTCGACTCCAGATCGCGCGAGTCGACTCCGACCCCAACGGACACATTGTCAGGATGTGCAGAGTGTACAGAACGGCTAGTAAAGTGAGTCTAACGGCTAGTTTCCGTGGGGAATGGCTTAAATAGCCACAGAGGACTGTAGCAAAGTAGAGAAGCAACATTCCACTCAAAGAAAACAAGAATCCCTCATCTGCAAACGATTTTTCAACGGAAAAGAAAGAAGAGCACCATTAACTCCATTCAACCGACTCTTCCCAGCATTAAAGAAGTCTCCTCCAGCCTTCAAGTCTTCCAGACATTCAAGAGGAGACAGAAAGTTCAAGAAGCCCTTCTCTACTCCAACTCAAACGTGTTTGAGGGCTCTAAACTTCTCTCTTAGTTATATCGCTGTATATCTGCTTTTTAGAAGCTCTATTTTTCTGTTTGTCTTTGTTCTTTCCATTTGGTCTTTACTTGATTCAATCAGGGGATTGAATCAAGGGTGTATAGGTTTGTTGGTGAGCCTAGGTTGAAACCAACGGTGTAAGGGTTCGATTGTGATCCCGGAAAAACAATCGGGGTGGTTCTAGTCGGTGAGCCTGGGAAAACCGACCGAGTTCGTTGTGACCTCGTAAAACAACAAGTTTGGTTGTGAGCTTGTAAAACAACCGGCTGTAATCCGAGGGGTTATAGTGAATTCCCAAGTGAGGCTTGGGGAGTGGACGTAGGAGCAAGGATTAGCTCCGAACCACTATAAAATCCTTGTGTTTGTGATTGTTTGTGTATCTCTCTTACTTTCATTTCATTCACAGCACATAGCATCTAATTAATCAACTTGCAAAAAGTGTTAATTAGTATTTCGCAAATCAAATAATTGTAATAATTATTTTAAAACCCAATTCACCCCCCCTCTTGGGTTGTTTATCTGGGCAACAGCTGCCGTAGCATCTCCTTGAGAGAAGGAAACTGTGGTCGGATGCTTGATCGTTCCATCAATGTAACCCATTAGATCATAGTCAATGAGCAATGAAACAAACTGAGCATGCCAAGATGAGAAGTTCAACGGCGTGAGTTTGAGAGGGAGCTGAGAGGACGCATTCATAGCTACCAGAGGTATGGTGGTATTGGCAGAAATGGGTGTGTGCACAACCAGAATGGTGGAGGAACTTGAATCTGCCATGAGCGGAAGCAGAAGGATCCTTTGTTGTTCGTGGAACTAAGGAAGCTCTGATACCATATAGAGGATGATGAACATGTATTAACCATACTCTAAAAAGATTACAAGAGGAGATATATATAGACAACTATCAGTATAGGAGAAAAGAGAAGGTTGTTACAATTGTACAACTGTTATAACAAAAATAACAATTCTGTTAGAACAGACTGAAGTAATGAATCAGTAATATCTCTACGGCTGAGATATATCTGTTATAATTCTAACTTCTTGTATAATCCTTAAAAACGAAATCAATAGACGACTGTTTCTTTGAGCCAGCACGCATTAAGGAGGGTATGCTAATGAGAAGCACAACAACTAAAAAGCAATAAGATTCGGGTGTTTAACTAAAAGAGATCCAAGGAAAAAAGAGTACCTGTGAGGATTCTGGAGCTGATGGAAACAGAGACGGTTGGGCCTGTAAGGCAGAGAGCCGAGGGTCGAGGGATGGGGAGGGGCTGGGGAAGGCCTTGGAGATGTTGGTGAACGATATACCTCGTCATCCACCAAACATGGCCGCCATCAGTGTTAACAACTCAGTCCGATCCTCTTCTTCTCCTTGTTTTCTCCCTTGATGTTTGGAGATCTCTTCTTTGCTTCTACACCGCTGTCCTGATCTCGTTGTCAGTAGAAATGCTATTGGGAGAAGGGAAATGGGGCGATTTGAGGCCGACAAGTGGGCGGCACGTTGCATGCATGTTGAGGCAAGTCAATACGTGATGAGAGTACGTCGTCTCGGCACCGGCATGGCACGGTCTAGCTCGAGGTAAGACCTCAGGTTTAATCATGGCCTGAAGTCTAGAATCTACACAGGAAACAAAGATTTTCTTAAATAATAAGATCCAATGCTTTTGCTGAGCTTCTAAACATATTTAATGAAATGTCCATTTGGGTACTAATATATTGAATTGCAGTATCTTTCAAGATATTCTGTATGATCCCTTCATCTCAATCATTAATCCAGCCATGCATTGCACTCAATCCTTTTCTGGAATATTTTTCAGTGATAAACAAATATGACGCACCTGATCGTGTCGAAGTTAAAAGTGTTGCATCGGAATTCAGGTGGTGGTGGCTGATAACAACTTGAATGGGACTGATTTATGCATGGATGCATTGGAGATGTTAATAAAATTATGAGAAGGTTTGCCCAGAGTGGTTGTAAGACCCGATGGCAACGATCGACATTCGCAATTCTAAGAGTACAATATGGTGAAAATACAGTGTGTATACCTAGGTATTAGAATGTAGTTGCTGATTGTCTTGCCAGAAAGGGAGCTAGGCTTCAAACATGGTTTGGCAATTAGATGCTTCCTTCTATAAGCAACTAAGCAAGTTTTTCTTTCTTTCTTCTTTTTTCTTAGATAGCCTTATATTAGCTAGTTAATGGCAGGAAAGTCTATATTTCTGGTGTAGTACTTTTTGAATATAAGCATTCTACAGGAGTCACGAGGGGGAAAAAAATCAATTGTAGATCTAAAATATACTATTAAAAAAGTGCATAATGAGGACACATTGATCCTTCTAATCAAACTATGCCATATCATTTACATCAATGAGGACATTATATAACACTCATGCAATCTCTATCTCCTCTGCTGCAGGCTGTTATATATTAACCTTCTGCAACTCTTCTATATTTTCACCTTACAACAACACTTCACAAATTCTTTTTAATAAATTTGCAAGAAGTGTCTCACTTTCTCCACTTTCCCTAAAAAACTATCCTTTTTACTTTTCCTTTCCATGTCCGGTCATCACTTACGGCTGATCTATGATGCCATGGTGCATGTGATAGTTTCAAGTAGAATTATTGTTTGATGGCTCTAGGAGTATTAAAAAAGAGAGAGGAAAAAACAAAAGTCTATTTGATGGATCATTACAATATAACCCAGGCAGCGTTTAGAAAATTTAAATACAAGGATGACATTTTAAATTTGGAGTTTTCTCTTCAAAATTGTGCATACAGTCACATCCAGTTGACAAATTGAACTGGGATAAACTTTTAATATGACTTTTGGGAGAAGAATTAGCAATTAATGTATTTTATTTTTTTAAAAAAATAAATTTTTAAATCATATTTAAATAAATTTCGGACTATGGCCATGCACTGCACTAATCTCCTAACTCGTTTTTGTGGACTCATCACCAAGACGAGTGCACGGTGAATTGAGCCCACAGAAAAGAAACGAGGTGATTGGTGTGATGCATATAGTGCGTGCAGGATATAATTTTCTGTTGACCTACACTCAGAACCCAAAAACTCTCTAACCTAGATTCATGAGCAAAACACTATGCTAAATGGCCACTGAGGTGGTAGCTTCGTGGAACTGGGTTATGACTTCCACCTGCGTGGTTCGAGTTCGAAACGCGCAGGCGTCGATTAAATGTAGAAACCAAATGCTCCTCGCTCGGACACGTGAGATGGAAGGGCTTATTAGTCCGCTGATAACCTCGATAGTGTTGGGTGTGACGTACTCACATGTTCGTGCCGGAGCCCAGAGGGCTGACCGAGCCAGGCCCATGGGTGGAAAAGGTATGAGTAAAAACAGCCGGTGTGCCCAATACGCGGTCAGTTCTGCCCGCATCGAACATTCTCCTGGTGAGGTGGGGGCTGCTACACGAGGGTGAGCTCCCCCCTTCCTCTTTTTCCTAAGCGAAAAAAAAAAAGCACACTATGCTAAATTTTAGATATAGAACAGTTTTCCTATAAAAATACATTTAAGGGAAATACCAATCGGCCACATTGTTTGAAATATAGACTTTGTTGTTTAACGGCGGCTCACACGGTGTCACACCCAATAAAAATGAATGCGACCAGCCTCGGCTTTCTTCACCGTATTGTTTGAAAGAAGATCCTCGTGGCTCGCCCAAGCCCGACATTCAAAAGCCCCGTGGCTCCGACGGCTGCTACAAGCCCTTTTTTTCTCCGCTCAGAGCTGCTACAAGCTTTTTTTCTCCGCTCACTAGAAAAGTTTAATCGAACATAAGAATCGGAGAGTTGGTGAGCTAAATTTCGAATCTAATGGAGATTATGGGCTGCACGACTTTTCCACAACCACCTAAATAATCAAGGGGGAATCTTCAAAGCACTTGACCACGAAACAAAGCATGTCAAGAGGAGCAGCCAGCCTTTAACCACAGCAAAACTTTGGAACATAATTGATTCTTGGCTGGTGTTCACGCAATCTAGCATCACACAAACAACATTTTTGAAAAAAAAAAGAAAATGACCAACAAACAAACTAATATGAACTGATTTTTGAATTTAATATTCAAAGCAGAATAATTTAGGCTTGACTCTTGATTGGAAATCTATTCTACGAGAATTACGGAATCAAGCACATGTTCCTTGTCCTATGGCTTTGATAAGGATCGAATAAAGGGTAGTTGCTTATGTAAAAGCTGAATTAAAAAGCTACAAATAATTTCATGAGATTCATGTTGGGTCAAATTCACTGGAGGAGGGGATTAAGACACCAAAACAAGGAATTATTATTATTTTTTCAGAAAAAAAGGTGCAAAACAAGGTGCCTGCTTGCTTTTAAGAAGACCCCCAATCCTCCCCTCAGCACCAATCTACCGAGTTCAAGAAACCATTGGGTTATAGCTCAATGGATTCCAAGCCATTCTCCCAGCTCCTGCTCCCTTCCACTGCTCCTCTCTCCCTTTGGCAGCTCCTGCTTATACTATCTCTGTTACTCCTATCACTTCTCCACTCATCATCCATAGCAGTTGCTTTGAGCTCCACAGCACTACTTGAGTCCCAAACCAGAGCTCTCCTCCACTGGAAATCCACTCTCCAAAGGCCACAAGCCCTCAGCTCATGGACTCTCTCCAACAACACATGCACTTGGCTCGGAATCACCTGCTGCTTGAATGGAAGCCAAGCCATCACCGAGATCAGCCTCCCTCGCGCCGGCCTGTCAGGTAAGCTTGACGGCCTCAACCTCTCCTCCTTTGCATCCCTCACCAGCCTCCACCTCCGACGCAACTACCTCTTCGGTGCCATGCCGCCCGGCATCGGCACCCTCTCCGCTCTCACTTCCCTCGATCTCTCTCACAATCTTCTCTCCGGCAACCTGCCACCTTCTCTCACCAATCTCTCTCATGTCTCCGAAGCCGACCTTTCTCACAACGAATTCACAGGTGACGCAGCTGCGTTCTTCTCTGCCAATTGGACAAAACTCGTCTCCCTTCGTCTCCAATTCAATCATTTCACTGGAACAATACCTTCTGAGATCCGCTCCCTTACAAATCTCAAGATCCTGCATCTCTACCAAAACCAGATATCCGGTTCCATACCTCCAGAAACTGGCAATGTCAGGAGCCTGGTTAGCCTGCACTTGGCCAACAACAAACTCACTGGTTTCATCCCTCCAGCCCTTGGTAACTTGACCGATCTCAGAACTCTTCACCTTTACCACAACAAGCTATCTGGTCATATTCCCAGTGAATTAGGAATGCTTTACAGACTCGAACAAATGGGAGCTCATGAGAATCATCTCATAGGTTCCATCCCTCCAAGTTTCGGCAACCTCACCAAGCTTACCAACTTGCAGCTCCATACTAACAAGATCTCGGGCTCCATTCCACGTGAAGTAGGAAACCTAGTGAACTTGTTTGTTTTAATGATCAATGATAATATTCTAACAGGTTCCATCCCCTCAAGTTTAGGAAACCTGACCAAGCTGAGTACACTGGACCTCCATACAAATAGGATTTCTGGCACCATTCCTCAGCCTTTTGGCAGTTTTAGAAGCCTCACTCATCTTCGCGTATTCGGTAATAAATTATCCGGCTCTTTGCCTCATGAGCTCGGAAATCTAACGAAGTTGGCTTCCTTGCAAATAGCTGACAACGAGTTCGCAGGAAGCTTGCCGCCGGATGTTTGCAAAGGAGGCGTGCTTCAACGTCTCGTTATAGCAAACAACCATTTTGAGGGCCCTCTTCCAAGGTCTCTGAAAAATTGCTCTACCTTGTTGAGAGTTCGCCTTGAAGGAAATCGACTCAAAGGTAACATCTCCCAAGACTTGGGGATATATCCAAATCTAATCTACATGGATATGAGCTACAACCAACTGCATGGAGAGCTTTCACAAAACTGGGCATACTGTCAGAATTTGACAATTCTACAGGTTTCTGGGAATCAGCTCACTGGAAAAATACCCCCTGAATTTGGGAAAATGCTGCAACTGCGTGTCCTAGATGTTTCTTCAAACCAGCTAGTTGGAGAGATACCAAGGGAGCTCAGTGGCATGAGCTCATTATTCCAGTTGAATTTGAGTGGTAACAGGCTATCTGGAATGATGCCTTCAGAAACTGGAGACTTGTCCAGCCTAGAAGTTCTTGATTTGTCTGATAACCATCTAAGCGGGCCGATATCAGGACAACTAGAGAATCTATCCAAGCTGCGTCTGTTGGATTTGAGTGAAAATGGATTCAATGGGAGCATTCCACCACAAATTGGTGAGATGGAAAGCTTGCAGGATCTACTTGATTTGAGTCATAATTGCCTTGAAGGAGAGATACCATCACAACTAGCAAGCTTGACTTACTTAGTATCTCTGAACTTGTCCCACAATAATTTATCTGGTGCCATGCCTTCATCTCTAGCAAGCATGATAAGCTTGACATCCATAGATGTCTCGTACAATGATCTGGAGGGCCCTCTTCCTCCAAGTAGATTATTTCAAAATGCTCCAGCGATGTGGTTTGCCGATAACAGAGGCTTATGTGGCGATGTGCAAAGTTTGCCTCCTTGTGGCCCGATCATGGAGAATACTAATGATTCAAGGAAACACCACATAATACCACGCATTGCTATTCCTCTCTTGGGCACTTTTGTTCTTTTGGTTATGTCCATCATTTTCATTGTGATGCTTTGCAAGAAAGAAAGGCCAGCAAAAGAAGAGGATGATGAAGTTATTATTGGAGATCTGTTTTCAGTATTGAATTTTGATGGGAGAGTTGCTTACAGTTACATTATTACTGCAACTGAAAATTTTGATGATAAATATTGTATTGGAAGGGGAGGATGTGGCAGTGTCTACAAAGTAGAACTTCCAACTAAGCAGGTGGTAGCAGTGAAAAAATTTCACATGATGGAAGAAGGGATTTTTAATGAGAGAAGCTTTCGAAATGAAATCCAAGCATTAATTGAAATTCGACATTGCAACATTGTAAAACTTTACGGGTTCTGCTCCAACACTCGATGCAATTTTCTTGTATACGAGTATATTGAGAGAGGAAGTTTAGCTACCATCCTACACAATCAAAATACAGCTATGGAATTGGGTTGGGATAAGAGAGCTGATATCATCAAAGATGTGGCCCATGCCTTATCATATATGCATCATGATTGTAATCCTTCCATAGTACATCAAGACATTTCAACTAACAATATCTTGTTAGATTTTGATTTTAAGGCCTATCTCTCAGACTTTGGCACTGCAAGGATTCTTAAACCTGATTCATCAAATTGGAGCATGGTTGCAGGAACATATGGATATGTTGCACCAGGTAAGTCATTTCTCCAAATTTCTCCATATTCAAGCAACTTGGCTCACCACTTACATTTGTATTTCATATTCCACATTATTTTATAGTAGGACTTTTTTTATTTGGTTCATCATTCCTTTAGAAAGAAATATATATTGACCGGCGTACAATTTCTTAATAAACCTATGGAGATTAAAAGCTACATGTTTTCATCTATGAACCTTTTAAAACTATCTATTATGAGCCTAGATTTCAAAATGTAAGTTTGTGGTTACAGTCAATTACCAAATTTTTATAACTATGAAGTAGAACTAACAAGCAATCAAGTCAATAAAAAAAAAGAAAACTATTACAAACTAGGAACTTCATTTAATTGATAATAGTGGGTAAGACTAATCATTTCTCTTCGTTTTTGCAGAACTTTCATACACGACAAGGGTGACTGAGAAATGTGATGTATATAGTTTTGGTGTAGTAATACTAGAAGTATTGATGGGGAGGCATCCAGGTGAGCTAATCTCATCTTTATCAACATTGGATAGCCAAGGAACATTACTAAGAGATATTCTGGATAACCGCATCTCACCTCCTCCAGCTCATATGACAAATGAAGTAGTGTTACTAACAACAACGGCATTTTCATGCGTACAAAATGTGCCACAAATACGACCAACCATGCAGAAAATATGCCACTTATTTGCAGCTTGCAACTCTTCAACCTTCTACACGCCTTTCAATTCAATCAGATTAAGCCAACTAGTGGATTCTTTATGTATTTAACTACCAGATCTTTTGTGTTGCATATTTTAAATGATAATTTTTCTATTACTCTAGAGCACTATAATTTGGACCTAAAGCAATTATATTGACCATCATGATAGTGTGTAACCACGATCCAAATATCTGAAAATGATATTATGGTTTCAATGGCTAAAACTCCTTGTCAATCATTCAAGAGGTCTAATGTTGTCCCATGAAACAATTAAATTCAAAAAATTAATTTGTTTTTCATCTCTCTTTTTCATGTGAATTATCTACTACTTGATAGATAGTCCATGGTGCCATACGTTCAATGCATGCAACTAATTCATGTGATCGCAATAGCTAACTAAGTGTTCGATAGCAATGTTTTTTTTAACTCTGCACAAACCAAGAAGATGGACTACTTGTAGATGGTTGCCATCCTATCATATGGATTAAATGATTGATTTAAGTGGTACGAGTATCAGAGATATAGCTATGATATAGTCACATATAGTGTAGAAAATGGATATAGGTGAAAGAAATGTTTGATGGATAGATTTGTTGCAACTCTTAGATAAAGAAGTTTGGTAGTGGAGAGTGGTAGAGAAGATACCGGAAGAAAGGGAGAAAATAGCATTTTTGTTGATCAAATATTAACCAAGTCTTTTTCCTTTTTATTTTGAGATTAGATGGGGCTAATCCCCACTTTCAACCCCGTAACCGTGCTGCCTCTCGAGGGTTAACTCTAGTGGGAATTGAGTCCTTGCCCCATTATCTAAGTGGCAAAGGATGATACTGTCCAAGCAAGTGCTTAGTGGTACCAAGTTAGTTGAAATTAAAATAAGACTTTAATTTATTATCAAAAGTTCTTGTTTTGCAAAAATATTAAATCCACGATAATTATCTAAATATAAGATGTTGCAAAGTTATAATGATGCTTAGAATACAATAGATGGGCATATGTTAGGTTTTAGACAAATTTGTTAATGGAAAACAAATGATTAGTTATTTTCTTTTTTTCTATAGAATTTTCATATACAATGAGAGCAAATGAAAATTGTGATATATATAATTTTGATGTAACAATACTTGAAGTAATTATGGGAAGGCATCTCGGTGATCTCATCTCTTTATTGTCATCATTAGACAACCAATGAATATTTTTTTAAAAATATGCTAAATCAATGGATCTCTCTACCTATTGCTCGCATGGAGAAAGAAGTGTTATTGCTAGTTACAATGGGATTGTCATGTGTATGCGTTATACATCAAGAAAGACCAATCATATCACTTATTTGCAGCTGGAAATTCTCTGGCTTTTTCGGGAGTCTTTAAATTCAATCAAATTATACTAATTAGTGGACAACTTAATATCAATGTAGGGTTAACAATTACGAAAGCCATATATACTTTGTATTACATAATAAATGATAGCTCTCTATTGCTTTGGAGCCAAGTTGTTTATTTCTATCATGTACAAGCATAAACTAGACATCCGAGCCTAATGTTATGGTTTTAAAAGGTTGGAACACAACACATACTATTTATATAAATAATTTGAGGAGAGATGTTTAATTGAATAGTTGTGATTCCACAAAACAATGACACATATAGGTATAGATTGTTCTTCATTATAGTTTATTTTCTATATTAATTAATTATGATGCAATGAATGACCTACAATCCTATGCATTCAATGCATGGAATTAATTTAATGTGGAATGATTATTTGATGACACCGGTCCCACAGGCAACTAATGGCTCACAAAATTTTTGGGATAGAGGGTTTTTTTGCTCTCCAAGACCTGTTTATTATTACACATACCAAAAGAATGGAGTACCATTGCTATCCTATTATATGCAAAATAAATAACTGATTAAACACATCATCCATAATTTTCATAATATAATTCATACCATTTCAACTAATAAATATATCTAAAAATAATAACATGACTATCAAACAAACATAATAACTTAAAAATAATAATACAACCATCTATCAAATATAATAATTCAAGTTAAAAAGAAATCCAATTACATCAAAGAAAATATAATGATAAATTTTCAATACAAGAGAATTTTGGTGAACAATCTAACTCTCCATTTTGCCTTCACCAATCCACGAACATATTATGTCAAAAGAAGAAAAAAATACAAAAAAATAAGCTCAATTAATAAGATAATTTATAATATAATTTGCACCATTTATTCAAAGTCTATAATTTTATTAATATCAAAAAAGATTTTATTAATTTTTTCATCTGCTACACCAAATATTAAAAATATTGGGTATTAATTAAGAGGTATATTTGGTTTTCAGTTCGATATCGGATTTAGTTTTGGATTGGATTCGAATAAAAAAATTATCAAAACTGAAATCCAAATTAAAACCAAACAATTTTTAATTTTTAGAACTATTATTCAAAATTATTTTTATTTAACTTTAATTAAAATTATCCTATTTATTTCGAGATGGATAAAATATTTGGATAACATTCTAGCAGGACAAGGAGCACTAATCGCACCCGGATCGTGGCTTGCACATCCGTCCCCTTCGCCGGAATAAGCAATCCCGGATTCCCGGCTCAACGGTCCAGTCACCTGCCTGCCGATCGCCCCCGGTCCAAAACTAGAGGCCGCGGCCGGTGACCGGAACCTGTTGTAACGTCACCCCTGTTTCCCAATCTCCGCTCCTCTATCTCTCTCTCTTCCCACCGGCGATGCCGGCCGCCGCCTCCGCCCCACTTCTCTTCACTCCCTCCTCGGCCCCTCAAACCCTAAAACCCCGACCTCTTCTCCCCTTCCAAACTCTAATTACTCGCCGTTCCGGCTCGCTCTGCGCGCCGCCCCATCCGCGGCTCGCCCGGGGCCTCTCCGTCTGCGCCGCCGTCGCCATCGAGAAGGAGACCCCGGAGAACGAGCGGCCGGAGACTTTCCTCCGAGCCGACGATGATCCCTCCTCCTCCTCCTCCTCCTCCGCCTCCGCCTCCGCCGCCCCGCCCTCTGTCCGGGCCCGCTTTGAGAGGATGATCCGGGAGGCACAGGACGAGGTTTGCGCCGCCATCGAGGCGGCCGACGGCGGGGGGAGGTTCAAGGAGGACGTGTGGTCGAGGCCGGGAGGGGGCGGGGGCATCAGCCGGGTGCTGCAGGATGGTGGGGTTTGGGAGAAGGCTGGGGTTAATGTGTCGGTGGTGTATGGTGTCATGCCCCCGGAGGCATATAGAGCTGCCAAAGGGGAGCCCGGTGCTGGTGGTGGGGATTCCTCGGTGAAGGCTAGGCCTGTCCCATTCTTTGCTGCTGGAATTATTTCGGTATGTGCTCGGAAATCCATAAATTTATCTCTTTTTCTAGTGAGAGTGTTCTAAAAGTATGTTTTAACACTTAAAAGGACATTTCTTGTTATAATATAAATTCCGGGGTACTAAATTTTTGATTTTGAAGCTGTTTAAAGTATGGAAAGGGATTTTGGTTCAGGTTTTTGGGATTTGGACCTTTTTTGTTATACAATTTGATGAGCTCATAACTAAACCCACCAGGTCACAACGGGTTCGGAAACCAAACCCCTGTTACCTGATGGGTCTGGACTTCGCCCCATGCGCGCGAACCAATGGAACGAGGAGCCAAGTCGATTGTGAGAGAGCTGGGAGCGAGAGGAAGACTCGCTCCACCGGTGGTTCTGTTGCGAGGATGGAGGAAGCGGAACACGCCGAAAGAAATGCATGGCCGGGTCTCTCGTGGGATGTGGGATGTGGAAGCGCTGAAGAGGCCTGGGGCTCTTGTGGGACGTGGGACGTGGAAGCGTGATGGCAGGGAGTGACAAGTGATGGCCCGGGATGCTCAACGGGAGGAAGTATTTAAATGGGCGGAAAGCCTTGGGTTTGGGGTGTGAAGAAAAGTAGTTGTATTTTCCTTATTTTATTTGCATTGGGCTGCTCTCGCCCGAAGAGAGCTGTTGGCTATTTTGCATGGGTTGTAAATAAAGAAAATCTCTTCTTCTCTTCCATTCTTCACTTCCTTCTTCTCTGAGTGGGACCTATCAGTGGCATCAGAGCCTGGAGGATGTCAAATAAAGAGAGGATCGATTGCCTAGAAGCCGAGATAGGCGTTGTACAGGAGGAGCTACGCGGCATGGAACTCTGAGCGGAAGGACGCTTCATCGAAATCCTGGAGGCCATCCGCGACCTACAAATATCTGTCCTATCGCGACCATCGCTGGAGCCACAGGCCTCGTTTCCTTCATCGCCACCGGGGGGAGGCCATGGGCGACTGGAAGACACCGTCGGTTACCCGCATCATCCAAGGATGGATTTTCCAAGGTTCACGGGGGATGATCCGATCGTCTTGCTTGACCGGGCGGAACAATATTTCGACAGCCAAGGAATTCCGGCCAACCGTCGGGTTTCCACCGCTTCGTTCTACTTGGACGGGGAGGCAAACTACTGGTGGCAATGGCTGCGTCAAGCTTATCGGGATGAAGGGCTGGTGAT
The DNA here is from genome assembly GCF_051530095.1 of Phoenix dactylifera. Classification (NCBI taxonomy): domain Eukaryota; kingdom Viridiplantae; phylum Streptophyta; class Magnoliopsida; order Arecales; family Arecaceae; genus Phoenix; species Phoenix dactylifera. The sequence continues at coordinate 18,115,723 of NC_143203.1, read as the reverse complement.
CACCTGGCAGCTCTTTGAGGAGCTGTTGGCGCGGTTCGGGCCCAATGAAAACGTCAACTTCAACGAGAAGTTGTCATGCATTCAACAGAAGGGAACGGTAAGGGAGTATTAACAAGAATTCGAGAAATTGGCCAACAGAGTTCGTGGCTGGCCGCAGGAGGCGCTGACCGAAACCTTCGTCGGAGGACTCAAGGAGGAGATAGCCAAAGAGGTACGAATGAGGCAACCCCAGTTGCTGTGGGAAGCCATTACCATTGCTCGCATGCTGGAGGAGCGGCTGGAGCAGAAGCAAAATACCCCACGACACATCGGGTTTCGCATCACAGGGAGCACCAAGGCTCCAACCACGTCGATTCCTGGAACCAGCACTTTTCCATCCTCGTCTACCTCTGTGCTGCGACTTCCTGCGCCAACACCAGTCCGGCAAATCACTTGGGAAGAGATGTAGCAGCGTCGGGAGTGCGGGCTCTGCTTCAAATGCAACGAACGTTTCACTCCAGGGCACCGGTGTAAAACTCCACAGGTCCATTTGATTGAAGCAGACTGTGAGGAAGAACTAGAAGCACCGACTGGCAGGGATCCTGGGCAATACGTAGAAGACAGGACCGAAGAAGGCACGCCTCCGATGATATCATTACACGCCCTATCAGGGTGGAACGTGCCAAAGACCATGCGCGTCAGGGTCCATATCCGGGGACAACCGCTGATGGTCCTCATCGACAGCGGATCGACCCACAATTTCTTGAGCAACCAAATTGCCAAGATGCTCCAACTGCCGGTAGACACCATAGAGGAGTTCAGAATCCGTGTTGCCAATGGAGAAACTCTCCAGTGCCAGGAGAGGTTTCGCTCAGTCAACATAGAGCTGCAAGGGAAGCGTTTCTTGGTAACCTTCTACAGGCTGCCATTGGTAGGATTGGATGCCGTCCTAGGTATCCAATGGCTGGAAATGCTGGGCCCTGTGCTCTGCGACTGGAAGCATCTGACAATGAGGTTCCAGTGGAATGGCCAAGAATGTGAGATTTCAGGACGACCTTCACGACCGGTACATGCCCTTGATCCACAAGGGGTGCACCGAGAAATCAAAGGGAGAACCCAGTTATTCGCCATCTTTGTCCAGGAAGGAGGACAACAACCACTCTCGGCTGAGGCAGAGAAGCAACCTCCTGACCTGCGGCAGTTACTGGCTGAGTACTCGCCACTCTTCGAGGAGCCTCGAGGTTTACCACCGGAGCGACCTTTCGTCCATCGGATACCCTTCCAAGAAGAACGTCAGCGGTCAATGTTCGTTCATATCGGTATGCTTATTACCAGAAGAACGAGATCGAACGTCAGGTGGCTGAGATGCTCGAAACGGGGATCATCAGGGAAAGTCAGAGCCCATTTTTTTCCCCGGTGTTGCTCGTGAAGAAGAAAGATGGGACCTGGAGGTTCTGCACCGACTACCGTGTGCTCAATGCCTCCACCATCAAGGATAGGTTTCCCATACCGACAGTGGACGACATGCTCGATGAACTCTACGGGGCGCGGTACTTCTCCAAACTGGATCTCCGGGCAGGCTACCACCAAATCAGGGTTCACCAGGAAGACATCCCTAAGACTGCTTTCCGAACCCACCACGGGCACTTCGAATACTTGGTAATGCCCTTCGGGCTGTGCAATGCCTTGTCCACATTCCAGGCTGCCATGAACTCCATCTTCAGAAGATATCTGAGAAAATTCATTCTAGTATTCTTCGATGATATCGTAGTATATAGTGCTACGTGGGAGCTGCACCTATCTCATCTTGACACAACCTTACAAATCCTTACTGAACATCGGTTCTATTTGAAACCAACCAAGTGTTCGTTCGGGCAACAACAAGTCGAGTACCTTGGCCACATTGTTTCGGCCAAGGGGGTGCAAGTTGACGCCACCAAGATCCAAGCCATGCAGGGATGGCCACGACCGACGAATGTGACAGAGCTTCGAGGGTTCCTTGGGTTGACAGGGTATTACAGGAAATTCGTCAGGGACTAAGGGATCATCGTTGCACCCCTGACAAACTTGTTGAGAAAAGGGCACTTTCAGTGGAGTCCTCAGGATGAGGAAGCTTTCCTTCGCCTCAAACAAGCTATGATGACGACCCCAGTGCTCGCGATGCCTAACTTTTCGGGGACGTTTGTTATTGAAGTGGATGCTTCCGATAAGGGGATCGGGGCAGTGCTATCACAGAATGGGAGACCCATTGCATACATGAGCAAGGCACTGGATTTAACGAAGAAAGGATGGTCCACCTATGTGAAGGAGATGTGGCGATTATGGAAGCAGTGCGACTGTGGCGACCCTATGTGTTGGGAAGGAAATTTCAAATCTGCACCGATCAAAAGAGCCTACGACACTTCTTGGAGCAACGGGTGAGCACGCCAGAGCAGCCAAAGTAGGTGGCCAAACTACTGGGATATGAATATGAGATCGTCTACAAACCTGAGAGGGATAACACAGCCACGGACGCCTTGTCATGCCAACCCGAAATCGCCTTGCTTCAAGCCATCAGTCGGCCGCTCTTCGATATCTGGGGGGAGATACGAGTGGCCAACCGAGAGAACTCGTATTTACAAGGCAAGTTACAGCAACTCGACACCGCACTAGATCACACGAAGGACTACCAGCTCAAAGAAGGAGTCCTGTACTACAAGGGTCGGGTCTTGATTCCCCTGGGATCCCCCCCGTGCAACAAACTGATGGAGGAATTCCATAACACCAAGATCGGAGGGCATTCCGAAGTTTTACGAACTTATAAGCGGATCTCTCAAGCCTTCTACTGGGAAGCAATGAAGAAGGATATCCGATGATTTGTGGCGGAATGCATGGTCTGTCAGCAATAAAAGTATGAAGCACAGGCTCTGGCTGGGCTACTACAACCCCTTCCGACACCTACGCAAGTCTGGGAAGATATATCCTTGGACTTCATTGAAGGGTTACCACGATCCAGAGGTAAAAATATGATACTAGTCATCGTCGATCGATCGACAAAATACGCCCATTTCTTGCCTCTATCTCATCTGTATATGGCTAAGGGAGTAGCTGAGCTTTTTATAACTCAAGTGGCTCGCTTACATGGGATGCCAAGGTCAATTGTTAGTGATCGGGACCCTATGTTTGTAAGCGCATTTTGGCGAGAGTTCTTCAAACTGCAAGGGACTACCCTCAACATGAGCTCGGCTTATCACCCACAGTTCGATGGGCAGACTGAGGTGGTTAACAGGTGCGTGGAGCAGTATCTTAGATGCATGTGCAGTCAGTTCCCAAAGACGTGGGAGCACAATTTGACTTGGGCGGAATACTGGTACAATACCACTTTCCATTCCACTGCCGCGATGATGCCGTTTCAAGCTTTATATGGGAGAGCTCCGCCTTCCATTATTTGGTATATGGACGGAGTGTTAGCCATTGATGAGGTCGATAGGAACTTGTTCGGCCGTGATTAGTTGATAAGGGAGCTAAAATGCAACTTGAAGAAGGCACAGAATCGATGAAACAGCAGGCCGACAAAAAACGGAGGGAAGTGACCTACGAAGAAGGGGAATGGGTGTTTCTCAAATTCCCTCCCTACCGACAACAGACGGTCTTTCGACGAGCCCATCAGAAACTCGCCCAGAAGTATTTCGGACCTTATCATGTCATTGAACGAGTAGGATCAATGGCGTACCGGCTGCAGTTACTGAAAACAGCCAAGGTCCACCTAGTGTTCCATGTATTACTCCTCAAGAGGAAACTAGGAGAGGGGCAAGCTTCCTGTACCGCTCCACCACCAATACGCGAGGATGGAAACTTGGTGTTGGAGCCTGGACTTGTTAAAGACTACGGCTAGGTCAACAAAGGAGGAAGGCTAACAGAAGAAATCCTTGTACAATGGCGTTCGCTTCCTGAAGAGGATGCAACCTGGGAGGATTATGGTCATTTGAAGGAACAATACCCTGAGACAAACCTTGAGGACAAGGTTTCAATTGATGGAGGGAGGGATGATGAGCTCATAACTAAACCCACCAGGTCACAACGGGTTCAGAAACCAAACCCCCGTTACCTGATGGGTCTGGACTTCGCCCCACGCGCGCGAACCAATGGAACGAGGAGCCAAGTCGACTGTGAGAGAGCTGGGAGCGAGAGGAAGACTCGCTCCACCGGTGGTTCTGTTGCGAGGACGGAGGAAGCGGAACACGCCGAAGGAAATGCATGGCCGGGTCTCTCGTGGGATGTGGGACGTGGAAGCGTTGAAGAGGCCCGGGGCTCTCGTGGGACGTGGGACGTGGGACGTGGAAGCGTGATGGCAGGGAGTGACAAGTGATGGCCCGGGATGCTCAACGGGAGGAAGTATTTAAATGGTGGGAAAGCCTTGGGTTTGGGGTGTGAAGAAAAGTAGTTGTATTTCCCTTATTTTATTTGCATTGGGCTGCTCTCGCCCGAAGAGAGCTGTTGGCTGTTTTGCATGGGTTGTAAATAAAGAAAATCTCTTCTTCTCTTCCATTCTTCACTTCCTTCTTCTCTGAGTGGGACCTATCACAATTCAGTGAAAAAAATGAAAAATCTAAATTTCCGGTGATCTGTGATATAAGTCATTAAAATTGATAGGTCTTATTTCTTTATTTTTTAAATTATCTTCAGAGCACCAATGCTCATTCTTGTTTTGTACACGTGACTTAAAATCCAGTCTAATGAAAATCTTCTGATGTTTTATTTGATTCTTATTTCTTATCTATTGTACCATTTTGCCGAACACTTGCCCATTCTACTAAAGAAATATTAAGTTGATTTCACTCTCTTAACTGATAATTAGATATTGCACTTTAGCATATAATACCTCTGCAATCATTTTTTTTCATTTATCTCTTTCCAGTTGGGATTAATCTGTTCTTCTTCTAGTCATATGTGGCGACTATCAAAGTATGAAAGAAAACACAGCTTATAGGAAACCTGTTTCCTTTCATTTAGCATCATTTCCTTGCAGATTCTTGCTTCTACACTCTCATTATCTTAAGCTCTTGTCATTTTTCTTGATACATCTCACATGTTATGTTATTATATTTATTTTAATATTTTATTATTTGTGCATTGATACTAGATGGATAGTGTCTATTTTTTATCCCAAGAATTCCTTGTTCATGGATGAAATTATTTTACTTGAAGAGACACTAATAAGTTTAATTGTTAGATTGTATTACGTCCATGGGAGAAACTTCCTCACTCACATACTGGATAGGTGGACCAGTACTCACTTGGTCATGTGGTGTTATTAACATGGCAAATTTCTGTTAGCTATCAATTTTGAGTCATGTGGTGTTATTAATCCGATTGCTATGAATTTTGATAGCTAACAGAAATCTGTTGTTCTTATCTTTGCCATTTTGAATTTGTTATGAGACAAAGATTGTGAGGCTCGAGGAAATTTTTTAAGAAAATGGTAATGCCTACATTGTTTTGGGGATTGGAACATTTGACATTAAGGAGATTCCTTTCATATATAATGATTGTTAAAGCGATGAAAATGTTAACGTGGCGGTGGCTGTCTGTTGCAATCAAGAAGGCTTTTCATCAGGGGTGGATCTAGGAATTTTGGACAAGGTGTCATCATTATTATTTAATGAATAATTCTGAACATAAATCTAGATATTCCCTTGACTTTGTGATCCGATCATAGTGAAGGGGAAGTCTATCTGAATCTCTAAAATAAAGTTATAAATAATAAGAATTCTAGAAAAGGTAAGGTTCTACTGTCATTCATCAAATTTTCGTTATCCACGAATTATGGTACATGTCATGGGCGGAATGTAGAATCTCTTTGCTTTCACTCCCCCCATTCCAGTTCTTCTATTCTCCTTTTCCAAAATCATGGCGTATACCCTCTATTTATACTAGGGAGATCACCATTAGTTGAATCGAATTCTTCTTCTAGCTAAAGGAGTAGAAAGTACAAGTTTTCTACTATTCTATAGAGTTGCATCTCTTTATTTATGTTGGATCCTCTCCTAGTTAGAAGAGAATGAAACTTCCCTCCTTTTGTGTTAGTGAAGTCTAGTCCAAGTTTATAGGATGAAACTTTCCTCCTATTTTAAAGATTCTCAAAGTTGGCAGAAGTTAGATCTTCATTCCTACATCAACTTCATCCCTATTGTGTCGCCAAATTCTTTCCAAATTAGAAGTTATGGCATCTTGAAATTTTAGTACTTGATTGAGTCTTGGATGTAGCGGATCTCTTGAAGCTTGTCTTGACTCATCCAAAGTAGCCAGATTAGTCCAGATGAGTAAGATAATCCTCCTAGATTAGAGCTCCTTCCATTTAGGAAATTTAACTCCTTTTAAATTAAAACTCAACATTTTAGTTTGCTAGTTTGAGTTCATCCTCTACTATGAAGTATCCGCCTCTTTCAGCTTTGATAGAATAAACTTACCCCCAAATGTTGGAGAATTTGTGACAGGAGTTGCATGTATTGAAGTTGAAGGCATCAGTTGAGCCACAAGCTCTATGAGATACAATTTTCTCCTTAATTGAATGAGGTAATACTTTGTCATTATCCATCAAGGTAGAAGCCATCCTCCCCTTTGTCTTTTATGTACCCAAAAGCTATTGTCCTATTTGCTTATATTGCTCATGTGTCTGGACTATATACTAGGGCTCAGGATCAGCCTTTAATACCAACTTGATCTGATCATGAAAGAAAGAAATTCCTTCAACGTGCTCCACTCAAAGCTCTTTAATAAAATAGTAAAAAATAAGAATTTTAGAGAGTGAGGCTCTAGGCTCTTTATTTTCGTTAATTTGTGAAGATCAACAAATTATGGATGGAAAGTAGAATCTGTGCTCTCTGCTTTCACCCCCTCTATGGGGTTTTGGTGGGTGGAAAGTAGAGTTTATGCTTTTTGCTTGTACCCCTATTCTCTTTCTTCTATTCTCTTTCTCCAAATCATGACATATGCCTTTTATTTACACTAGTGCGGTCCTTGTCCGAGTTGAATTCTTCTTTTAGCTAAAAAGAGGAGAAGGTACAATTTCTCTACTATTCTATAGATGTGCACTCTCTTTAGTTGAGTTGAATTCCTCTCCTAGTTAGACAAGGATGAAACTTTCCTCTTTTTATGATAATGAGGCCCAATCTAAATTGGATTGGATTCCTCTCCTAATTAAAAGAGAATACAAATTAGAACAATAATAAAATATTTTATTTTTTTTCAAAAGCTATATCTTGATCCCTACATCACGTGATGTGTTGTCAAATTCTTCCTAGATTAAAAGTTATGGCTTCTCAAAATTTTGGTACTTAATTGAGTCCTGGATAAAGCAAATCTCTCGACGCTTGTCTAGAATCACTTGAAGTGGCCAGGTTGGCCTACAATGGCTTAGATGAGCCTTGTGAATCACTTTGCAATAATCATTTATATTTTGTAAAATAATTGACATAAAGTAATGTGTTTTCAAATAGCTTTATGTACTTCTGATTGAATTTAACAACAATATATACCTCTCTTAATACGTAAAGTTACAAAACGATTAAATTCAAAATATAATCAATGGATAAAAAATATCAATCATGAGATGCTTGTAAATAAATTTGAATTTATTGTATGAGGTCGTTTTCTCCAAATCATCATGGGAGAGCATTGTTAGGGCTGTAAAGGTCAGTGGACTCAAAGAATGAGCAAACAGGATATATCCACAAAGAGGCATAGTTATAGAAGCCTCAAAATATAAATACATTCAATCTTTTATCCAAGGAATTAATCATAAAATATTGTGAAAGCATCAACTATAATTTCTAATTTCTCCCAGTTCTGTTTCCTAGATCCTAAGATCAGTATATTCATTTATTGGACTCTTTATTTTTGATTCTATCTAGCATAGTTCACACATACTTCTACTTCTCACAAATTCTAAATTCTCAACTTTTGTATATTGCACATCAATCTTAAATCCAAATAATCCAAGCTTTGTACAAGTACTCTTTGGATATAATAAATTGCAATAGAGAACAATGATCTTTATTTGCTATAGAGATATTCACCTTTTGAAAGTGAAAAGAAATAAGGGAAAAAAAAGTATACAAGGTGCAATTTTGCTATCACTTACTCATGGAATTATTATTATTTATCTCAAAAAGATAGATAGGTAATGTTTAACAATGGTCGTAAGCCATCTTTTGGAAGACGGCCTAAGTCAAGGAGAAGCATACGCACACATGCATACACACAAAGAGAGATAGAGAGAGAAGTGGAAGAGTTGGAGAGAGAGTTGATTGATTGGGCTTTTTTTATCTAGAATATGAGGGATTGAGCTGGAAGGTTTGGTGCTAGAGCATGGTTGTAGGGAGGCAAGAGTTGCAACACTAAAGCAATTTCAAGTTTCAAAATCTAGAACAAATATATGGAAGGAAGCCAAATATGAGCTATAGATTTTCTTCTGTTTAGTGCCTGCGGAAGCAAACCTACATAAGAAGGATGGGATGTGACATCCAAAACTGAAAAACTAGAGAGTATTTACTTTTTTATTCATGAGGTTGCCAAAATTGAGGTTCAAGTGTGCTCCGTAGGTGACATGGTCATGCGGATTCGCATGGAGAGGGGCCCACTCACCTACAGATAGATGGTTAGTGCTAGGGGGCAAGAACCTGGTGTATATATTTTTCCAAAAACGGTAATCCCCCTCTATTTTCATCTCGACATGAAAAGTCAGAGCGACTGAAAGACTCATAAGGTTATAGTGCGGGATCAGTTCAATGTGAATAGTTATATAATCTAATTTACTTCAAATAAAGACAAAAGGGAATCCATGGTGACAGAGAAAGATGAAGCAAAGAAAGTGCATAGCATGGCACCCCGTAACAATGGAATTGAGCTTGGCCCTGTCTCGGCCTTAATAAGCAGTTGAATCCTTTGCATGAGGAAGTCACCTCAGTCACAGCCCGCGCACCTCCCTCCTGCACCCCCCCCATCTGTCCTTGCTTTTCGTCTTTTGTTTTAGTGTCGAATCATATCTTCATCTCATATGTTCCTTAGATCCATAAAACTGTCTCTAATAAGAATAAATTGTTGTGTTTTAAGTTTTTTCATTAACATCTGTGACATGGTTTTATGTTTCAGCCAGAAATCTAGAAACAAAACTTAACAATTTCAGTCTGAATCAATCTAAAACTGTGGTAGGTTGGAGATTTAGTAAAATCAATTTATGGGTAAAATATAGCATATGTTGGCAATTTGTGATTGTTTGGGTTATTTTCTCTTTTCTTTAAATTTCAGGAAGCATGTTGTCAAAATTAAAGTCTGAATTTTTCCCCTTCTGAGAAGATTTGGAAGCAACATGATGTTTAGTTCTTAAGAAATTCAGAGAAGTAACTAATTGTCATGATTCAGCTATTCTAGTGTCAAATATCAATCATTTTGACTTTCATTTCTTGGATTCTCATCAAAGAATGATCTGAAGTATTGCATTATCAAATAGCATAAAGTTGATTTTAACCTATTACTTCTAAAGTAACATTTTTTTTGACTGTCTTAGCATGAAGTCAATGAAGAAAATGCTGAGGTATCTCGAACAATTAATAGAATAAAAGGATTTCTAGTCTATTTTCTTTATTTTTTTGGATTTTTCATAATTTAAGTTTTATTTTTGAACCAAATTTTTTGATTGAAACTAGAGTGGAACTGCCAAAATCATTTAAAGCATCCAAAATAAAACTCATTTGGCCAAACAGAAAGTAAAACCATGATTGACTTTCCAACCCTTGTTGTAATCTGATTAAAAATTGCGTACTGACATGTGATGACATAATTCCAGATCTTCTCAGCTTTGCTCTTTTTCTAATCAGGATATGGTAAATTAATATTAGACCAATAATTTTAACATGTCTACCTTTTAGATAATAAATTTATTTTATGTGTTGAAGTAGTGCTTTTAATTGGAAAAGAGATTTAAGGAATGTGTCAGAAGCACCAGACTTTTGTTCTGCTTGTATTGAAATTTCTTTTTGCTTTTCTGTCTAAGATTTCCACTCCTTTTCAAAATAATTAAAATTCTCAAGGCATATAATATAATATACATGCAGACAAATACTTTACTGGTTTTATGGTCATAATTTATGCATTCAGCTAGATATCCTTTTTGCACAAAAGCACTTGCACCTTTGGTCTTTGCAGTATGTAAGTCGATAATGCAATGGATATTTTTCCATAGTTGTCGCTAACTCACTATAGCTGCTTTATTCTTTTTGTAGGTCTTACATCCAAAGAATCCATTTGCCCCGACTTTGCATTTCAACTATCGGTACTTTGAGACTGATGCGCCTAAAGGTAAACATTTGAAATATATCTTTTCTATTGTAACCATATATTTTGCAATTTCTTGACCAGTTGCATTTTTTTATTCTTCTTTTGAAACAATGTTTTGGCAGGCATTTCATTGACTTCTTTTTTTTTCTTTACTTTTTTTTAAATATAACAAGTATGCGATGTGAGTGGAAAAGTATTATCTATGAGATTGTGTCGGTTAGTCCATGTTAGTTGGATTTTTATGGAAATTGATTTTGAAAGAGACATGGCCAACAAAAAGTTGTCCCATTGAACCTATAAATTACGCCCAACCCCACAAAATTGAAACAACAGGGCTTTTGTTCATAATGCAACCGGCCATGGCTTCAATTTCTCTCTTTATTCAAGGCCTACAATCTGTCATTGAAATGGATTATGCTGCTTTACTTCATTAAGAAATTTTGATGTCCGAAAAATACAAACCTTTCTGGTCTAAATATTTATAGACATTTCAACTAAACCAGGTCGCCAACTTACTGATGTGTCTCTTCTCTGTTTCCTACCTTTTTGCTGTTTTTTCTGAAAAGAGACTAAAAAAGATGATCTGCGAAATCCATCATACCAATGCAAGATCAAGTTACACTGTAACATGCAACCGTTCCTATAGACAACAAATGTGCAATTAAGAAGACAGGAAGCTGTGAGGAAACTGCAAAACAACATGCATGTGGTAAAGTACAAGCTCAAGATATGCAAAAAGTAGCGCAAAAGACAACAGAATTGACCAGCTTCAATCCACTAAATTCAAATTGATATAAGTTTTCTGCCACAGTGATTTAAAATTATTATGTTCTAGACGGTTCATAAATTGTGACATGTGGCAGCAGATGCTCCCGGTGCACCTAGGCAATGGTGGTTTGGCGTGGCACTGATTTGACTCCTGCCTATATCTTTGAGGAAGATGTAAAGCTTTTTCATATGGTATGTGTATGAAAGCAGGCAATTTAAAGTTCTCTTGAACTTTATATGATACTTTTCTATGAGGTTCCGATTTTAGAAGAGAAAAATAGGCTATATTATATGTTTGCCTCCTTTTCATTTGACCTATTTAACATGTATGTTCTGTAAAATTTTGGAAGATAATTGAGTTTAGGTTTAGTTTTGCTCCTCTTTTAACTGGTTAATTAAATGGAGTTTGCAGATTAGCTTGGTTTCCTATTCCTTTCTCATCAGTCTGTAGTTTCTGGTAATTGTGATTTCTAAAATCTGTTGAGCAAGAGAAAAGGAGGGACCACTCTTGATTAACTTATTTGATTCAATTGATTGTCCCTCCTTTCATCTCTTAACCCTAATTAGCCCATGTTTATATATGATTTCTGGAATTCAAGTTGCTCATAAATTTCAATCTTGAAAGCAATTTTGAACCTAGGCATATCACTGGTGTTAAATTTCCATAATTTGTGAGTCAAATTGATCATAGATGAGTCATATTTTATGGATTATTATCATCAAATGAAGTTAAAGATTTTTCTATGTTTGCAAGATTGTGTTGGACATGCAAAAGGCTTGCCTCCAGATCTCCAGTTTCCTTTCCTTTATATTAGTACTTTATGAGCTAATTATGTAGAGGTTATTATTCTCCCATCTTTCTTGCGTTCGGGACTTGTAACAAAGTTATGTTACATGCTTGAGCTAATTTGTGTTATAATCTCCCTGGAAGTGGTTTTCCAATGTCCTCATCCTTCTCATCTTCCCCCTCCCTCCTTTGTCCGATCCAAGATTTTTGACCTTTTCTTAGAAAATGATGACGAATACCATTGAATTATATAAGCTTGATGATCTCGATTTATGATCAAGAAAGTTTGACATTATATTGTTTTTTTCTCCTTGTAGATTCAAAAACAAGCATGTGATAAATTTGATCCAAGTTTCTATCCTAGGTTCAAAAAGTGGTGTGATGATTACTTCTTTATCAAGGTATGTTCATCCTGTCAATTTTTCATTCAGAAATATGCTTGTTCTACTTTTCAAATCCAACTTGTTTGATTGATAAAATCAATGTTCTTAATGATATCTCGTGCTTTCCTTGTATTAAACTTTATGTGTAATTAATGGGTGCCATTTTTGTCTTCTTTCTCTGAAAGGAAATTATTCATTTTTAGTAAAGCAATGGCTGAATAAAATATAAATTAGCATAAATTGTAATTTCTCAATTGTTACACGATGATTTCTTAACTTTCCATATTGAAATAGGCAGACTATAAATGACATCTCTTATGTCTGTGACACCAAACAGATATTAAACGCATGGAATTGGGATATAGATGGAATATAATGAAATGGAGCAACTTTGAGGTTCCCAAAGAAATAAGACTTCTTGCTGGGCAGACTGTATGAACTATAGTCCAGGTTCTCTATGTTGATTGATAAAATAAAATTAATAATTGATATACTAATAGCTGCTTTTATCTTCTTCTTCCTCGAATTTCTATCTTAAAAGCTTTCTGGAAATGGTGCAAAGTGCATTTTTGACCAATTGATGGTAATGGTTATTTCTTTTTTTTAAACAGATAGCAATGGTTTCAATGAGTTTATTTATCATAAGATTTGATGTTGCATAACATCACATTATACAATTATTCTGTTAGCTATCATATTATGAAGTTGGTGGATTGTTTTTGTTGAAGAATAATTATTCCAATGATATCCTAGGTTAAGGTCGCCCAAGGTTTAAAAACTGCCTTAAATTGTGCAAATATTGTGATTTTATTTCTTGGCTGTCTGCTTCTTGGAAAAATTTATAGTCAGCTTATGAGGATCATAACAGCTGGCGGGTTACGATCTTCCTCTTAAGTGGGGAGATGTATGACAAGCTAAAACACTTTTCAGGACTCTTATTTTAAAGGGAGAAATTGAAAAAATAAAAAAAGAAAATAAAAAGACAGATTGATTGAACATGTTGTAAAGGAAGTCTTTCTTCTAATTGTTGTTTGATGCTCTCTGCAGCACCGTGGTGAGCGGCGTGGGCTTGGTGGAATATTTTTTGATGACCTTAATGACTATGATCAAGAGATGCTTCTTGCCTTCTCTACTGGTAATTCCTAGGATAGATGATGATGTGCCTTGTGTTTAAATGCACTGAAGACATAATTAAGGTATTCTTTCTTAAAATATCAGATATTCGGCAAACTTTAATATAAAATAGGCCTCGTGTCCAGGGTATGCCTGGTGTTCTTTTTAATTAAGATTGTCTTTGTCCCAGCTGCAAGTTTGGTTTGGACAGGTTGCACTCAGCCAGGGCTTTTATTTACTGAAAACAAGAACAGCTCAAATGCAAAACTAGAATATGCTTAAAAACCTCTGTTATCGAGCTTGAATACGAAATCAAAGGAATTGTGCAGAACAAACTCGAGGCATCATTGTGCTAAGGAGCTCTGCAATGAAATACTTAGCTTTCTAGATCGTGTAATTTAAAGGCATGGTGATAATCTTACATTCATGTAATTTCAAGGCAAAAAAAAAAAAAAAGAACAGTTGTTTTGCTCATCACGCATTTGCTTACTCTTTCCAGAGTGCACAAAATCTGTTGTTCCAGCATATATACCAAACATAGGATGGAGAAAGGACATGGCTTTTACAGAACAACACAAGGCATGGCAACAATTACGAAGGGGGCGCTACGTGGAATTCAATCTGGTAAGCTTAAAAGTTTAAGAAATTTAGATTCTCTTCTTTTTTTTTGAGATTTTGCTTTGACTGAATATTTACTTAATCATGAAGGTCTACGATCGTGGAACAACATTTGGACTAAAGACAGGAGGCCGGATCGAGAGTATTCTTGTTTCTCTCCCACTAACAGCTCGTTGGGAATATGATCATGTAAACTTCTATCAACCTTTCATTTTGATTATTCTACCGACCTTTCATTTTAACTATTTTCTTCCAATGTTGGGAACCTGATTGAATGTGTTACTCTGCAGCAACCAGAAGAAGGAAGTGAAGAATGGAAACTTCTAGATGCATGCATTAATCCAAGAGAATGGATATGACAAGGTAAGAAGTCAGAGTGTATTGTTACAGTTGGAGCTGACCGCTTCCTGTTTTGTAGTTAGGAAGTTGTCCATCAAGATTTCTTGTATGTAATAAGAAATAAGAAAAGTTACTGCAAGTTCTTTGCTGAAAGTGCAGTAAACATCACGATTTATCTGAGTTTGATTCAATCATTCAATAAATTCGATCAGTCATTTGGTGCGCTGCCGTCTTGGAGATGAGATCATGAGATTCTCTTCGGGGCAACTGCTTATGAATGGTGGTAACCCTTTTAGTAATCTGTCTTCTTCTTCTTCTTCTTCTTCTTCTTCTTCTTCTTCTTTTTCCCGGAGAGATTTAAGACTACCCATGCTACAAAGGAGATTTCAACCGGTGCCCGACCTGCGCGATCTAGATCGAGTCAAGCTTGCAAAATGGGGTGTCTGACCTAGATCAAGTCAAGCTTGCAAAATTGGGGCTGTTTTTGATCAATAGTCGAAACCAGGGTCGATACCTTGCAAAATTGAACTCTCATCTCTTGCTTAGATTAGCAAAAGGAGTTATCATTGGAACCAATACTCAAGTGTTGAAATATCTATTTGATATTGATGATTATGAGATTAATATGTGGTTGGGCATGAGTTGGTATGGATTATAAAGGATTATCCTTGATCCGAAAGAAAGACTAGTCATCCTTGAAAAAGATACTTGACTAGTGCCTTCGAAGTTGACTGGTTGACTCATTTGTTTAACTTAAATTACTTTGACATTAATATATTAAATATCACTCTATCATTATCATAATACATATAGATAATAATATATATTTATTTCAAATAGTTTTCATAAGAATATATTATATAATAATTATAATAATATTATTATAATACTTTAACCACTATTGTTATGATCATGTATGCTAATACCGAAATTATTGTCATCATGATTCTCAGTATACTTTATACAAATAATAACATTTCAATATTAATATTATTATATTTTTTTATAATTATTTTTATTATAATAACCTACTTAGATCCAAAGCTATTTAGTGTCGGAATTAGGTCGCAATGCACACGGACCCGGACCCTGTCGGACAGAGTCAAATCCTCTCCGTTGTAATTTTTCGGTAGGCAGGCTCTAACTCCGGCTTCGCTTTGCGACTCGAGACTCGAGAGGAGGGAGGGAGGGGGGGACAGAGAGCGAGCGAGCGAGCGAGAGAGAGAGATGGGATCTCATCGAACGGCGGTAGGCGTGGGGGGGTGGGTGTTAGGGCTGGCGCTGGCGTCGGCGTCGTGGTGTCTTGCCGTGGAAGCGGATGGAGGAGGAGGAGGAGGAGGAGGAGGAGGAGGGGCGAAAGGGCGGTTGCTGCTGGGCTTCAGGGAGACGCAGGGGAACGCTTCCTTTCAGTGCTCTCCCTCCGGCCCCTGCCTCCCCTGCCAGTACTCCGAAAAGGTAAACACAAACCTTTTCTCATTAGATTAATTCCATGCGTGTATGCATGTACGTATACTATAAGCATTTCTTTCCTTCTTTCTTTTCAGGTTTTCGATGTTACAAATCAAAATTAGGGACAAAAAGAACAAGAAATTTTACAATTTGTCTTGAAAGTTGGGGGTTAGTCACCAGAGTTGTAAGGAAATAATAATCAACTGCTTCGAGTTGCTTGCACATCTACAATAGGTAAAAGGCTCGAGCAGTTCTAATTGATGACTTAGCCGTACATGACCTAGGACAAGTAACGAAGGTATCTGATCATAGATAGAATCCTGGAAAGTCAAGTTTCTACTGCAATTATTGTATATGGCCATGTCCCACAATGGCAAGAAATAGTGTCAAGTTTGTCAAGTTCTCTGGTTTGAATTGCAGTGTTCTTCCGAATTTTTATGGGGTGGCCTCAAGCTTGGAATTCTGGAAAATGTTCTTCAAGTTTGTGCTCAATTTCCCCGTGGCATCTTCTGGAGGAAAATGGACCCATCGGTTTGGCAGTGTAGTGACAGCTGCATGGTTCTGATTAGTATTCGGTGATCTAGATTGGCAACTAGCTGAAACTGAAGCACTCCTTTTTAAACATGGGAAAGAGTGGATGACTTTTTGATCAAACTAGCAAGTTGAACTTCTAGGCAACAAATGTAGTTTTTGCCAAAGCGTTGTTGTGAACACTGATGAGAATTGAGGCTTTGTGAATTGAATCTTAAAGATGCTTGGATTTTATTTTAGGATCAAATTTTAGAATATAGGCAAATATGTGTTTCTGATAGATTCTAAGATTGAAATTGGGGGTGGCTGCTCAAGCCCAAGGACCTAATGTAGTAGAAAACATGTCGATTGAGCATGTTCTTAGAGGAAAAGAAGAGAAAAGGTAACATATAACCATCATGACTCCTTATAGGATTTGACTTTAGATATTGTAGTACTTCTTTTAATTGCTTGACAATGGTATGGCAGATGTTGGGGCATGCGGCAGAAGCATTTGGTTTTCACAGAAAGGAATCAGTTTGGATGCAAAATTTAATTCTACGAATCATCAAAAATATGCAAGTGTGTGGGTGGAAATGATTAAGTAAAAGAAAGGGTAAAGTATAAAATAAAGAGATGTATGGCTAAAGAGGCCATATATAGTTCTATTTGAAATAATAAGCTTACAGATTTATGATTTTTGAACTTATAGTTCCTTGGATTGAGTTGAGTTGAGTTGAAGAAATTGACACCATGAGCCTCCATATATAAATCCTTGGAAGATTCTTGAAGACTGACCATCCATAATAAATAAACAATATCCAGATATCATCATGAAGCATCCACAATAGAAAAGTTCGACATTTCAGACAACTTATGGAATTAGAAAATTAAGGTTAATTTATAATTCAAAAAAGAAAAAGGAAGTTTTTACCAGTAGAGTAGGTGGATGCCCAATGATCCTTTCATTTGCTGGTTTTATATTGTAACTTTTTTGAAAAAGTGGTGCACCAGTATATTTGGAAGGGACTTTAAAGTCCACCTCTTATATTTAAAGGTGGGAAAGATTGCCATGGTAATGCAAGACATGAAAATGCCTTCTAAAAAGCTAATGTTTATCTCCTGTATCAGCTTCCTTATGTCCTTTACAAAGCCCGTTCTTGTACAGCTATCTTTTTTGTTAAATTAAAAAAAGTCCCTTTCTTCTTTAATGAAGTTTTCATTTTTTGGCACTTTAATTCTTTATTTCCGATGCACTGTTGATTATGTTTTTAAGATATGGCATGTGCTTGAATTTTTAGGATCTATGATTTCATTCTTTAGTGCTGGAATCTTTGTGCCTTTTTCTCTTGAAGGACATCATTTTTATCGACTGTTGCCTAACATACAGCATTCTGATGATGGTTATGCACTGATTTCTGTTGGGGAACAGATCTCAGATTCCAAAAGAATGATGCATTGTTCTAGAAAAACTGGCAGAGGATACTTTGAAAGCTTGATCTTTGGTTAAACATGGATGAAATGGGAAGAGCTGATTGGACCCAAAAACATAGAATGCTACTCTTTTTGGGTTCGTTGGGTGGGGAGGGGGGAGCAGGGGAGGTTGTTCAGTCTAAAGCATAATTTAAATGTAGATTGTGGGGGATTTCTTGGACTGCTTGAGTTTTCCTTGGATGTTTACTCATTATAGATGAAGCATGATTTATGGCTTACTATCAGCTATGGTGGTCGCTTTTGTCATCTCGGTGCTCCTGATCTAAATTTAACAAATAGAAGGCTCTCTTATGAAGACCAGACCTCTGTCTAATTAGGATTGAGGTTGAAGGGAAACTTAAACAATCTGATTGGTTGGATGGACTTCCCATGGCCTGCAATGTTACGGAGTTTTATAGGGCATGCTAGGAGGGATGTCAATGCCATGCTAGATAGGATTGTTAGGGAAGATGTACAGAGGAAGAGCTTTCTCATTAGTAGATGTATCAATGCATGGGTGGATGCTGAGGCTTTCAGTTTCAATTTGGTTTTTTGTTTTGCTTTTGGGATGTTAATTGATTATTTCTAGCTGTGCTGGTTTTTGAACTTTTTTTCTATCTATATTGGTTTCTGTCAATGAACCTTGACATAAACCTTGATTTGTTTTTGGATTCTTAGTTTCTGTCAATGAAGTTTCCTTTTGTTTTGTTTTTGATTTATAACACTATACCAAATAGGCAATCTGTTAAGCATTCATACATTATAAACCAATATTGAATATCTAGAAATGTTTGAGTAACCAATTTTTTTCTTGTTTGATGGCTAATATAATCTCTTCAACCTATTATCTATTAATTTTTTGGTTATTTTTTAGTGTTAGATATCTTCATTCATCTATAATCCATATGCTACTTATCTATATGGCAATCCTCTCCATATGTTACAACAATTTCCTTCCATTTATCTCTTTGGTTGTGTATCCCTGGAACATGGCTATGGGCCACAGTTTTGTACACAATAGGGACTTGTGGATGGCTAGACCTATCAACCATTTAATTAGACTAAATAATGAAACACTAAACAGACAGGGAAAACTGAATCCGATATATGATCACTCAACATCAATCTTAGTCTCCTTTACCTAGTGGCAGCAAAAGGAAGGGGTATCACTTCAATTCATTTTTTAGCCACCTTCCTCTCTTGGTCATGTCTAGTCAGGGTTAATGTGGAATAAACCCTATTTAACTCAGTTTATTCAGCTGGATCATTTATCATCTGGGATAAGGGAGGGGGAAAGCGGCTCCAAAGGAGTTGTCAGATCGCCTTACTTTGTACCCGCTTAATCTAGTTAACCGGATAAAGCTGGGTAAAACTACTTCATCAAAAAGGTAGAATAATTTTGTTTTGGTTTACCCCTTACTATTTGCCTGAAACTTTTACCATTCAACCCAATTAACCCAGTTTTACTATTCCTGGATCATATATGGTTTCAACAGCTAAATACTAGTAACTAGTCTTTTGACATGACATGCTACAGAAATTGCTAAGTATAAGGTTATTCGAAGTAAATTACGAATTTTTACCATGACTTATGACATGGTGTGAAAACTCAAACTTTCTGCGAAGGTTGGGAATGTCTAACAAATAGAGCAGACAGAAGTCACAGAACCAAAAGGGATTATAAAAAATGGACTTGTTTGCATAGGGATAGGAAAAGTAAACATTCTTGATAGATTGATAAAAGTAAGAAATATAAACGTTTAAATAGATTTATAAAGGTTGTAGGTAGCTCATTTGTATACTGTGATGTTGAAAGTTCTACATAGCTTGCACAAGCATATCTGCATTATGCAGAACATGTTAGTGGGGAAGTTTTTCTTTTGCGCACCCCCCCCCCCCCCAAAAAAAAAAAAAAAAAAAAATTCTTTGTGCCAAATTATTGTAATTATCATACTAGAATATTAAAATGTTCTGTAGACTGTTTTTTATCCCCAAGAAATCCAAAATCTGCACAGTTTTTTCTTAGCCAATGCGCTTATATCCTCAAATCGCACGGAACCACTACCACTACCTTTTTGATTACAAAGCCCTCGACCAAGGGATTAACCCGAAATGAGTGATTCTTGCCACTGGCTGCCCACCTCTTTTGGTAAGGGATTTTCCAAAATAAAGAAGGGTCCGTGGGGCGCCTAATCGTTATGTCATAATAGATCCAAATATTCAATGTCATAATAAACTTTAAGTATTGATTTCAAGATGCACTTTCTATTTCCACCATGACCATTTGTTTTTAGTGTATGATAGATTGTTATTGTAATCCAGAATAGTCAATGTAATTCTAGATTGGACTTTGCTACTGATGCATGGGAGTGCTAAACTTATTAAATATCAGTTCTACTGATGAAGGTTGCAGAAATTTCAGTTCTCACTTATTTTCTCTATTTCCGGCAGACAACACTTTTCATTTCATTACGAAGCATTAAACTGCCTATTCACATTATTTTTATGATGACTAGCAATCATGTCTATTCACAAATTCATGACATCCTGCTTCATGTCGATATATATGGCATCTTTCTTGTAAGCTTCAGGCTGATTTGACAAGTGTTAAGATGGAGACGGATCGAGTTGAGCTGATCAATTACAGACGAAAGCCATTCAAATTGCCCATAATTTATATATTCTCATTATTGTGTGATAGGACATCTGATTATTTTCTCACATTTGGAACCCTAAAAAGGAAAAAAAAAATTTCCTGATAATTGAAATTTCTAACTACTTTAGGATTGAAACTAGAAATATCTTTGCTTCCAGTGAAGAATTATGAATGTTATTTAACTTCTATGCAAGTTAACATTAAAGAACGTTTTGACTGATATGTTCTTTAATTGCTTTGTGACATGTAGTTCCTTAGGATTTCTTAATTCATTTTGCTTACATGAATTTTACATCGTTCCAATGTAGAATGATGAGAAGTATCGTTGCAGTGAAACTGGCTATCGTGTGCCATTAAAATGTGTAGAAATACAAGATGGTGTGAATGATGAAATTAATAAAATCCACAGAAGGCTCTCCTCTCTTCAAGAGCATAGCAAAGCAGTGCAGAAAAATTTGCTTACTGCAATAACTAATTACAAATGGAGAAAGTTGTTGGACGATTCATTCACCTCCGAAGGTGGGAAACGGGGTTACATCACCTATAGGAGCTGTGTTCCAGTTGACGATGAAGAAAAGTTGTCAGTCCTTGGTTTTGAGGTATGGGAACTACACTGTGCACTCAAAACTTCATGATTATTATGCATCTATGCCTACATGATCTTTCTTGCCTGTGTTTAGGTTCAGGGAATTGCTCATTTATGCACCTTGTTCCTATTGTGCTTTCTTGTTCATCATATCCAAGTTTTCTTGTAATGTTGTGCATTTATACTTTGTGATTGGTATATTTATGATTTCTAGTTCAATTGCATACCATGTCTCTCATTCTCTATTATAATTGTCCCGAACAGGAGACAGAAAAGGAGACAGAATATAATACCCATGAACATTGTTTTGCTATACTATCATATAAAAATAAGCATGATAATTCTCAAATGTAAAAAGAGACAGAATATAATACCAATGAACATTGTTTTGCTATACCATCATATAAAAATAAGCATGATATAAGCATTCTTGATTGTGATTGTACCAAGGACCGCCGAACCGGTACCGGTAGGCATACTGGTCGGCCACCAGACTGGTTCGGTACCGGTTCGGACCGAACCAAATCAGTATCAAACTGGTACCACTGGTTTGGCCTGGTTCACATCCAAAAGCCCCAAAAAAAATTAAAATCAGTGGGAACCAATCGGTTCGCACTGGTTGATTGGTTCACACTGGTTCCTAGCCGATACCGAATGGTACCACTTTTTAACGCCAAACTGAACCGGTCAAAGACCAGACCGGTTTGGTACGTGCTGAACCAGCCGGTATGGCATTCCTTGGATTGTACCATGGTTTCAATAACCACTGGTATAGCAGTCTGATGGTTATGGCTTTGACCACAATAGCATCTCTGAAACCATGGTGTATGTCAGTTGATGTGAACACAACAAATTGATGTCGCTTTGAATTGCAATTTGTTGACTGTTGATTTGCGTCTTTTTTCTAGTCTGCCATTAGACTTATTTATGAAAATAGTGAAGATTATTATCTTGCTAAGAGCTCCTGAGCTTTCATCAAATATTCAAGATTGAACAAGGAAATATATCGTCCTGTTTCTTGGTTCTTCCATAAGTAATCCTGCAGCGTAAACTTTGGAACCCAGTTCTTTTTTTAAAATTTATTTATTCTAACAATTCATGAGAAGCATCCAAATCCAACCTAAATGATTTATTTCTGTAACCCTTCCATTCTCCAACATAATGTTCCTCCTGTTTCTTCTCAGTTCGAATTTTTTCCACGTCCTCAGCTTGGCGTGATTACACTCCCTTAAAATCTAGTACTTAAAAAGTTTGTTTGCATTGGATCATGCTATAAAGTTTAATGCTACTGTTGCTTGGAAATAGCACTCTTGCAGACCTAATCATCCTCTTCTATTGTAACAGGTGATTATGGTGGGGCTGTTACTTATCAGCGGGCCGGTTGTATATTTAAGGCAAAAACGTACTATAATCATGCCAGGAGCTGGATCTATGAGAATCCCAACCAACTCTCCTAGGTTCTAGTGGAGCAGACCAAGGATGGGCCGATCCACTACACGAATATCATCCTGTGTAACCTGTTTGTTGTGATTTTCCTTTTCATCTCCTTTTAATTTGCTCTTTTACTTAGATCTGGCATGGCCAAGGTAACATTATATTTTATTGTCTGTATAG
This sequence comes from Phoenix dactylifera, assembly GCF_051530095.1. NCBI lineage: Eukaryota > Viridiplantae > Streptophyta > Magnoliopsida > Arecales > Arecaceae > Phoenix > Phoenix dactylifera. The sequence goes on along the minus strand of NC_143203.1, from coordinate 18,093,131 downwards.
AGAAGAAATGAAGCTTCATGATCAATTCCTTGTAGCATGATTTAATTCTTATAAAAGTTTATTTACTATTTCCCGGGTCTGCTTTCCATTATCTGTGATTATGTGCTTCATCTTGTATCGGAACAAAAGAACTTTACCCACTCAATACTCAAGAATGTATGCATTCTTGGATGAGCACTTCTGTACAGTATTGATGGACGATTCTTTGAGAATTAGAAGTCATGGTATTGTTAAAATGCTTTGACATTTGAATTACTACATAGGTGCAGGTTGTTTTAAGAGGTACATGTGATGCGGCGATGGTGGCAGGGATGCTCAAGGAGCTATTATAGATGGCCCAAGGCTTTCTGTACTGGTCACTACCATATCATATCAGGCATATCATACCATATCAATACTGAATCGATATGTAGTTTTATACCATACCAATATTTAGTATATACATCACTATCTTATACTATATTGTATACTGACACTATAATAAAATGATATCTATACGGGGTTTGGAATGGCGTCGTATGCTGACACTATAATAGAATGATATCTGTACAGGGTCTAGAACGGCGAACTTTAGATGGGTCTACTCTTTGGAAATATGTTAGCCCCATGTTTAATTCCTTTGCCCCTTAGAACTAAATGTGAGGGGATAAGAAAGGGCTCTTGGAATTCCTTCAAGGAGACAAATGAAAACCACATGTGAAGAGAACGGGAAAGAAAAAATAATATATACTTATTACTTGCCTCTTGCTTCACGCACTGTAGTACCAGAAATATTAAAATCTTTTGAACATTTTAACATTTTACACTTAATCATGACCAAAAAGAGAAAAAGCTTGAGAGCACTGAAGTAGGGGAAATGATCACAAGATCTTATGATAGCTGGTATGACAGTAAAAACAGCCGTTATAGTGCTCCCATGACATCTCGACTGCATCATGATATAGTCTTCGTATCAATTTTCGATTCACACTGTTTCTATTCGCAAAATATAATATTAGTTTTGATATTAACATTCCAAATACATGGTAGAACTATTAAATGAATAATTATGATACAAACATAATGCTATTATTTCATTTCATTAATATAAGTTGCTATATGCCAGTATGACAACTAATAACGGTTATTATTATTCAGGAATAAATATTTAAAAGCGACAATTTCGATTGTTCGTTTGCCCAAAGAAAAGCCACTTTAATATTCTATAATTATCTTAACCTATGACCGCTATAGAGGCATAATGACATTATGAGAACCACCAAATGCGATGCAGCAACTTGTACAACATTGAAAAGAATTATGAGTGCTCGGACAGAACATAATATTAGTGATTATTGTTATTAATAAAATTGAAAATTTATTAACAAGTTCTCATGGTACATTTGATGCTTTCAACAAATCTATGTGTTGGTTAGGTGGACTGCTACACATTCCATGTAATAATCATGCAAAGAGGATTTCCATAGTGAGGAAACATTCACTAAAGAAAAATAATTATGAGTTCACTGACAAAGAAGAATGTGACTCTATTGGTGGCCTGACAAGCTTCACAGCTTGCCTTTTTAAAACCATCTCTTTACAAAGTAGTAATAAATGTTTTGCTGATGGCAACATCAGTTGTGATAATATCTGGTATAAAAAGGAGTAGATGCTGAAAGGTAATTTTCCAGACAAACTCTCTTCCAGTATGGATGTCAGCCTACGCAGGAGTTCCTTTCCACTTAAAGGATGCCAGGATGCAGCAGCTTATGCCTTGCCAATGAATTCGACATCAAAAAGAAGAGTTGAATCCGGTGGAATAATGCAAGAACCTGAGGCACACAAATATAGCCTGTGAGCACAGATGATCTCAACAGTGGGTCCTGATGACTTCCTGAGCTTCTAGAGACAAAGTTGCGCATAAAGCCATGATTAGTCAAGACAAATGTCATGATGAGAGTCGAAAAATTCAGAATGCAAAGCTCTGCATGTTACCACCTGCAAATCCAAAATCAATTGTTTTGCAAACTCCTTGCTTGCGCATCAAGTTGTTGCAAGACAGATAGTTTAGACAGCATAATACGACGGTTTATTTATTTTATAGGTTAGAAACATCCAATATCCTTGAAATATGGTTTATATGTGTTTTAGTATGTCTAGATCAGAACTAATAGTTTGGACTCTCAATTCATGTGGCTCATGATGCAGTTGGGGAAACTAACTCTATTTGTGCCATCTTTTTTGATTCTACTTGATACGAGCGTTACCCAAACAAGGTTAAATTTGGTTTCTTGTTGTGTCCGCACTGGGAAATAATGACACAGTAGACAGTTGTGTCCCACAATGGACACCTTGTGGAGCAATGTTTTGCACATTTTGATTGCATGAATCCAGGATAAATGCTCCACTGTCTTGGTCCAGCTCAAAAAAATTTGGACAAAAGGCCTAAACTACATACCTTCTTTCTCACTTTCTTATTAGCATAACAAAGTTACAGAGACTAAAAGGGGAGGGAAAGAACTAAAGAAGGAGAGAGGGTTCTAGTCAGCAAAGAACTTATTTATCCTGCCTCCTATGTTTTGTTTGATCAAGATTTAGCCAACAAATAAAAAAAAAGGGAAAATAAAGGAGGGGACGAGATAAAGGAGAGAGAAAAGAGACGAGCTAGGATCAGAGAATGTACCTTTCTCTAAGCCCTCGTCACAATCCTCACCTCCATGCCCTCTCCTCCTCTCCACGTCCTCTCTCTCTCTCTCTCTCTCTCTCTCTCTCTCTCTCTCTCTCTCACACACACACACACACACACACACACAAAACCCTTGAAACAAAATAGTGGTAACTCTATTTTATAATTAGATTACTCCTCTCCCATCATATCTCTCCTTCTTTTCAGTATCCTTTGAAACAAAAGGTTTGGGGTATTCACATAAGTTGAGCTATTCATCGGGTGCCACTTTAGCACCATATACCAGATAGATAATTAAGTGGCTAGGTGGTTAATACAATGCTTCTTCATAGTAGTTTCTTTCAAGACAGATGACACTTCCTAGTATTTATAAAATATTTTTTATTATTTTCAAAATCAAAAAATCAATTTGTCCTCAAATTTCATTATAAAAAATATTATTTATACCTTTTTTGCAGGAGAAGTTCAAATGCCTTTGAAAGCATTTGACTCCAATTATTTTTAATCAAAAAAATGAAAGACCTCTCCGAAATTGAAAATCGCCAACGTAGATCACTTACTTATTTACAAATTCATGATTACACAATTAGTGGATGAATTCAATTGCATATACAATGTCACATTGGATGCACATGTCAAACATGCACTAAACCTTGACGATGATGAATCCATGATGTATCATTGTGCTTATTAATCTAGCTCATGTCAAATGAGCAGGAATAATTCCAACTTTAATGCATCTTGATATTCACTAGTTTACAACTCCAGAGTGCTCACCGATAGATTCCAATGTCAATCTCTAGCATAGATAAAAAGGTGGAGGTTGATTCAGGTTAAATTTAATATGGTTTCAATATTTTGTAACGAGTTTTGCTTTGGCAATACTTCAAGTAACATGACACATCTTCATAGTAGCAATCTATCCTCAGCTTACATGGAAGAGTTCTGAAAGATTCTGATATACCAATTCTAAAATTACTATTGCTTGAGATAACTTTTTTTTTAAAAAAACATAAACTTGCAACTGAATGGAACAATAGCATTAGAGAAGAATCATGGCAAAGGTTACTTTAAAGGTGAAAACATATGAAACATTACCTCCTTTACAACCTGCACCTCTCATACCATAAGCAAACTCTGGAGGAAGCTTTAATGTGCGCTTACCACCTAGAGTCAGGAGCCAAAGACTCTAGTATCACATCTTATAACATGAATGCCAAAGAAAGAATAAAGACAGTTCACTTTAGGCATACCAGCAAGCATAGGTGGAATCCCGTCACCACCTAAAATACCCTGATCCCAGCCTTTGATGACCTACATATGTTGTTACCAACAGTAACATACACCTATCATGGGAAAGAGTGCAACGAGGCCAAAAAAGAAAAACCTGAACTTGACAACACTTGCATTACATTTACATGGACCATTTAAACAAAATATATTTTATTTTCCAATCATTTTGTCACAAGGCATGCTGCTTTTTTAATTACAAAATCAGGCTAGCTAAAGCTTACATTACGCAGACATCTGATAAAACTTGGACAAGTTTGGTGCTCATAAATTTATCACATAAAGAATTAATATGGTAGTACAATCAAATAATATCTATTAACAGCCTTTGTATATCTAACCCATGCAAGCCTGCATTGGCTTTCACCCAGAAATGCTTAATTCTCTGATGGCATCTATTTTATAAGTCAAAGTGTAATGCAAAAGTCAGTTATCTGCATATTTTATGTGTCCAAGGCAAACAAGGTGTAGCAATAATTTCAGAATGTAATGTTTGTCTATCCAAGGCATCAACTTGGTTTGCTGACTAGAGCAGCTTATGATGTTACTCACTGTTAAAGAAGAGGAAAAACATGCATATATGTGTGTGCGTGCGTGCATGTGTGTGTGTGTATTGAGCTCATGAGTATACATTCATATAACTTACATACAAATGCATAAGTATATATTCTATACAATGTATGTTCAGATAATTACATATGTGTTTGTATATGTACGTAGAGAGAGAGAGAGAGAGAGAGAGAGAAGATAATTCAAGGCCCTTTAGACTATTTTGAAAATTTTCAGTAGCAAGCACTAATGTAACAGAAGCTGATGAAAGAGACCAGCTCATCTTGGAATAGGCCTTGATGAATCAAGGCATGTTCAAGAAGTCAAAATCAAGTCAAGTTGGCTAGTTTATATATGGTGGCTGATATTTCACTACTTTTGGTTTGAAATATGCCTTGTAGAGGGCATATACAACAACTAGACATCAGATCTCGTAATGCTATACTTGCTGATTTTTTTTTCTTCCTGAATATGTCCGGGTGGTATAGGACATTCTTCACCAGTTAAAGATGGATGCAGGTTCCGTAGGTAATTGTGGATTTAAATAATTTACCATGAGGCATTTTATGTCAACAAGGTGTCTTTTAAGAGTCTTAAGGAAAGTATAGAGTCTTCTTAAGTTGCATGTTTACCAAGAGAAGGCCATAAGCAAATTTTAGGTCATAAATATTCAACAGAATCATGGCAAATTCTACCATCTTCTTCTTCTCTTAGTATTCCTCATCTTTCACCAACATGCTATCCCCATTACCCTATTGCTGCAAGAAAAAAAGAGGCGGCAAAAGGATGCAGGACCCTAGGTCCATCCTACTTTGGTTAGACAATCCTTGTGTAGAAAACCACATCAATAGAAACCTGTTATCACTCCAATTACCATTCCCATCTATTTTCTCATTGAATTGTATCTATGAAGGAGGGGCCACTGCTTCAACTCTTTGCAATGGTGCCGGTTACTATCCCCAGTTTGCCCCTCCCAGGACCCCGGATTGCCGGAATCATAACAGGGTAATGGCCCTTTATTGTATCTACAAAGGGAGGAGGAATTGGCTGTGAACATATAGCAGCATATATGTAATTCTAGTGCTACAATGAACCACAAACTTACCTCCCCAACACCGACGCGAAACGTAAGCGGCTGGCCACGGTCATAGCTGCTGTCGAACACCTTCCCATTCTCCAATCTCCCCACATAATTCGCCTTTGAAACAATCAAGAGTATGATTAAAAGATTAAAATCGACACTTTGCATGAAATTTTTCCACAATTTGGTTTTTAGAGGAAGAAGAGATACCTTGATGAGCTGGCCCTTGGTGGCCTCGGCGCCGGTGCCGACGACGCGGTCGCAGAAGGCGAGGCCGGAGGGGGCGACGGTGAGCGAGCACGGGGGAGAGCCGGGAGGAGCGGCGGCGGCGGCGATTGCGGGAGGAGCAAGGAGGAGGGAGGTGGGATCAAGAATTAGTCGGGAGAGGAGGAAGCCGGCGCCGGCGAGGGCGGCGGAGGCCTCTCGTCGGCGGACGACGTGGAGGGAGCGGTTGGGATTGGTGGTGGGCGGAAATGAGGTTGAAGAGCTAGTGATGGAGAGGGAGTGGGGGCGTTTGGTGGTGGTGTTGGAACGGAGGAGTAGAAGGGCTGAAGGGGAGGAGGAGGAGGTGGAGGCGATCATGGCTCCAAGCTCCGACCAAATTATGTACTGGGGACTGGATAAGCCACTCCCGGTCATCGGCGCTATAACGGCTATCCAGGACCAGAAACAGTTCAAAATGGGCCGGCTTGGACCATTCGCAATCTGGGCCAGCAATGAACCCAGTAACTGGCCCGCTTTATCTTTTGTTGTTGTTAAAGCCTTAAAGGATGGATGAAAGCCTGCTGAACTTGGGTGAGGGCAGAATTCTAATCCAAGTTATTATTGGTATTAATAGGGTAGTTCTATATACACCCCCCCTATTGCTCAGGACACCCCCCAAAAACCAAAAAAAAAAACCCAAACTAACCTTTAGTGTAATTACCATATTGCCCTTGAAATTTTCTCATACACCCCCCTTCCTCCTCCTCCATTTCGTTTTGAAAAGAAAAAAAAAAAACACCCCTCAAACCCCCCTTAAACCCCTCCTCCCCCGTTCCCCCTTCTCCCTCTCGTCGCCGGCATTCTCCCGATCTCCGACCACCTCGCCGGCTTCTTCCGGAACCACCTCGCCGGCTTCTCCCGAAATTTTTTTTTTTCACGGTTCGTGCTCCGTTCGGCACTGGATCGCCGAACAAAAGGCTTCTGTTCGGCTAAACAGTGCCGAACAGAAGCCTTCTGTTCGGCAACCCTCAACCGAACAGATCTGTTCGGCTGCACAGTGCCGAACAGAAGGCTTCTGTCCGGCACTGTTCAGCCGAACAGAAGCCTTTTGTTCGGCGATCCAGTGCCGAACGGAGCACGAACCGTGAAAAAAAAAAATTTCGGGAGAAGCCGGCGAGGTGGTTCCGGGAGAAGCCGGCAAGGTGGTCGGAGATCGGGAGAATGCCGGCGACGAGAGGGAGAAGGGGGAACGGGGGGGTTTTGGGCGTTGGCGAGGTGTTTTGGAGGGAAAGAGCGGGGTGGGGGGGGTTTGGGGGGTGTAGACAGCAATTTAGGTGAGGGGGTGGGGAGGGTGGGGGGTAATTTAGGAATTTTTAATTTTTTAGGGGTGTCCTTAGCAAATGGGGGGGTGTAGAGAGTATTTAATTTTTTTTTAATTTTTGGGGGGTGTCGTGAGCAATAGGGGGGGTGTATATAGAACCACCCGTATTAATAGCTTCTGACTTTATCAATTGAACCCACGGATGCCCTCAACTAGCTCCACTATTATCAATTGGAGTTTTTAAAGAAGACAGATAAAAAAGTAGCTTTTTCATAAATTGAAACTCAATCCACTTGGCCCAGCAAGCATCAGGATGGATTGATACCAGTTATAGGTCTATGCACAATAATTCGGTTAAACAAAGGATAACCAAGGATAAATGGTTGCTTAGGTGATCCCTCTCTTTATCTCCTCCATATATTTAAAATGACCAAAATGATCCTTTTTTTAGGCAAAAAGAACTAAAATTAGAAAGCCACATTAGTCTTTTAGTCCAAAAATAATCACTAAAAATGTTAGTTCTATTAATTATATTAGTTATACATAGGGGTTTATATAGGTCAGGTTGGCTTGAGTTACGGTCACTAGGAAACTATTTAATTTCAGTTAGTTCTCTATCCCAATTAATATTAAAAATCAAACTAAACTAACCAAAATAAGATCAGGCTAGTTTGGATTGCTTCTCGAGTCCTAGAAATTTAACTAAGTTTTATTGTAACAAATTGCTGGTTCTATTTAAGAAGATATTAATATTTAGTCAAATCAAATCAAGTTTTTCAAACGAGAGTAGAAATCAATTCAAAAAATAATTTATTCAATGGAAAAAAATGATCCCATGTTGTCTTCTCTTACTCTAGAATTAGTTATACTCATTAAGGATAGCTATAACATATTCATACTATGATTTGCGATGAGAAGATATTAGCACCAAGAAGTCATTTGGTTCTCGAAAAATTTTTTTCTCACTAGAATATTTTTTGGGGAAGCCCATGCCTAGATATATCATGCTTAAAAAAAGTAGTTTTTGCATGTTTGATTGATCATGAAAACATGACATATTTCAGAGTAACTTATAATTAGTTGAGCATCCATTTTTCTGAAAAAATTATATCAAATACTTGTTATACCCTTAATAATAAAAAAAAAATCTTATCCTACTCTATCTAAATGCTTAATAGTATTTTTTAAAAAAAATATTTTAATTTTTAGTGGATGAAATTTAATTTTTGTTATATTCTATATAAACTTTTTTATAAAATATAAAAATTTTATTCTCATAAATTTTTTTTAAAAAAAATAATAAAAAATAGGTATCTCTCTCTCTTTTTTTTTTTTTTTTTTCTCTTGGTCCCATTTTCTTCAATCCTTTTCACCAAAACGGAGTTCGCGGACCAACACCATGATTGCGTTCCGAGAGGTGACCTACTCCCAATGTCGACTCTTGGTGGAAATCTATCGTTGGTCCCAAACCAATATTAATTTACCGAAACCCCGGAGGCAATCATTCCTTCTGTTACGGCGGAAACGAGGATCGAGAGTCTAAGTTTTAGACCCCAGATTTCACGTCAGGCTGCTGCCGCTGTCAACTCGTATGAAACAACCTTCCACGCCACGGCTGGGGAAGCAATTTAGGTTCGGAATGGAACCCTTTGGATATGTCCTACGTTGGCATGCATTACGTGTTGTCAAAGAGTATACATATCACCACCCAGATGGTAGCACGGTTGGAACGGAACTAAGATTTTACCGAAGTGGCTCTGGTTTAAAATATGCAGGCGTCAATTAAATGCGGAGACCGAATATCCCTATCTGGTTTGCCCGGTGGAGTTGCCATCTAATCTGCTGGTATTTAGATGGTACTGTGGAAAAGGTACGAGTAAAACTAATTTATCCATATCAAACATTCTCCAACAGAAAGAGAGCTCAGTGTGGATTGCTACGTGGGTGAGGTCCTCCTCACCCCCCTCTTTCCTCTCCGGCAAAGCAAAAAAAAACAAAGAGAGAATACGTATCTGCAAAATAAACCATATTTATGTTGACGTATTAATGATTAATTTGATGGAAGTATTCTGTTTTGCAGATGATGCATGGCATCATTGACATTCAACTCCCAGCCAAAACAACACGGTGGGAAACAAAAATAAAAATCTTTCTCGGCACAAGGATTATAATCTTGGACTCTATAATGAGCTTTGGTGAGCTTGTCTCAGGCTTCAAACGCCAATTTTCACTGCCAATTTACATTAGTAATGCCTAGAAAACTTTGATTCGTCTTGTGCTTATGTGTGCTTGTTAAGTGCACATCCAAGGTTCCTTGGAATTAGAATGGTCATTTTCTAGAATTGAAATCGAAATGTTTTTACGTAAAATTTTGGAACATCAATTAAACACAAGGTATTACCATGTGGCACAGAGAACTTCTTGTATGCATGAAATGGGTGATATACCGCGCTACTTGGTGATTTACTATTGCAGCCTTGTGGGTGATTTAATTGGATAAAATTGATAACAAATAAACTAGGAGATGATGAAAAGTTCTTAGTGGACTCATCTAATATTCCTGTTGAGACAATTTAATGTTCTTCAAGATGAAATAGAAGCAGAATTGTGTCCGCGGGATGGTCCATTGGCATGGCTAGTGTGAGAATATGTGCGGACATGTATTTAGTTTCACATTCGCTGGTAGATTTTGGATATTTATATATGTTCAAGAAACTCAAATAATATATTTCGACTAACCTTTTGGGATGAGGTCTTGAGTTGTTACAACTGGAGAACCAGCACTTTGTTCAACTAAGAAGAACAATCCTCACCTTTTGACCACTGATGGCAAGGATCGAGGGTGCCTGCCTATAAGAGGAGTTCAAGCAAGCACATCTTTGATCTTAAGGAAGTTTTGGAAGTTGAAGTATGTCATGCACCTCGTCTCTAAGCTCAAATAAACATTCAGTACCTTGGCCAACTATTCCACGTTGGTCATCATTATGGTTCCAGTGTCCCTCTTTCCCTTCACATTCATACAAGGGAGTGAGAAAAAGCCAAGTTTGCTGCCCCAAGTTAGGAATACCAAACTTGCTTCACTTTGTGGGGTCCCCAAACCACCAAGTACAGTAGTGGTATAGCTGCTAGGGCCCTCATTTAGCTATATGTCTTGACTGGCTAAATGTTTGGTCTGGGTTACTGGCTTTTGTTGATTTGTTGTGGCTGCTGAGATGCAGACTTGGTGTGGGTCATCTCCTATTTAAAAGAGTTTTGAGGAAGAGTCAAACAAGACTGCTGGTTTTCAGATTGTTATCCTGACTTCTATTTAGTGTGCTTTAAATACAAATCTTTACATAACTTTGGAAAATATGAGATAGCATAGACTTATGAGGTTCAGTTGGCTGGCTGACGTTTCTAAATGAATCTACATGGTGATGGTTGGTTCACCCACCCACTAATTTGTCAGTGTCTTGTAGAAGAGAAAGTAAAGCCTAGTGTGAGTAAATGGAGTAGTCAGTGCTGCCCCAGCATACTGATGTCAAGGTGTATAACTAAGAAAACAGAATAAGGTGATGAACAAGAACCTAATTTGCCCTTACAAAGATTAATTCAAGTAGAAAACTTATCAAATATTAACTAGTATCTGGTGTTGCAGCACTATGTGCAGTAAAGACTTGATCTCATTTTCTCTTGAAGTGCTGCAAATGTTGAACAAGATGAATCATTCATGCCATTGTAGCTGCTTATTGAATTCTAGCACTACCCGAGCATAATCTAGAGATCTAACAATTTCTTTATTCATTTGGCATAGCCTGTAAGGGCGCGCTTGGTTTATGACTGGAATCGAAATCGGAGTAGATTGGAATGAGAGCTGAAATGGCCATATCCTCCGACGTATTTGGTTCGTGGGCGGAATCGGAATCAGAATTGAAATGAAGTTTGAATCCTGAGAGAGTAAAAAATGGGTTTGGAGACATTGGAGCATTTTTGTTCCCTCCTAAAATTGGTATGGGAATGGGGCTCCGAACCAAATGGCTAGAATAGTAGTCACTCATTTTTATTTTCATTTTAGAGTCCAACTCCTTCCAAACAAATATGCCCTAAAAGTTTCTAACTCTTGTTACATTCCTATAACTTGGGTTATAGAGGATGGAGAGCCCTTGTCATTCCTCATATAGATGGAAATTGCTAAAGCATGTCTTTCATCATTTCATATCCCCAACCACATAACAACGGATTAAGGAACAACCTTAGATGAGGAAAGCTAAATCAAACTTGTCAAAGAGATACTGTATCAAGTTGAGTTCACACTGATAATAAACTTGTGTAATCGCTCAATGGTTGTAACCACCATGAGCCTTGAACATGGAAATGTGATCAATTCTGCTGGTCTTAAATCTGGACAAATTTAGGAGACAAAAGGACTTGATGGATGGATGTATTTATCATATTTCTAGACAATGGGTTTTCTCATTTTTATACATTAATAAATACACACCTATATTTGGTTAATGTACATTTGTTGATTGTTCCCCTCCAAATACGGCATGAAAATCAAACCCTACTTAGATTTTGTGTGATATACATAATCACAAAAATCTATACAACTATATTAAAGAGGAGTCCAGTTATGCCCCGAGGAGCATGATGTATGTCCTCTATTGATATACATTATTAGTAAGTTCCCTTGTCGTTGATCATATATGTTTATAATTTTGTATATAGTTTTCGGAAATCTTTATTGTGTTTCCTTCTAGCTCTATCCTGCGAGTTTGCTAATATAAACCATTATCCAAAAAAAAAAAAAAGCAACAGGCAATCATAATTTATAATAATTTATTTTTATATGAAGTAATCCTAACTCTATCTTTTTTTAGTATCAAAAAATATAAAAAAATAAGAAAAACAAACTATTTTAGGGTACGCTATAGCGTACCAAATCATACAGTATAAAATAAACGTATTATACTGTATTAGTTCAGTATAAATATACGGTATAAGAGACATACCAATATTTGGCTTCTATACCCTATATACCAATATAGGGACAAGAGTGGTACTAGAATTTGGTATCTTGCTCCATCTCTAATTAAGGAAGATATGCAAGTCTATCAAACTCTTCAACCTTTGTGGGGCCTACAAGGGCTCGCCCAGCCCATTCCAAAACCTTTGACGCTCCATCATGCCCTTTTAAGAGCCTCTCTAGTGTTTGCTCGCATTGCTGCTCTCCTTTGCTTCTTCCCTTTGAGAATAACCGCCGTCCAAGAAATCCCCTCCTAATTTTGACAAGAACCGTTTCCTTCTTTTCTTTCTACTCCTAATAAGACCAAATAAAACTCCAACTTTTATTCCTTGACCTCTGCTTTCTTTCTTTGAAAAACAGAGCACCAGCCATAGTTTCCTCATAATGAAGTTTGAATTGTTCAACGAAACAGGGGAGGGAAGGAAACTTTAAAAAGCCAATGACTTCCAAGGAAGGTAAGCTTTCAATTGATACTAATGGTTAACTCTCTATCACTGTGACGAATCTTGGTAAATAGAGAGAAACCATTAACTTGATCAACTAATGAAGCTAAAGGATTATTTGTTTCAATCTCCAGAGCTTCATCCCGAGGACAACCCGAAGGATTCGCCGAATTCTAAAGAAGGTAAGCTTGATATGATGCTAGTCTTCAGGGGTTAGTATTGTGTTTTTCCATGCCTTTTTTTATTTCTTTCAAACAATTAAATCTTCTGTTAAGGAAACACGACATTAAAAGATGATACATAAAACATGTAAGAAAAATGGAAAAAGATGATACATGAGAGAATTCGCTTTTAGATAAGATATAGTTGATCATAATCAAACCCTCTCCTTTCCATTACTTAGTTGAAGGGGAGTTGTTGTTCTTTAGTTCTTGTTTTCTGAGGGAGAGGGGGAGTTCTTTCTTTATTCTTTTTTTCCTCCCAAAAAAGGACTTCCTTCAGATATTTGAGCCATCTAACTATAATTAGTAGGAGAAAGGAAAAAGGGATATAAACAGACATAAATTAAAAAATAATGGAATAATAAAGAAGAACCAATCAAAGAATTTTTGGTCCCTATTGCTTCTCTTTTGAGAACTTTTATATTACCTTATAATTTTGTAGGCTCAGAGGAAACATAGTGAGTGATTCTATAATTCTTTCGCACTATTCAATATTCCATGGGAAAGTCTTGTAAACAAAGGAAAACAAGAAACAAAATTTAGTCTAGTGCAGAAAAGAGTCAAGAAAAGATCAGATTTTTATTAGTTTCTACCCCTTGTTTAAAAACAATTTGCAATCATTTTTTTTTCCATCAACCAGAAATAAGGGAAAACAGAAAAAGCTCAGAAGCAAAGCCCGATGATAATATCAGCAATAGCTCTGATCAGAACTCCCCTCGAGGTGTGCTAGAGATCCCAATATCTAGTGCAGATTCTGATGTCGGCAGCAGCAGCAGAATCAGCAGGGATACTTTGTCGGGGGACCGATCAATTGCTCCAGATGGAACAGTGTTGGAGTCCCACAGCTTGCAGTGGAGGACTTTGATTGGTGGCTTGATACTGAGAAAGAAGAGGTGCATGATGAGGCTATCAACATTTCCTCCGGGGACGGCAGGCTTGGGCTTGCAGGGGACTCAGAGTAAGAAGGATAGGATGGAGAGTGGGGAACTCACAGCAGAGATTAGAAGGGGAAGGCCCTCTTGGAGGAGCTTTGACTACCAGGAGCTTGCAGCTGCTACTGATAACTTCAACCCAGGTAAGATTTCATCATCCTGTGATAATAGAGAGAGAGGGGGAGCTTAAATAACTAGCTTATGTTTATATGCAAAAGGGTTGTTTATGATAAGGTGGGAAAAAAATTGAGGCCCTAATCCTCCTACTTTCATATGTAAAGAGAGCATAAATATCTCAGTTTCTTCATTCCACTCTTCATTGCTTTATTTTGAGAGGAATTATATGTGTGGAAAAAAGAAGAAGAGATTTTTTGCCATCTAAAGGGATACACTCTGACAAAAACATTTTTCCTAAGAATTCATAGACATCATCCTTTATCTTGTTTTAAAATAAAAATAAAAGATCTAGAATTCATGCAATTTTCTATTATTATTAAGGTATTTATTATCATAAGTGATTTGACATACATCTCCATGCCCATGTGAACAGTGTCCACAAATTGGTTTTTATTTTTATTTTTTTCCAACCATGCAATGGAGCTAACACACATTTGCATGGTACTTGAGCTATTGATAGTTGTAGAACTAACAGAATTGTCAAACAAAGGTTTGTTTGGAGCTGCTTTCCAATTCCAAATATCTTCCTTTCTGAAGAGCTTTCATTCTCCTTTTGCTCGATTCTCATTGTCTTGTAAAGGTGGGTTTCGTCTTTTGTATTGTTCAGGGCATATTAATGAACCCTATTCAATTGGTCATGGGTCATGGCTAAGCATCAAAATTGACTTTTTCTTTTGAAATATCTTCCTACTTGGAATGACACTGCTTAGCCTCTGAGCCTTTGCATCCCCTTCTTTCCCAGCTTGGAAGGGCCTATGCAAGGTATGTCATACCCGCCCGAACCGGGTAGTACGGTACATACCATATAATACTAGTTCGGTATCGGTATTCGGTATGGATGGCGTATCGACACTCGGTACAGTAAAAAAAATTGTACCGTACCGTACTGACACTGTACTAGTATGGTACCAATATGGAGTCTGGTACCGAGACAGCGAACCTTGGGTCTATGTTTGTATCTTAACCTGCACCCTTAGTGCTCTCACCTTTCCTATTTAAAATGAAAATATTATACGGAGCATGGATCTTTATGAAGCACTCATAAAACTAATGTAAGATTGCCATATGGACTTTTATGATCCCAAATGATTTTGACCAAGATTTCAACATAAGTTTAATTAGGGCAATTGCTATGATGCACACATGCTGGCCAGTTCCATCTTATTCATGATACATTATCTTCTTTTTCTCTTAATTCTATTGTTTTCAATTTTATATTTTAGGTAGGACCATGCAAAATGGTACATGTTGCTAGCTACTAAAATTCTAGGCAATTTCCTAAACTTACGCATAACTGCATGTGAGTGAACCAGCTTGAAGCTACTCATCTGTTCTTGTAGAATATTAGGATGGCCCCATCATTCACTCATATTTAAGGAGACAAATGGATGCTTCCAGAAAGTACAATTTAGTCACTTTTTCCCCTAGTGTTTTAGTACCATTGTAATAAGTAGAGCTTCAATCTCCAAGGCCTCATCCTCCCTTCAGGTATTACTTAAGAAGATTAACTTCCCCCTTATATAAGATATGCTCCAAACCTCTTCTCGCAATTAATGAAACTAGTATTGAACTACTTTTTGTTCTATGTTCCATGCTCAGATAAATTGATTGGGAAAGGTGGACATGCAGAGGTGTATAAAGGATGCCTTGCTGATGGACAGCTTGTAGCAGTGAAGAGGTTGACAAAGAAAGACAACGAGGAGGAGAGAGTTGGAGATTTCTTATCAGAACTTGGAATAATTGCCCATGTCAATCACCCGAATGCTGCACAACTGCTGGGGTTCAGCGTGGAAAGGGGCTTGCACCTTGTTCTCAGGTTCTCTCCACATGGAAGCTTGGCTTCTGTGCTTCATGGTATATCTTTCTTTTCTTAGACATGTCTTATTAACATCTTATATACAACCAGGTTGCTAGCTTAGGCAAGCTCAAAGTAGTAAATCGATGCAACGATTAAACCTAAATAAAGAATGAACTAAAATAGCACTAATAGCACAAGATTTAGCACCTGGCACTATTGGCCAAAATTTTCAAACTAAGTGGACCCATGGTTATTGAAGCTGGCTTAGACAGCAAAAGGGAGAAAAAAACATTGGCTGAACATCATTATGTTTCTCATGCTGGAAAACATGTTCAATTCTACATGAGTAATGCATGATTAAGGAGTCAAGAACCAAGCTCGGCCTATATGCAAGTTCAGTCACACAAGCTCTAGGACTGGATAGTGGACTTATCAATTAGGTAGTGGACTCAACTGATATAGGATGATAACTGATAAGAATATATGCTTCAACTAATAATATGGTCATGCAAACTAGCCTGCCCACCAGGGGATTTATGTTTTGTGCAGCTTGAGATGTTGAGTAATTGGATTTGTGATAATTTATAAAATACATGCGCTTAGGACAAGGAAGATAAGTCATAATAGTAATAAAAATTTGAATTATTATTACTGATATTAGTACTAGAAAATTATTTTTCATAGCTTAAATAAAGTTCATTGTATTTTGGCCTGTTTCATCAATTCCTTCTTGATTTGTTTCATCGTTGTAATTTACAGTATTAAACTATTAATTCTAGTCAACAGCTTATAAATTATAACTTTTGCATCTTAATGTGTAAGTAACGTGTAAGTAATGTGAAATTTATCAATAATTTATATGCGGTGTTAGTATTATGCATTTTGAAGATATTAGACTTTTAGAAGTATGATGGGCTGCACTGACATGAGAGATCAATAATTCTCTGCCCATTTTAGGGATTCATTATGGAGGTGGATCTGGACCTAGTCTTATGTAAATTCCATGTAAATTCTGGCACTAGCTAGGATTGCTTGAATAAACAGTGTATTTGCCAATAAAAGATTCATCCCCAGTCAAGGCATGCTAAATCGGTACCGGTAGGCGTACTGATCGCCTACCGAACCGGTTCGGACCAGTAATAAACCAGTCTGCATAACACAGCGCACGCGCAGCATGCTATGGCGAACCGGCGCGATCCGACCGGTTCGCACCAATTCCTAGCTATACGGGATGGAACCATCCGGGTCCGTCCGGTACACATCTAGTACCAGCCGGTTCCGGCTCGGTACCGCTTAGTTCCGTCCGGAACCGTTTTTTAAAGCCAAACCTGAGGCCGGAACCATTTTTTAGTGCCAAACAGGACCAGTTGGTGTTGGTACCGGTTCGATACGGGCTGAACCGGACAGTACGGATCGATTTAACATTTCTTGTCTCCAGTATGATCTTATGATGATGCTGATCAAATCTCATCATTGGAGCATCCAGTTTCACCATTTCAATTTCTTAAGAAATAGAGACATGATAGATCAAATCAAGGATTCAGGATAACAAATTAAGAACATTTCTAGAGAGGAGATGCTGTCAGAGCCTGTCCTCGAATAGTTATCTAGGAACTCTAATGATGCTTCTAGCTATGACAAGGGTAACATTCCTTAACTGCTATTCCAAAAGAATTGAACATAACAAGCTTGCATCACCTTGTTTTAGCTTAGTAATGAAGAGGAATTCAGTTGTTCAGGTTCGAAGGAAGGCCTTGAATGGAAGGTAAGGTTTAAGATTGCTTTAGGCATAGCAGAAGGGCTGCTCTATCTCCATGAAGGATGCCAGCGGCGCATAATCCATAGAGACATGAAGGCCTCCAACATACTGTTGACTGAAGACTTTGAGCCGCAGGTATTATTAGCAGCTTTTGCTCTCTTTCATTATTGGACTATTTCATAACCATGCAGTTTCTTTGCATAGATATCTGATTTTGGACTTGCAAAGTGGCTGCCAGACAACTGGACTCACCACATTGTGTTCCCCATTGAAGGGACATTTGGGTAAGCTCAAACCAATCCATTCCTTCCATTTCTGAAGCTAATCGAGGATGCTTGTTATATATCTAGCGATATGCTTATGATTTAGATATTTGGCGCCTGAATACTTCATGCATGGGGTAGTGAATGAGAAGATTGACGTGTTCGCTTTCGGGGTGTTGCTGCTCGAGCTGATAACAGGGCGAAGGGCAGTTGACTCTTCTCGACAGAGCCTAGTGATATGGGTAATTCTTAGATTTCACTTGGAACATTTTGCTTTATGTTGCGCTATGATGCATTATGAAATCTTTTATTTTATTTTGTTATGTTTTTAATGTTGCATATCAATGTGATTCCTAGGCTGCAAATGGGTTGGTGGGGCCATTGTGAGCCATTGTGATCACACTTAAATTCAGATCCAATATAATTTAGATTCCACTAGGTCTGTCAGCCAATTGGCTTGTCCGGGGCATGTCTTTAGGTTTAAGAACTCCTAAGATATTGGCTTGGATTAGATTGGCTAGATCCAAATCCGACACCATATGTTCAGATTCTGGAAAGGTTAATGTTGTGATTAGGGTAAAAGACAGTTTCTGAAAAATTTTGCTTGCGATTAGGGTACAGGATAGTTCATCATCCTACAACATAGACATCATGAGTCTAAACAGTATTTCATCCTATATCAAGTTAAATGCCTCATTCTAATCATAAAAAGTTTTGCTTCAGTACAAACTAAATGACCCTGCTTCTTTGCAGACGATGCAAGATAGTCCTCTTCATGTTCTGTTATTCAAATTTTTGGTCCAGGGATATAGTAGAAATATTCTAGAATATTTAGATATCCAATCCCTATTATTAATAACCCAACCGAAGTATTCTACTTCTCCATTGTTCTTATCAAACCCACCATAAACTTATAAATCAAGAAAAGATAAGTAGACCTGACCCATTGAATGATGATTATATCAGCTATTCTGATATTTAAATTCGAACCTGAAAGTTACTACTCTATGAAAAGTTACTAAAGTTTCAAAGAATCACAGTGTCTTGCAAAGCTAGTATTAGCATTATGGGGGAATTTTTCATTTCTAAGATATGATGCTTCTATGCTTGTCATAGGCAAAGCCACTCCTCGACACAAACAACGTAAAAGAACTTGCCGACCCTTCTCTTGGAGATGGTTATGACCCTGAAGAAATGAGACGTTCTTTATTAGTAGCTTCTATGTGCATTCACCACCTCTCAACCTCGCGGCCTAATATGAATTGGGTAAGCAAATTGTTCATGTTGCTCATCCTTAACCTTGAATTGGACCTATTCAGCTAAATGCTGAATGTCATATGAGTGTAGGTGGTCAGGCTTTTAAAGGGAGAGCAAGGATATGCAGAACTCATGGGAAGAGAATTGAGGCCTAAAATTGCAAGACCACCACTGTTTGACGCTTGTGATTCAGAGGACTACACTTGCTCAAGGTATCTCAACGATCTCCATCGGCACAAGCAACTTGCCTTGGAG
This sequence comes from Phoenix dactylifera, assembly GCF_051530095.1. Lineage (NCBI taxonomy): Eukaryota > Viridiplantae > Streptophyta > Magnoliopsida > Arecales > Arecaceae > Phoenix > Phoenix dactylifera. Next base: position 18,073,911 of record NC_143203.1, on the reverse strand, counting down.
CAATGAATTAGTGTGCAACCTAAGGAGTTCTTCTCTTTTTGTATATTAAGAGGTCCTTTCATGGTCCCAAATGTATGCATCGATGGAGGGACTGTGCTCGCCAACTACCTCTTGTAGTTGTTCCAAATCTAAGACTTGAAGTGTTGGATCTGCTCTAATGTGTCCTCTTCCCTTTGGTTACACTTGCTGGGTACAGTTAGCTTCAAGCAAGATTCATGCTCCTTATGAACATCATATTAGTTAAACTAAAGCGACACAGAAAGCTAAGCATCCTAGTATAGTATAATGTATGCACTCCTTTTGAAGTGTTTTGGTGGTTGGAGGACATCCACATGGTTGCACATTAAGAACTTGCAATTAGCATTAAAAAATAGGATTGATCACAACCTCCATAAGTGGTGCTCAACTCTTTCAGACTCAACAGACCATGTATCATGGGGACCCAAAGCTCAATTATGAGGACAATCTTCTTATTTAGCAATATTATTATATTCTGCTCTCTATCTTTCAGAAAATTTTTATGCTTGTGGTTAGAAGGTTTTATCTCTCTTTTGCTTGAGCATAAATTTTTAGCTATAGTGTCTAAAAATGTGGACCCATGTTATGTTCCTATATCTATTTAGCTTTAAGATTGCTTTCATGTTGGAAGATCTAATTGATTTGTCTTGCTATACAGCTGTATGCCGCAGCTAAAATAATGAATAATCTAAAGGCTCCTTAGGTTTCAGGATACCAAGCTGTTTTTATGTTCTATTTTAATTAATAATCTAAACCCTTTAAAAGATGCTATATCGGCTCGTTTCTTTGGAAATGATGCCATATGAGATCCGGAACCTGTTACAGAAAATTCATTTCGTGCATGCAAATTATAGAAATTTCTTTTTGCACTTTCTTGAGAGTCACAAGCTCTTTTAGATAACTATAAAGTGTTTGGTAAGAATTTTGAAACAATTTTCCGGCTCCCCACCCCAAAATCTAAGTTTACTAAGCTTCAGTGGTGTAAACAGAGTCCAACATCAACCAATGACTACTTTAGCTGTATCTCTCAAGTCACACAGGCCGGCAATACTGAAAAGCTAGAGTTTAATGAATGGAGATTGAAATTGATGGTGTGGTAGGGATCAGAATAAATTAGCAGATAGCCAGGTACATTATTTGTGAATGATTGCCAAAGAACAAAATTTTGCTACAAGCAAGACCAGTGTAATAACAAACACACACCATGTGTAGAGATAATACAGATATAGAAAGTCGTGCACAGCCAAATGATCAATGTGATCTTGTGTGTCACTGAGTTTGGCTTGTGCAATAGTATACTGATAAGTTCAATTTTTTCTTCATGCTTAAAAGGCGACAAGAAAACTAATGATGTGATCAGCTATTGAGGATAATTAATCAGGCCAAACTGCCTAACCAACATACCAGATGTTGCAACGAAGATAACTGAAATCAAACAATATAACTTATACACAAAGAAGAAAGATCAAACGCGATAGAAACGCAGATGTGTATCGTGTGTTTCCTGTGCTTTCAAATCAAGCATGACAAATTCACAAGGAAACGATGAAGTCTGAAAAGATTGAATAGATGGTCCATGAATTAGCATTGTAAAGTACCACATCCAACATCTAAATCAAATTCCAATATGCGATCCAATAGCCACAACAGGCAGCTAGTGTGAAACAGGAAAATAGATCCTGAAGAACCTAACAGTCAGTGGGGCCTCCTAGTGCGGACACCTTTTCCAGCAACATGCTTCTCCTTAGAAGGCAAAATGATCATCAACAATTTAATAAAATGAAATTTTTTGTTTTTGAATCTTAATGGAGTTCCACAGAAGCATTGCATTTTCCAAGTGAAGTTGCTTTCTGGCTCCTAAAGATCCACAAAATAAATGGCCACCTGTAGGACCCCAAGCCTAATGCCACAACCTGGTGCAGAAGCCTTTCCGTATGACCGGCTTCTCCTTATTACATATACCATCCATGAAAGCATCAACCAGCTGAGCAACCAGACTCGCAGGTTCATCTATAAGAACATCTATGAATGCACTCACCACCCTTCGTTCTTGTGCTGTCGCTTTCAAACTGAACCATGTGAGGAATTTCACACGGAACTCCTTCTCCATGTGTCCCTCGCATTCCAACCATCTGATCACCTTTACACAGTACTCATACTCCCTCTCTGCTGATTCCTTCTTATTGGCAGAATCTGGTGTACTATTAAGCCTATCGGATTTGCGAGGCATTTCCAAGGGAACAGATTTGGAGCTGACAAAAGGTACAGCCTCTGAAGATGGCCGCAAGTGCATGTCATTGTTGTCGCTGATGCCCTCTGATGGGAGAACCTTAGGATGGTTACTGTGGTTGCACTTCGGGAGTTTTGGAGCCTGGTTGTTATCACTCGAGTTTGTTGAACCCCTCTGTGAATCTGATTGAATGATCACAGGCGGCTCACTCATGTCCTGTTGCTGTTTTAAAGCTGAAATAAGATCATCGTCAATATAAGTGCTATCTGAGTTCCGAGTGGAGCATTGGCCGCTGTTCCCATTAAGGTTCTGCGTCACACACTTAGCCTCCCACTTTCCTAATTCCTTGGTGCTGCTGAAAGGAGACACCTTGAAATAATATTCAGTTGACGGGCTCAGTCCTGATATCATGATCTTTGTATCTGGCCTCAGGATAAGGCAGGTGGGTTCTTCAGGATAATCCATGGCATCAGAGTTTCGATGCCACAGAGTGCAGCCGATGATATTTTCTTCAAACATATTGTCTCTGGAGTGAAGGGAAACAACCACAGAAAATGGAGAGATGTCTTCAAAATGGATTTGGAAAGCCAAGGAACCTGTGCTAACTGATCCTGTGAATAAATGAGCAGTAGTAGGTTGGGTTTACAGGAATCCGATAAATTTGGAACAGTCTCAAGGTTAAGGAGAAAAAAGAAATTTACCTGGGGCTTTGAGGTCTTTATCAGCCAAGAGGCCTGCTGAGCTAGAAAGTATGGAATCTGCTGCTTCCACTGCAGAAGCACATAGTTTCTGAACTTCTGCACCACAATTAAGCCGGTTGACAATGCCCCTTGCCATGACTGTGGAAACTTTATCTAGAGGTCCAACTTCTTTCTTGAGTTTCTTTACAGCTGTATTCACAATATTTTGCATTTCTTTATAACGCTCAGTTCCTTTAAGCATTTTGTGGCTCAAAGATAATCGATCACATAATATGTCAACTCTCCTAGCATCCTTGGCAATCAATAGTTGTTTTTGCCAGCTTCTGTGGAACGCAAGATGCAAAAGAATGCCAATAAATTATATCACAAACATCTTCAAGATGATAAATAAAGCTAAATAATTTCCTTACCCTTATATGATGTCCTTTTCATCTAAAAATATCAAGAAGAGGAAAAATGAAAACAAAGGCTGGACAAGTAACCTCATACAAATGAAAGAGAAGATCAGCTAAGGCACTATTGTGGTATATTCTTTTCCCAAGCACCAGAACAAATTATCACTAAGAGCACTTGTTTATGATCAGAGTTCAAGATCACAATGCAGCTTGTAAGAGAATGCATTTTTATGATTGGACAGATTGTTTTGAACCGAATATAGTTACAATTGCCCGCCAAGATTGGTGTTTAAGTTTAAGCTTTTATAGTTATATGGATTCAACAAGAAAGAGAATATCAAAAATTCATAGTTTATAACACCTTACATCTTAGAAATATAAAGCTGCAGCTAAGACAGATTGCAAGGTAATCATTTTCTCAGTTAAATTATTCGTGAGAAAACAGAATATAGTTCTCATATGCATTTTTATCTTTAGTCCCATGCACACACAAATTAACTGAAACATTTCATTATATAGTAAAACGAGACCAATGTTCATTACATCCTGGTTCAATAAATAAAATTTAAATAAAATACATATCATCAAATACTATTTCATCTTTCTTAACCATCTACATTTTTTACCATACAATTGGATGGTATCAATGATCAGTAAAGCAGACCTAAAGACAACAGTTAAAGAAGCATTTGTACCAAAAAGCAATTAAACAGTTGTATAATTAAAAATTCTTCTTTTTCCCTGAACCTTCAAACTGAATTTTAACATCCCTTCTCAGAAGGCCATTTTCAGAGGATATCAAACATGATGAACAGACTTCAAATGATTTTACTTTCTCTATCCTAAATTAGTTCCAGATATTAATTCCTCTTATGTGCTTATTTCAAGTTCTGTCCTTCCTCGTACCACCACAGATGAATAAAATCTCACCTCGGACAAACTTACCACAAAATTGGCCTTTTGCTGCTTATAATTGTTACCTTAGGGGACCAATATCAGAAATAGATTTCTCTCTTCAAAAATCTTATAAATTCTTTAGCTTTATCTTGCACAAAGGCATGTTTGAAAACATGCTGGTTCAAATTCATGCACAATAGATTTTACAAAAAATAGTCTACAAAAATAGTATGTAACCTCCAGCGGGAACTACAAAAACATAATAATCAGAATAAAATAGCTAGTTTGATTGTACAGAATATCTGAATCACCACAAGAAGCTCTTGGAATATGGAAATGGCATAATGTCATATCAAGTTGATATCAAATATGAGTACAGAGTGCAATATCATACGCTACAGAAGCTACAAGGTGTAAAATTTAATCAATGATATGCCTTTGGTTGTTGATATTTTTATCCAATAAAATGTTAATAGTTTCTCAAAGATCTATAACCCAGTTAAGTCAAAAATTGTTAAATCAACAAGTTCCACGCGCGTTTCATACTTGAGCTATAACTTTCATAATGCAGAACAACTTACCAACAAAAAAACCATATCTGTCTCTCCCTATCTGTGTGCATAGATGTGTGTAGCTGTGCATTGGGCATGCAGGTGCGGGTGTAAGCACATGGATGCATGCAGGTGGGTGTGGGCATGGGGGTGTGTGGGCGGGTGTTGAGGGGAGGGGGGTGTCCATGAACATGTGCACACATGCAGGCATTCGGGCACATGTGTGCGTGCATGAGGGATCACCACTTAGCAAGAAATAGCACTAGGAAAGAAAGCAATGCAAGGAATAAGCAAGCTCAATGAGCAAAGTAGAAACTAAATTTGATATCCTCATGCTCAATAACTTCTACTAGTAAGCGCAGATAGTCTTTACTAAGATCATAAATACAGTACAAATATTGTATTTAATAATATAATAATAAGTATGCATAAAGTAAATTCAATAGGATCATATATTTAAGCACTAAGTTCACAAAGAAACAAATGGTCCAACCCCTATGCTCTGAATATAAGATAAAGAGAAATTCTACCTCCCCTTTTCGTTAGAAGGTAAACTAAATTCCCCTTTTGGATTATTGCTACAAATTATCTTATTGATTATCTACCTATCTCTGCATGATACTGCTCATGCAGTAATTAACTATATTATGAGATCAATGATCAAGGAATTTAACCACAAAAGTTTTCAAAGTACTTGTGAAGTGAATAGAATAATTATTTACCGCATCAGCCAATTGATTTTTCCACAGAAAACACAATAAAAACTGCCATCCAACTTTGGATAACTCCCATTCTTCAAAATGCCAGCACTCTCATGTTTAAGAGCACATTTCAGGTGGTAGGACATGCCACATGAATTACTCTGGTAAGGAGGATCAGAATTGCAAACCAACCATAGAGTAGGGTCCTTATTGTCATCATAGCGATAACAGATGCAGCAGGAACACCGCTTACAGTATCCATCCACTAAGCTCAGAGTGGCTCGGCAAGCAAGATTTTGACAGATCAAGGTGTCAACTTGCTCGTCTTTTCTCTTCAAGGGATCATGAGTTACATCAGTTTCAGATTCTAATGGTTGTTCCTTTTTTCTCTTCTTCTTTAATCCATTTGGGTTGTTTGGTGCGGCTGATGAAATGCTTGTTTTATCATCATTCTTTCTTCCATTCTTCTGTGACACCAGCCTAAGCAGATGCTCAATCATTTTAGGTTTTGTGACCCCAGTATATTTCCTCTCCTTGCCCATCTCCGCACAGATGAGTTGAAGAAGCTCTCTACGACTCCAGGACTGAAGAATTTCAGGGGCATTATCTGCCCACTTTGAAATTTCATGCACTAGCTCTCTCTTCTCCTCTAAACTCAACTCACTGCATTTTGCAGGATCAATCACGAAACCTGTAAGAATTGAAGGAGCGTGAGTTTCAGGAAAAATAGATAAAAAATTGCATTCCACTAAAGTATATGAGAACTGATAATATCTGTAAACATAATTCTTAACTTTGCAATCTTGTATCCCTAAAAGTAGTTAGCAACACTTTGGTGATGAGGTACTGCAAGAACTAACTAGAAATTGTTTATGGCAGACTAGAATTACAAGGAGAAGACCAACAAATTGCACCAATTGTTAACAATAATAGTGTTGTCACTGTTGAGCAAGATACCAAAATATTTATGTACCATCAATTTGTAAGGAGGGGAAATTTTATAGTGTGTCAGAAACAATGTTGAAAATCTCTTGTTATAATGTTCAAGTCTATCTCAGCAAAAGTGAACAATGACTGGGAGATTCAAGGTTTTCAACTAACTAGTTGAACTCGAAAATGCTGTGAAGAAGCCTCATGCAAGATTTTCATTGCAGATGATGGGGGATATTCTAGTGTATTATGACTGGGAAAATAGCATATGTTCCAACTGTTGTGCCTCTGGCCATCAAGTAGATTGATGTCAAATGACACCTCTATTATTTGGCAAATAAAAGGTGAACTAAACAACTGATGCAACAGATACAGCATCCTAGGCTTCTAGTAATGTGATAAACTGAGAAGTGAAGGGGTCTAAAATACATCAAGATCTAGAACACAAGAAAGGTCCTTAACATAGAAAGAGACCAAGGCAAGAAAGACAGACTGATAGGAAAGCAAACACTAAGAAAGCGGTGGAGAAAGAAACTTTCAATTAGTACCTAACATATATCATAGATCTCATCATGGGTTTGAAGAAAAATTCTCTAGAAATAGGCGAAACAACATTGATATAAACGAATCTGGAACAATCTTGTAAGATGTATAGACAAACAAAGTAAAATAACATGGCATCAGAAACAACCGGAACAACACAGTTTGGGGCGTACAAACCCAAACCAATGTCAAACCAGGTTGTGGCCGTTCTGGCCGGTAAGTGACCCAAACCGACCCTTACAACTCTAAACCGAGCACAGCCGTCCGATTCAGCTTAGTTCGGGCTGTTTGGGCCACCTCGTGACTCATCTCTTTTCTTAAAAGAGAGCTTCCAACGATAGGTTTTGTGAGGAAAAATCAAGGAAGACGATGATTTGTCATTTTGGGCCCAAATCAAGCCAAATTAGGTATAATCCCCCTTCCCCTCCCTCCTCTTCATTCTTCTCTGTTTTTTCATGCCTAAAATAGATCAAAAATTGGTAAAAGCAGTGAAAATCATGGAAAAAATTTGTAATTTAGCATGATTTCATGAATGTTGTAGATCTAAGGGTGATAAAGCATTGAAGAAGAAATCATGATTTTTCATTGATCAAATAATTTTTAGATTAAAAAATATATGTTAGTCAAAATTATTATTAAATAAAATAATATTAAAAGTTAAAAAAGTGGTAGCATATTTAGGGGTATGCACAACTTATTTAAATTGGGCATAGTTATGGCTACCAAAACCTAAAGCCAAGTTCAAACAACTTTCAAACGTGTTGATTAAGATATATTATCCTTGGTAGGGTTTTAGTTTAATCCGAAATATAATTAATTTTTTCAATATTTTGTATTAAAGATTATTTTTATCTAAATATTAATGAACAATATTTAAAAATCATAAATTATGAAGAGTTAGTATTCTATATAGATAATGTAGAAGTATTTTCTGAAGTAATGCAATCATTTTTTGCATTACATTATAAATTATCTAATTTTAAGTATCTAATTATTCAAATAACTATTAATTCAATTAAAAATCATGAAAAAAATGGGAATATGAATGAGTAATTAGGACATATTTTCTAAGACAGCATGCATAGCTTTTACATGATTTTATAAATTATCACATATATTATGTGAAATTAAATTATTAAAAACAGCCAATTTATCCAAAAATATTTCAAATTTTATTTATTTGTTAAATGTATAGATCCACTTTATGTAATTTTCAGTGATGAATAGGATGATTTATGACATGTATTCGTAAAACTTGCAATTGCAAAAATAGATACAAAAAGAATAAAGATACTGATGTATATTGAGAAAATGATGTCATAACTACGGGCCAACACCATTGGAGTTGCAAGGGGTACAATGTAGAGTGGAGAGAGCGTGGGTTGATGAGATTGCAGCAGCATTTGGTTAGTTGTTATCCCAATGTAGCTGTATGTAAGAAAAATCTATAAGAGGTCGGACAGTTGATGAAGAAGCACTTTCATGATTTTAGAAAGAGCAATAAAAAAGGGTAAAAAAATAAGCAAAGATTGATCTTTGAGCAGCTAAGCCACTATAGACTATAGGGATCTATAGGACTATGAGGAATTAGATCCAGATAACATGCAGGAGGCTTAGACTCAGGCTGCTATAAAGGACAGTCTGAATGATCAATGGCAAAGGGAGAAGTTTGCCAAATCAGGGTACAATTTGGATCCTTAAACTAGGAGGGTGATCCGATTCTGGATCCGCCAAGATAGACCTAAGCTACAAGAGAAGCCAGTTAGTGAGAGAGGTTGTTGGTAAAAGTTCGCAACTAGATAGCATCTATATTTGGAGTTTTTACAGGTGAGAAGGGAAAGAAGTCCAAAGATATAACAAGGGTCGCCATTTATGTGTTGGATTCACGTGCCTTCCCAGTAGAGACTCAAAGTAGTAAAAGATTGATTCTATCACGCTAGATTAACGTGAGTAACCGTTTTACTAAAATAAAAAAAGATTGATTCTATGCTTGTCAAGGATAGGAAAATATACGTGGAGAGCTATTGCTTCATGATTTCACTACAGCCACATCCTTGCAAATATCACAAATAACACCTACCTTTTTGCTATCAACTCCATCCAAAAAGGCAGTCTGGGTGTTGATCCTCTTGGACTGAAGGATATCTATGACGGGTTGCTTGATGATAATAAGAAAGAGCAAGAGAGATGGATAGCCTCCTACCAAAGCAAGTGGGACATTTATGGTGTGATATTGATGTGTGATGGTTTGACGAGGTGCCACAAATGAAGCACCATCAAATTTTTAATATATTGTGATAAGAAAACATTCTTTCATAAGTCAGTTGATGCTTTTAACAAGGTGCATGATGCCTGGTACATCCTGATCTTGATTTAGGCGATATTTTGGGCTGTATATTTTCAAGATCTCATGTGCTATCCACTACATAGACATAATGCTGATAGACATTGATAAAATCTGCAGTGCGAAGTAGGTGGTAGAGACAACCTAGGCTATCACTAAAGATATATAACCACACAAGAGTGTTGGCTTTGAACTAGCATATCAAGGGTGAGATAATGAGGCCAGCAATCACCCACTTTGCCACGCACAATATTGCACTCGATAGTCTCATCAAGAAGAAAGCGGACCTATATCAAATATTCGTGAGTGCTGAGTGGCAAGATAGTAGATATATTTGTAGTGGCAGGGAAGAAAATCATCTGGAAAGGTCAATTATAAGCTAGCAATTCTGAAAGTAGGCCGATAGAGTAGTTAAGGCAATTGCGCCCCTATATTGAGTGCTCAAAGCTACGGATAGCGAGATGCACTCCCAGATGGACTTGTTGTATCACATGGCTACGGCAATGACCACCAAGGGAGAGATCACGTAGGCAAATATAAAGTATCTACTAAGTATATTTACATCATTAAAAAGATATGGAATTACCAGGTGGATAGGAAGTTGCATATAACAAGTAATCCAAGTACAATCCTCAATGCTTATTAATTCTTAAAAAAAATTAATAGTGCAATCCTTGGCTTGAGGGCCAGTAGTAGCAACCAAATCTTGAAGAGCAAGGATCACCTCCTCGATCAGCTAATATCATCAAAAAGGAAGCTGAGATGAATATAGAGCAATGCGCAGAGCGACACATGCCATGCTCATAACCATGGAGATCAAAGGAGAGGGAATAAGGATTGCAAGGTTATATATCCGAGACATCCATTCAATGATATGATAAGAGATGCTAAGTAGAGGTCATTATCGAACCTGATCCAATCGGGGAAGCAGGGCTGGTCAAAGTTATAGGTCTAGTCGAGCCACCCAGTAGAGCTAGATAGGTAGGGACATCCAAGAAACCAATGCAGTCTTTCGAAGTAGCAAGAAAGGGAAAGTGAAGAAAGCCGCAAAGCTGCTGGAATGAGCCCTTAGATGACTAATTGGCTAGATTATCTTGTAATACGAGCGATGATGCTAATGACAGTTCAAGCTATGATGCATCTAGTGGATAGAGAGGTGGCATCAGACATGGCTACGGTACATACAATTTACAATCACCTAATCTGATTCAATTCACTGACAAGTCATGTGTCACTCATGCTATTCAAGATTATGGACCATGAAACATATCATAAGGCCCACAAAGATACGATAGCTTATAGGAGACAACCCCTCGAGGTGGTTCAGGAGATGACAATATTACAACTGATAAAATAGCATGTAGAGTATGATGCCTAGATGTATCCAAATCCTCATCATACACCAATCCTATTATGCACAAGCAGGTTACGCCCCGTATGCAAATCCTTCATTTGAGTCCTTGCTTGTATTCGAGCCACTACTACCCTCTATGGTCAACCAAATTATGGGTTAGATTCTACTATCGTGATCTTCTCCCAAATGGGAGTGGAATAGCCAAGCACAGTATCAAATAGAGGATTAGTGTCAGGGTGGCAATGCAGGAAGAGAATGCAATAGTGGACACAGTATCTAGGTTGGGGTTATATCCAAGATCCGACTATGAACAAGATCCTAATGTCTACAAACATCATAGACCCTCCACGAGGAACTAGATATCGGTATGGATCTTGTTATTCAAATCAATTTGATATATATTTTCAAGCGCAAAATATGTATTGTCTATGTTTAATTATTACAAATATATATTTAATTATTACAATTGCATCCATTAAGTACAACCTCTTGGGACCAATGGGAAATAAAATATTATTAAAATACCATTAGAATCATAGTTTGAAGATATATAAACCTTAAAACAACCTTCAAAATAAAAACAGGGAAAAAAAGGTAAAAGACAATTAACTAATAGCGAACCAATATGCATCCATATACTGAGTATTAATATAGTTTGGCTCGATATGCACCTATCAGTATAGTTTCTGATATCGAGATTGCGGACCTTGTTCAATAATATTCACACCAAACTATTCATGGAAGCTATCTAATTAAATTTCTTAAGCCAAGCTGAAGGGGCCAATTTGATTCTATATATAGTTGGTTTTTCTTTTTGAGGAGTAATTTGATCCAATATATAGTTTGGTTCAAACTCAAAGCATGCTTAGGACAAGTGAGACTATGAGGTGGCTGCATAGAAACATTTTATGTTGATTCCAGTGAAAAAATTGTTATGGGGGTGGATAAAGTAAAGAAACACTAAGCAAGAGCACAAGATTGCTCATCTTGATGCTTAAACAAAATCTTATACGAAACAAGCTTCTACAGAGAAAAGCAAAAAACAATTAAGCTTTCCTCTATGTGATTATATTGACATGATTTTGTGAACATACTTGCATGCAATAAAAATATTTCAACTATTAGAGTAATTCAATCTCAGACACAGGTTTCTTCAGATTATAGTGAATACCTCAACATGTGTCTCCTATCTCTAAGAAATATTGGCGATCTCTCACATGCTTTACAGCTTTTGATAAAAAAAAATAATGGGGGAGTAGTTGGCTGGTTTCCTAAGGTGGTCAGGAATTTTTGATAAGTAGGAAACTTAGAGAAAAACAGATAAAGGTCCATCAACCTGAGAGCCAATAAGATAATCTGAAACCTTAGAAAGCACATTTATTAACTCACCAGAACCATGTTGCCCAGTTTCAACCTATGTAGTCGCACCTAATAAGGATAAAAGATTCCAACAGGAAACTGGTCTTGGGCAGGAAAATTCAAAAGACAGCATCCTAGGCAGAATAGAAAATAAAGATCATGAAAGACGATATTAGTTGATAGTAAAGGACAAAAGGTGGGTGGAAAGGAAGGAAAAGCAAACTATGGTGCTTCAAAAAGGCAAGTTCGACCAAGACTCATGGTTACCTGGTAGTAGGATGCTAGACCCCTTCTGTGCCAGCCTCATATTTAATTCACCCTATATGTGGAAGGACAAAGTATACAATCAAAACCTGAATTTCTAAGTAGAGAAGCCCGGAATAATGTTGTTGGACAAGTTTTAAGCAACTTTCGAAAGTGAGCAGCTGACGATGTAAACCATTATTAAATAGGTGTTCAGGACAAGACGACATCTCATGAATATGACAATGCTTGCGCTCAGCAAATTTATTGATGTATATGTAAAAATGACCATGGAGGCAAAAATCTAAAGATCAAGGAAACTTGCAGTAAATGAGATTGTTATATAAAGCATGACAAGTCATCAATAGATATAACATAACAACCACCACTTTAGGAAGGAATAGGAGAGATGCATGAGCAAGGCTAGAATTTTAAATTATATAAGTTGAAGAGTTAAAAAAGAAAAATGAATGGATCCTCATTCCTTACACTAAAACAGGTAAAATGCTGTCCTATGAGAAGTAGCGAGCTTGTAGCCTAGGGTACCGACAATCCTATCATATGTTACCATAGCCTAGGTTTACATTACTTCACTAGGGTGGATGGCAACAGATGAGCCAGATGAACATAAAATCCTACTATTTTTATCCATGCATGTAAAGGGAAATCAAGAACAATGGTTGACCTAACACTTGAACAACTCAGGATGATGGAGTAAGGAAGTGACATTTGGAAAAAAGTTGTTATATGTACCTATATGAGTGTCCATATGTGTACACATACACAAACATATATATGCATATACATATATACATGTACAAGAATATATATATATATATGCATATATATCGAGGATCCAAATCTCTAGGATCGGTACCATATCTCATGTCTGATGGTACGACACAATCCTCAATATAGGGGTGGTATTGTCCCAATAAAAAATGCAAAAAAGTGTACCAAGTGGGAATACATTAGTACAGGATTGGATACCCCAACATGGTGCAACAAGGGCCCAGTTTGCCAAATACCAATACATACCAGCCCCTACCATACTGGTTCAGGGGTAGTATATCATATGCCAGCAATATGGGGCTTGTAAGCATGAGATTAGAAAACTTGGTGTCTGCATGTGTATGTATGTGGGTGTGTTTGTATGTGGGTGCATACGCACATATATGTATATGTATATATACATGAATGCGTATGTGTCCGTGCATATAATATAGATGACATATTCATGATGTTAAACATATATAACAATAAAATTAGCACAAGAAACACAACACCTGAATTTCAGCCACCCCACACCTAGAATTACGACACACACATCACAATGCACATATATACAACAAACTCACAAAGAAATGAACACACAATCATCACAACAGACAATGCGTTCAATCACCCACATGCACATACACAGCATACATAGCCTCAATTATGTCCATTTTTTGCACCTCGGCATCTTAATGAGGCATATGTAAGGCACATTTTTTAAACACCTCAACAAAGTCGCCTCACCTTGAAGTAGGCAAGACACTCGGGTTGCACCTAGATATGTATTGCACCTTAGCATCTCTTTACAAATATTGGTTAGAAATAAGGAATCTTTGGGTGGTCTCTATACAGGATTTCTAAAGGTAGGGAGGCTTCTAGAATGTGGACTTAAGTAAATGTGTAATCAAAGATCTTCACATGTCAAGTTTCTAAGGAGTCAACTATCATATAGGGATGGCAACAGACCAGGTATGGGTCGAGTAGGCCATTACCCGTACTTGCCTCGAGGTAAGGCAGGCTAGGTAAAGTCTCGGAATGGGGCAGGGTGGGTAGAGTTAAGGCAGGTTGGACAAATTGGGCCGGGTAAAGCTACAAAAATCAATTCTTTGCATACAAATCAATTCTTTTTGCCTTGGGGAGGGAATTTGGAAAAAATTATATATATATATATATATATATATATATATATATTTGGATCGAGTTCGGAGCAAGTTTTATCATTATCCGTACCCACCCCAGATCGGCTGAGGGTTGTGTAAAACCCACCCCATTAAGATCAGGCCACATCGGGTACCCAATAGGGTGGAGTAAATTGGCACCCCTATTGATGTTTCTCCTCCTAATAAATGCCACTTATCCAACAAAAGGCAAATGGCTCCCACCAACAAATTCCCATGCATGAAGAAATAAATGGACCTCAAATAAAATATTCTTTGACCTGATCCAAACTGAAATATACATTAAGAAACCACAACCATCAAGCCTTTTCTCAACTATCTAGGGTCAAGTTTATGGATCTTCATTCACCAAGTATTCCTATTTAGGGATACCTTTGATATTATTCCAAGTTTATCCATATCCTTCATCACAACGTCCATTGATGGCACCTTAGGTCTTTCCCTCCTTTTCTTACCAGATTCAACACAAAACAAAGTACCTCTCCTCACTGAAAATAGAATTGGAAAAATAAGAAAATAAGAGAATTCTTCTCAACTAAAAATAAACATATGGGACAATAGTACGAGAATCAAGAGGTTGCTAGTTTACAACCTGTGCAGAGAGTTCAGGGGCGGCCCAATGCATTTGGGGGCCTAAGGCGAACTCACTAAGGGAGGCCTTTTTTTTAATAATAATTTTTTTTAATAAATCAAGAATAACTCACTAAGGCGAACTCCAAGTATTTAACAATCTTTGTATGATTCAGTGTTGGAAACTATAAATTTTATTGTGACAAATCGTAAGTCAAGAACAAACTTAGCATATTATGGAAGTTTTTTCTTCATCCATTAAATGTCCATTGATAATTAAAATACTGAAATATTAAACAATTCTCCAAAGTTAAAAGGCATTCCTTCACAATTAGATCGAAAAGAGGAGAAAAGCTTGTAGAAAATATGAAATGCATACAGAAGAATTCACCCAGCCATGAATTAGCTGAAATTTGGAAACTAAAGCACACCTTCATCAAAAGGCAATTCACTCAGAACTTCATACATAAAACATTTCTAAAAACTTATAGTCAAGACTATGGTTAAAAGACAGAAATTACATAATGCACTGTAAAAAGTAGACTAGAAAAAATGAACATTGGACTTTGTAAAAGAAGCTAAAGGCAGTCTTGAGAAACAAAAGGAACAGCATGAATCCCTGATAAAATCAGAGTCAAAGAGGTAACTAGTAAGGCCTCCAGAAGTCGATCAGAAGACTGAAGTCGAAAAGAAAAAAAGGGGGAAGTCGGAACTCATCGGCTGGAGAGGGCAAAGGGCCGACTGCCGAGAAGGAGAAGAGATGACGTCACTGACACGCCAGCGACGCCACCTCCCTGATCCCTCATCACTCTCTTCAACTGGGCTTATGGGCCAAGTACCGACGGGGAGGACGGTGAACGAGCGAAGTGAGAACCGAGGATGGCGAACGGGCGAACCAGCGAAGGACGGAAGAACTAATAAACTAAGGACTTGCAATAGAGGGAGGAGCACGCAAGAGAACGGATGGTGGGGGATGGGAACGGTGCGGTTGCGGAAGAGGCAAGGCAAGGCACGGGCTTGGCATGGAGAAGGGGCGAAGCAATGAGGCTTGGACGATTATAAATATGGAATGGAAAGACGAGGACCTCCATTAGTGGCCGCTTAGAAGCTCAAACGCAGGGTAGAAGACGATCTAAATATTGGTCTTGATAGAATTCTAGATATAGAGATGAGAAAGCTGGATGGAAAATTAAAAAAGCTGCAAGGATCTCATTCTCACACCACACCAAGCGTCACAAGGTGTAGAAGAGGATGGATAAAGAAATTTGCAATCGATGCTTTTCTCCTTATAAACCACGAAACTGGCAGACGGTCATTCCTTTTCAGCTTTTTTTCAACTAGATAAAACCAAAGTTTGTATTTGGCCGAGAAGTTTATTCACAGGAGGAGGAGGAGAGAACTCGGTTTTGTGTGGCCAAGCTGATCTGTTTTCCCATGCTTAGCATGGCATGCTCCACGTACATCCACCCCTTCAGCCCTTTCCTCTGACAGCAAAGAGAGAGAGAGAGAGAGAGAGGTCACTAGGACAGAGGCCTCAGTTTACTTCACAGAGAGAGAGGTCACTAGGACGGCAGGAGGACAGTTAGGCAGTAGCTGGAGCCTGGAGCCGCTCATAGGCACTAGGACGGAGGCTTTAGTTCACTTCACAGAGAATTTTTTCTTATTTGGCAATCCCAGTCTCCCGCCTCTCGGAGGCCTTTCATTGGGCCGAGGCCTTAGCCGACCACCTCGGTCGCCTAAGGCTTGGGCCGGCCCTCAGAGAGTTAAAGAGGACTCAGCAATGAGCGAGAACTTTGGCAACATTAGATAATCAAGTCTAGGAAAGCTTGAAAGGCAAAGGAAGAAGCTAAAGAAGAAGGCACCCCTATATGGACAAATTGAAATGAAGGTTAAGATGGTTCATGTAATAAATAATGACCACTTTCAATGAGTTTAGAATATTGAATGTGCTTCACAAAAAGAAATAAGTATATTATATAATGAAGATATGGAAATTGGTTTACAAATTAACATCCACTACAAACTTTTCAAAACATTAAGAACATTTAGGACACAAAAGGTAAGCTTAATGCATAACATAAAAGACATCAGTGATAGTTGATGTGATGACCAGGCCTAAAGTAGGTGGACCCGGGCGTGCCTTGCACACGAGGCTGGGCAAAAAAAAGATCCCCATGCAAGTTCGCAAGGGGAAGTGGACTCCTGGTAGGAGTCTATCTTCTTCCTTAATCCCGTCAGGCAAAGGACTCTAGGGTCATGCTTTCCTTCTCTAAACTCTCTCTTGTCTGTAAAAACAACCCCCTACCTCCTCTGTAGCGTCCATCTTCGAAAATCCCTTAATTAGAGTGGTGAATCGAGCTCTTCAAGAGAGGATTTCTTGGAGATTTTTGGTTGATCCGCCCATAAGATCTCGCTGGAGTCAAGGAGAGAAACCAACTTGGCAAGAAGATGTTGAACAGGATACCCTACCCCCAAGTTCATAGATCGAGAAAGTCCAAGACCAATAGAGGTAAGAATTCCTGCACACAATTGCTTATATGGATAATATGTATTTTGTAACACATATCGATGATTTTGGGTTTTGCATCATTTGTCAAATGATTCCTGATTGATCTTTGATATGAATATATATAAATATAAATTTCTTTCTTATATAGACGTATCAAATATCGATGATTTTGGTTGCTTGGATTATGATTTTGGTTGTTTGGAATATGATGCTGGTTATTTTGAAACTTGGTAAGAAATATAATATAAAATTATATTTTTTCTGGCATGAATGAAATTGAAAATTTTGATTGCTGAATAAAAGAATTTGAACTAGATATGTTATGGATTGCCAGTCATGGGTGAATTGTCACACATTGGTTTGCCATCGCGAGCCGAAGCGCGAATATTATGGTTTGCCATCGTGGGCCGAAGCGCGGATATTTTGGTTTGTCACCATGGGCCAAAGTGCGAATATTTTAATTTTGCACGATGGGCCAAAGTGTTGATTTTGTGATTTGCCACCCCAGGCTAAAGCGTAGAATTATGGTTTGCAAGAGTCAAAGCGTGACCATGGATAGTCCAAATTAAAAGGATAATTATTGATCAAAAATGTGGTCAATAACGGAAGATAAAATACATGACACCACTATTGAACAAAAATTTTAGACTGATGATATATCTAACATGTTTCTCGAATAAGTTGTATGTTTGATGATGTATATGCATGCATATGTATATGAATTTATTTGAGCTATGTTGAATAATTGTTATGAGGTTTTATGATTTTTGCTTGCATTTTGATATGGTTTATAAGATACATAGTGTCGAATGGATCGAGCATGGAGTTCAAGCATCATAGTTATTAGTTAGATAGTTGATCTTCTAATATCAAATAAATATTTGAATCTTTATAATTGAGTAAACTCTTCTAATAATGGATTTATTTAGTTAGACTACCATGGTTAAATTTTATGATTAATTTAATTATTCTGGTGCTATTAAGAACTTTGTTCAACTTATAGGCATTACATGATCTTTAGTGCATCGCTCTAGAGTTCAGGCGGCCGTGTCATATGGCCAACCCAAATGATGGGTTCGAAATGTAACAAATGTGGTATCAAAGCATAGGTTTAAGATCACTAGGGACTGTGATATAGCATCAAAATTTAGGTTTATGATCACTAAAGATTGTGGCAAAAGTGATCCATTAGGTTTGGCTTTTGACGGATAAATTGTCTCGAGTGATAATCCATGGAGAGTTGCATAGCGAAAGTGTGGTGGGTAAGTCACTATGAAACTGGTTGGAAAACATCAATTTTGACTCGGAGAGTGTTATGATAGAGAGGATTTAATTCAAATCATGGACACAATACTTAAGAACTCAAGGATTGAGGTAAGGATTGAGTATCTTCAACCCTTTGAAACCTTAGCTACATTAATTTCAAGGATGAAATTATTTTAAGGGAAAAATGTGATGACCCGGCCTGAAGTAGGTAGACCTGAGCATGCCTTGCATGCAAGGTGGGGGAGGAAAAAAACCTCATGCAAATACGCTGGAGAAGGTGGACTCCTGGTAGGAGTCCATCTTCTTCCCCAATCCCATCGAGCGAAGGGCTCTAGAGCCATGCTTTCCTTTCCTAAACCCTCTCTTTTGTCTATAAAAGCAACCCCTACCTCCTCTCTAGCATCCATCTTCGAAAATCCCTTAATTAGAGTGGTAAATTGAGCTCTTCCGAGGAGGATTGCTTAGAGATTTTCTATTGATCCGACCACGAGATCTCACCGGAGTCAAGAGACCAATCATCTTGGCAAGAAGATGTTGAACAGGACACCCTACCCCCGAGTTCATAGATCGAAGAGTGGATCGGTGTTTGTTGTACTTGAGTCTAAGACCAACAGAGGTAAAATTTTTGCATGCAATCACCTATATGGATAATATGTATTTTGAAACATATGCCAATGATTTTGGATTTTGCATCATTTGCCGCATGACTGCTGATTGGTCTTTGATATGAATATATATAAATATATATTTTTTTTATTATATAGACGTATCAAATATCGATGACTTTAGTTGCTTGGATTATGATTTTTGCTGTTTAGAATATGATGCTGTTTGTTTTGGAATTTAGCAAGAAATGTAATATAAAATTATATTTTTTTCTGGCATGGATGAGATTAACTAATTTGATTGTTAAATGAAAGAATTTGGGCTAGACATATCATGGATTGGCAGTTACGGGCCGAATCGTGATACATTGGTTTGTCATCGTAGGCCGAAGTGCGGATTTTATGGTTTGCCACCAGGGGTCAAAGCATGGAATTTGTCGATCATGGACCAAAGCATAACCATGTATGGTCCAAATTAGATGGATAATTATTGATCGAAAATCTGGTTAATAGCGGAAGATAAGATATATGAAACCACTATCGAACAAAGGTTTTATACTGACATATTTGACATATTTCTTGAATGAGTTGTAGGTTTGATAATGTACATTTACGTATGAATATTTATATGGATTTATTAAGCGTTGTTGAATAGTCGGTATGAGATTTTATGATTTTTGCCTGCAATTTGATATAGTTTATAGTTAATTTTTATTTTAAATTTACTATGTCTATATTGGTATGAATCTAGAGGATTCTTACTAGGCTGTAAAGCTCACACCATCTCTTTGTTTTTTCTTTTCAGGGTTGCACGATGCTTAATCTCGAATGGGTCGGACATGGAGTTCGAGCATCGCAGTTATTAGTTAGATAGTTGATTTTCTAATACCAAATGAATATTTGAATCTCTGTAATAGGTCTTCTAATGATGGATTTATTTAGTTAGAGTATTATGATTAAATTATATGATTAATTTAATTATTTTGGTGCTATTGGAAACTTTGCTCAACTTATAGGCTTTGCATGATCTTTAAAGCAGTGATCTAGGGTTCATGCAGCCGTGTCACATGGACAACCTAGGTGATGGGTTCGAAGCATGACAAGTAGCAATAGAGGCATGTTAGGATAATAGGCAATTGAGTCTACATATATTAGGAGAAGAAAATTTGTTTGATTTAGTAGTGGGTTAAGATGTGATTGTAGTATACAGGTTGTCAGAGGACTGCATATCACCTAGAAGAAATGTGAGCACTTAGGTAAACACCTAGATGAATTGTGCTCATCAACAAATGAATTAATTAAAAACTTGCAAATAGTAAACATTAACTTGAAAGTTATAAAATAATTAGAAGAAAACAAAAGAATAAAGGTGATTGCAAAACAATTTCTCATGAACCTGAGGACCTAGTTGACATGTTAAGAAGTAAAACAGCAACTCCCCCAAGCTATACAATAATAAAAAATTGTTCTTCCAAAAAAGATGCTGAATGATTCAAATTAATGCAACATGCCACTCTACTAGATGGAAAATTAAAACAGATAGAAAGAAACAACTAGTCAAGAATTAGTGAAATTGTAACTAAGTGTTTGAGCACCATTAAGAAAGATGGTGGAGGTTATAGTCTGTTCACATAACCTACCTAAAACTCCAACATGTGAACTATAACCTCCATTTGGATTAATGATTCTTAGTCTCTTTTACACCCATATGTTATGTCAATATGTTGCTTTGTCCTTAATTTGCTACAGATATAAACCCATGGGAACACTTTGGACATTTTGATACACAATATTAATCAGTTCAAATTAAGGTCTTTCTTTGAGAAAGAACCAAGATTAACTTTACTGAATTAAATGAACAGAGCATTTTTGGTTAGAGTGGACATGAAAGTTTTCTTTTCAAATAAACAGTTCATTTCATCAAATTACCTTCTTTGTTAGAGTTTAGACAAAATAATTTGTAAGCATAATCAATTCATTACAAAGCTGTAACAAAATTATCATGGCTCTTCACTGGAAAATAGCTTTATGCGGCTTTTGTTTCTGTAAGTTTTACAGCCAGTGGAATAGCAATTTACCAATAACGATTTCTAACAGCCTCTCTAAACCTCAAATGTCCTGGGCTTCCCAATTCACTCACTTTGGGATGTCACTTCAACATGCTTTCAGGTAACAGTAATTATGAGGGATCTTGATCATCCACCTTTGAAAGAAAAGAAGTTGTTCTAGATTAGAATTATGTTTACAAGACTCAGCTTTCTCAAATGTACACTAGACCAAAATCTTTGCATACAAAAGAGTACTTTTAAGCATATATACTTTAAACTGACATAAGGGGATCTTGATCATCAACCATAAAGAAATTGTGCCATTTAAAATCTTTTCTTATCCATTCAACCTTAACCCTTCTTAGATGTAAACTAAACACATATCATTGTATAGATAAGAAAACATGTTTCCACCAATAAGCTCTTCAAATTACCACCCTATAAACTATTGACATCCAGCATGCCAACACACCGATCCATCCACTTAGCAGCACGCAACATTCAGCACATGGGCCTTGTTGGGGCTCCTCTTTTGATGACTATGGGACATGAGGAACTCTCATAGGCAGCCATGACCGATAAAACATATTTCTGCTGATTAAATTAGCAAATCTAAGAACATGGCCTACCAAAGTAGCTAAGAAGCTTTAGAATATTTAACTTACTGAATGTCCCTTTGTTTTGTGGAAGGCTTTGATTTTCATTACCTATATTCAAACACCTATCTTTCCATCCAGCATTTGGAGATATTCAGACAGACGAAGCCCACCAGTGACTCCCCCGAGCCAATCTCAAAAACCAAAGAAGCCAAATTTCTATAACCAGAGTCAGAGCTCAAAACATTGCAAGAGCATGTCATGTTTGAAAATTTCTCATGCAGATCCACCAGCATTGTTGGAATTTTACGCTTACTACAAAGGACCGAGAGGCAGGCTTATGCTTTTATTTCTCAAGCAACCCTCAACTCAACTTTATAAACAAAACTAGTACTCTTGAGAGTAGGTAACCATACAAACCAAAACCACACCCAAAAAATGCAGATCGTCACGCCCCCATTAACGAACAATACACAAACTCTACAATAAATTGCATGCATTACCCTGTTCAGAGAAAACGAAAGTTGGGAAATAGGACCCATTCTTAAGCAAAAGATACTAAACTTGAAAGGCGCCACAAAAAGCACAAAGCTGCCTCTTTTATCTCAAAACAACGCAAACAAAAGCAGCAATGCACCATCTTTCGTGCAACAAAAATCATGTCTTGAAGTAAGAAAGAGGGAAATGTGCGGAATGTAGAGCGGAATGGAAGAATGTGGGAGAGAAATCAGCGGCATTGTCAGCGGAAGAGAGGGATTAGATGGCTACTGACCTGAGAAGATGGATTCCATGGCTCCTCCAACCCAGTGGAGAGGAGAGAGGGATACTCTCTTTGCTAGGCCTCAAAGCTGTGGTCCAAAAAAAAAAGAGAATGGAGAAGGGTGGAGAGGAAAAAACCTAGAAGGGTATTATCACACACATAGAGAAAGAGAAAGAGAGAGAGAGAGAGAGGAAGAGAAAAAGGGTGGAAAATTTGCTACATTGGCGTTACTAGAAACGGCGAGAGAGTGGCGTGGGATCATCAGATGGGTTGGTGGGAGTGCATGGTCTTTCCGTTCTTTCCCCGAGGAGCAGTTTTTTACCACTTATGACAAAATACTTAATTAATTTTCAAAGGACGGAAATAAATATATGGAGGTGCGGGGAATCGAACCCCGTGCCTCTCGCATGCGAAGCGAGCGCTCTACCATATGAGCTACACCCCCAAGGTAACGGTTGCTAACTTAAATTACTATTCTCCAGATACTTTCCGAAAAATGTATTTATCAATTAAAGAAATTCCCTTGTTTTAAGGTATTTATTATTGTCAAGCTTGCCATAAATGCAAAAAATTTGATCCAAAGTATACATCACCAAGATATTCAAGCAATGCCTAATGAAGACAGGAGACAACAAAGAGCACATTCGACAAAAAATGTCTAGGAATGATAACTACAAATAGAAGTGGTCTTTTGAGCAATAAGTAAAAAGTTAAGCTTAGTAATGTAGGACATCTCTACTTCCAACGCTGCCATTTTAGAGCTAGAATCCTTAATTGCTTGTTGTGGGAATAAAGGGCCCGAAGTTAGTCCCACATTGACTGAATAGCGAAAAGGTCTGTGCCTTAAATGAAGGGCTCGATTATCCTTCCCTCAGGAGGCGCCTTTTAAAGAACAAAACTGTGAGAGATGGCACCCTCCAGCGAGCCCACTAGGCCCGGAGCCACCGATCCCCAAAGCGGACAATACCTTCTGCGGGGACGCAGCCTTCTTTTCCTATTACAGTTTGGTGGGGGCTAAGGTCTGAGGTCGGAGGAACTTCGACCTCAACAATGGCGCGCCAAGTAGGGGCCCTTGATCTCGGCACAGACCTTTCCGCTGGGGGGGCTGATGTTGTAGGAAGAAAGGATCTCGGACTTAGTCCCACATCGACTGAATAGCGAAAATGTACGTGCTTTAAATGGAGGGCTCGATTATCCTTCCCTCAGTAGGCGCCTTTTAAAGGACAAAACCGTGAGGGGTAGCGCGCCCTCCAGCGAGCCCACTAGGCCCGGAGCCACCGATCCCGAAGTGATCCTAACGAAAAATGGTGGATAAAAATAGTGGAAAACTAGATTTCATTGTTAATGATACAAAACTGTCTTTTATTGATATGGAAGGGATTTCGTTGTATAAATTCAAGCTGAAGTATGGAACCCCAATCGTGTAGGCTAGTATGGATGGCATAGGTGATGAAAGAGCAATAACGGTACTTCAAGATCCTCAAATAAAACTAATGGTAATGGTAGAAATAGAAGAAAAATGGTATTGCTCATCCTACCAGAAAACCAAATTCTCCATTTTGAGAAGTGCTTGAGACTAAACGGGGCATAGCTTGAGCTGACATGGGACTTTTCTCTGCGAACTTCTGTAAAAAAAAAGGACAGCCCATTGCATAAGATTTTTATTATTGTGATCTGGGAAGGGTGGGATATATGCAGCCTTACCCGTATGTGCAAAAAGATTATTTCTACATTTTAGACTGTGACTTTACTGTTGCGTCAAAGATCGCCCTCTCTGAACATCAATTAAGAATATGTATTGATTCTTGACAGTAAAAAAAAGGGAAGTGAAAGACAAAATAGAATGCCAGACGTTAATTATCCAAGTATGTTGGATGAATCATTAGGGTTTTTTGCAGGAATAGCAGGTTTTCAAGTCTTGTTGGATTTCGTTGTGTTGAAAAGCTTCGGAAAAGGAATTTTGGCCAACGTCAATATAATGTATTATGTTAAACATACATTGGAACTGTTTTATGTAACTACACCACGCTAAGGAAACTGTGACAATGATATTGTGTTCCTAAAATTTCCTCAGAGTATCATCAGAAAATCATATTTTTGCACATCCAATGATCAAGCATCAGAACCCATTTGTCATGATATAAGTAATGTTGCTACAGATTAACAATAGATTTATATACCCATGTAGATAAATTGACAAGTGTCTAACCAAACATTATCAAGACTATGAGTGCTATCTGCCTTCAGTTTCTTACTACAAGCTTCCAATTTGCTTAGTCTTCTTTGATTGGTAGCAGCAAGCCTTCGGAAACTATACACAGAATTTGCTACACTTCTACATTACGAGACATGCCATAGTAAGAACGCTACTACACTATCCACCCTCTCTCAGATAATGGAATCAAGAGTGCTATATGTATTTCTCGGGCAGCATATGGGAGTAGAAATGAATCTATAAATCCAAGTTTCTTGGCCCTTTATACGTTCGACACCAGAAAAATGAGTTACAAGACTAGGTTTTCCATCGGTTAATAGAAAATGGAACTGAATCAGATATGCACGATAGCTGAATGCAGCATGGTTCTCTTTAAGATGCTGCAGCCACTCCCAAGTTTTATCCCATGCCTAAATTTTTCAGGAACTCCTCTTTTTTTTTTTTTTTTTGCTAATACAAAAGGGGTAGGGGGGAGGAAGGGACAAGCCCAACCCCGCGTAGCAGCCCCCACTGGGCCCCCGCCCCGCCAGGAGAATGTTCGATGCGGGCAGAAATGGCCGTGTGTTGGGCACCCCGACCGGTTTTACTCATACCCTCCCCACCCATGGGCCCGGCTCAGCTACTTCTCTGGGCTCTGGCTCGAGTCCCAAGTGTGAGTACGTCACACCCGGCACCATCCCGGCTACTAGCGGTTCAAGAGCGGTCCTATACCTCAAGTCCAAGCAGTGGCCAAAGTAGTGAGCTCCGGTCCACAATTTAATCGTCGCCGCAGCGATTCGAACTTGGGACCTTAAGGTTAGAATTTCTGCCCAGTACCACTAGGCTACCACCTTGGTGGCTCAGGAACTCCTCTTTCACCAGCAGTAAAATGTTAAAATATAATTCCATCAAGACAACTCCGTAAGTTATTTTATAAGTATAGATGTGCTTCCATTTTGGCATTTATAGTTCTGAATGTCAACAGACCACACAATCAAGCCTCTAAAACACAGCTGTGGTCTGTAAGCAGCTGACGTACCGCAGGGTGCATACCAATATGCAGGGACATATATTATATGTAATAAGTAAAAAAAGAAAAACTAAAAAAATAAGTAAAAATTCTTTTTGGGGGGGGTGGGTGGGGGGTGTGGGGGAGAAAAATTCAGATACAAAATTTCACACTTATTTGAGAGCCTATCTTATAACGCATAACGTGTTAAGTTTGCTCAAAAAAAAATGTTAACCTTAAAAAACAATATTTTTATCAAACTGAACTCAATTTCAAGTATGCTAATGCGGAAAACAAATCTACCAATTATCAAATGAAACAACTAAAAATATAAGCTATAGAGATAGATGCGTGTCTTATAATTTAATTTAAAATACCCACGAGATGGACAAAATATCTAGTATTTAAGCTATTAATATTCAAAAAGGCACACAAAAATCAATCTTATTCTTCGATAGGTGATTTATCAGGCAACAGCTCATCAATATTAATTTATCATAATCCAAGCGAATCTGGATGATCACAAATGCAGCTGCTAGGACCTAATCTCAGAATATGGAGAAAATTTTCCTTGACTTGTACATTAATAGAAACCAGCACCCGAGCATCAAAACAGGCAGGTTGCATCTGAAGAAAAATAAGAGTTGCTTTCAATTAAATTCAATGCTATTCATAATATAGCATATAGCAAAGAAAAAGTTTTGAGTGTCCAGGTAAGACAAATGAATTCACAAAGCAGCGGAAGCATGCAACTTATAAATGGATGCCTCTCTTTTCCAAAGGAATAATAACTTGCTTTTTTCCGACATTCAGCACAAACCAGAACTATGAAGCAAGATATTGTAATTACCTTGCAAACTTCCCATCACACTCTTTTTCTTGAGTATAGCTAATCCTATATGAACGATTAGGTGGGTATTTGTAGTTAACACTAGTTACAGGGAAGAATAGTCCTGTTCCAACCGTTCCAGAATAGCCGATATTCACAGTTATGAGAACCAATATATAAGCAGACCAAGGTTCGCCATACCGGTGCCAGTACCGTACAGCATACCATGAAGCAAACTCTGATTATATGACTTAAAAACAGCAGGCAGAGTATTAAGAAACAGCTACTCAAAATTTTCCAAACAAACTTATCACAAGGAGGATAAAATTTAATCAGACATGTACAACATACATCTGCATAAACTGGAAAGCTACAAAATCCAGAATATTGAAGAAACAAATGTTGAATTGCAGACTACAGAAACTTTTACACAAAACTTTAGGAGTTTGCACTCAAAATCTTCTGAAGAGAGTAAATGTAAGCAAGCCACCTCATGTAACAAAAGACCACATCATTTGTAATGGTCACGGTGGATTTATCAGCATCAGACTTCATATCCAGGATTAATCTTCTGTTGGATATTATCATAACTCTCTAATTCTTGCATATCCTCCAGACTTCCCAAAAACAGGGGAAGCCTCTGATGCAGTTCAACTGGCTGGATTGAAAGAATCCTAGATTTACCATCAGAACCTCTGCCTCCGGCATGCTCCACAAGGAAACTAAGAGGATTCGCTTCATAAACTAAGCGAAGGTGATCTCTTGGATTCATTACCACCCCACCATAAATAAGAGTCCGGTGAAAATCAGCAACCAGCGAACAGACATAGCGAGCCGAATACTTCTTAGGGAACTGTCCCTTACCTTGTCTGACAGCATCGATATATTGCCTTAAACCATCTGGCCAGTCGAAGTATCGTGCGTCATTTACAGAATATATCTGTCCTGACATTGGCAGAGCAGAATAAGAATAAGTAGGCGAGGTAAAAGACACAGTTCATCCGTTCTAGGTAAAGCTTTTCTATTCAAAATAAAATAATTCATCAAATCAAGATTGGGTTAGTTTATCGGTCCCATACCAAAAACTGAATTCTCCACCTGAAAAGTATGAGGTTTATGATCAGGTGAGACTACAAGTTCGTACAAGGAGATAATCTCTTACCCCGACGAGGAATTTGTATGCTGGGATGTGTAAGAACAAATTCTCCAGTTGAGTGATCCAAGGTGAATGCATGAGTTCCTGAGCCAAAGCTAATGCATAATACTGTAGCAGATGAATATAACACATAACCAGCAGCAACAAGCCGAGTACCACTTTGAAGAGAATTGAGCTGTGCCTTCTCTTCCACAGGCAGATGGTCTAATTCTACAAGCCTATTATATATCCCAAAAATGGTTCCAGTTGGAATGGAGACATCAATATTTCGGGAACCATCTAGAGGATCAGTAACAACGATAAATGGGCCATCATCAGTTATCCAAATGGGAACTTCATCTTCTTCCGATGCCATAACTGCAACTTTTCCAGAGCTTCGGAGTGACGAGAATATAATGTCATTCTGCACAGTAAGAAATCGTGGCTGGTAAGATATGCAATCTTTGTGCCAAAACTGGCCTATGATCATACCGAAGAATCAGTATCTTAAGTCGGTTGCCTACTCATCATGGATTAATTTTGGCTCATAGAGTATGGTATTAGGATCACCAGTGTGCAGCATTGACTGAAATAGAGTACAGCAGCAATTAATTCATGAAGCATTTGCAGATTTTTTTTTTTTGGAAACCCGATTGTATGCTACCATTGCATATTTTTTATAGTAAATTCAAATCTAGGTCCCTGTTGGTGCAGATTATTTCCAATACATTATTAATGAATTTTAAGCATCGAACAGCTGAAAAAAAAAACTTTAATCAACGTGCCTTATCCCAAATATAAACAGTTGGCTTCAAAGATCAAGGTACGATCTTCCATGGTTTAAAACATCTTACAACCAATAACTAGTCGCTAGTCAATAAACATCCAGAACAAAAATGAAATTAAGAAGTACCAGCACGAATGCATGGTATCAAAGCTAAAGGATTCTATGCTATTTTTCCATTCCTTTCTTGATTCCTTCTGTTATTTATGTTCTTTCCCCTTTTATCATGCTAGTAAACAAGGACCTGAGTTCAAGATCAGCGATCTTCATCAAGTCAAATATGAGAACTTTGACCAATTTGACACCAAACTGACATCTATCAACAATGATGTGATGTCAATGAATGCTACAATGAAAGCAATTGCAGCAGCCTTAGGCATTGAAAAGCTCCGTAGGTCGAACTACAAATCAAGGATCTTAACTATGAAGAAGCTTAAGAACTATTGCATGAAGAGCCTGAGATTAAATCTTTCCCATGTGAGGAGCATGTGATTGAAGTTCCATGATGCAAACAAGCTATTAAGTGAAGATCAACCATCCGAGAACCATGTAGAGAATGGTTCATTTAGCATTCAAAAGGTAGAAAATCAAAGTAATAATGATCCACACATAGAGCATGCATCGCAAGATCAAGTCATACTCCTAAAGGCAAGACGGAGATCGAGCAATATGAAAATTCATTCCTCATTGATTGGCTGCATTCAACGAAGATTGTCATCAAACAAATAATCCATAGCTTGTTGGTTCTCAACAAATGGACATCAAGTCAACCAATCAACATTGTGATTGCGAGAAAATTTTATATGGGCCTTCATCATCAGCTCTTGGGGATTCAGCGGGAGATCAAGCTTCTGAGTGGCATCACGAAGTCATGCACATGAGACACGTGCAACAAAAGCATATGATGCGGTAACATCCTTTGGGTCCATAAAGTGGTCAACAAAGTTCCAACGGCATCCAATTTATCAATGATTGAATTTTATATTTGTCTGGTCGTGTTCACAGATTTGTGTTTGCTTAAAATTAGAGGTCAGTTGTGTTAGAATATTGAGCATTATGGGAGTTAAGTTTTTAAGCCAAATTAAATGTAGGACCCACATGTTTAATTGAACAGGTCCAACAGGAAACGTATTCTACTCTTTGAGTAGAATAATGTGATATATTCACATGCTCAAATTCGTTAAGTAGTGAATTAGATAATTGGCTTCAAAGTATCAAATTGGTAATGGATTATTGATGGAAAAATATGGATCCTACATTGGGAGAACATATTTCAGTAAATGGTTTATATAGTGGCAGATTTCAGTTTTTAAAACCGTCAATTGTCAACAGTTGTGTCTGTTCAAAGAATTTATTAACTTCCTATAACTGCCATTCGGTTGTAATATATAATTATCCTTCACTCCAGAAATCTGTATCTCTCTAGAAATCTGCAGGATCATTTTTGAAGTTGCAAACAGATTTTCTGATTTGCTCTCTCTCTCTCTCTCTCTGCACTTGTTTCTTTATTCCTTCCAGCCCATTCCCCTAATTGAGTACTAAGCATTGAGTTTCAAACAAGGCTTGAAGATTGTAGTGCTTCATCTTCAAGAGGTTTCATACCGTTTTATCCTGGGAGACAAACGTCTATACAAACCTTAAGCACCGAGAGGGAGACGAATTTGTCTTAAGGAAATTGTGTTAAACACAAGACTCGGTTATCAAGTTCAATTGACATTCGAATCATTGTAAGTGGTTATATACAAATTATGTTTGCATTGTTTTTATTTATCTCAGAATTTTAATATTATAGTATTGATAAATTTACCCAATAACAATCTTAAGACAAATATCTTTCTTTCTGTTTTATCAGTACTACATATTATAAAAATTCTGTGTTACAGATTTTTGTTAAACAAATTTCTGCACAGTTTTTGACTTTGTACAGTTTAATAAACAGATTTCTGCCTAGTTTTACATCTGTGCAGCAATACAGAATTGTAAATCTGTGCAGAATTATAATTTACAGATTTCTGTTATCAATGTTATGTACAGTATCTCAGTTCTGTGTAGTATTAAATTTGACCACTAGTATAATCTGTGTAGCATTACAGTTTCTGTGTTAAACTATTTTCACTAAATCTATACAGTTTTGATATTATCAGTTTTTTTTTTTTTTGTGCAGTAGTATTATTTAGTATATATAATTCTGCAGGTTTATATTTATATATACTTTTACAAAGTTTGATTTCTGAAATTTGTTTGCAGTATTGCTTACATTCCTGGTATACTGAAACGTGACACACACATTGATTTTGTGCAGATTTTTTAAACTCATTCCTGAATTGTTTTGCTAATCTACTTACATGTGTTTTTACACTTTGAATTGTTTTTTATCCAACACTTGTTAATCAGTCTTCATCACTTTAATGCACATGCATTAGTCAAACCTATATTTATGTTGTGTGTGTATATATACAGTTAGTGCAGGAAAGGATAGTTAATTATTTTTTGGTCAAAGTTCTTTAAGTGTATCTATATCAAGCTAGTTTAGTTAAAGTCAATATTGTTTATACAGTATTGGACTTGTTCGATTTGTGTTAATCAGTATAAATTATATTTAGTTTATTTTTAATAATCTACAGTGAATTTAGATTTCTTCCATTGAACTGTACAAATTTCTTACTCTTATAATTTTGTGTACAATTCAGTGACTGAAAAAATGGCATCATCTAGTGCAATGCCTGTGACTCATGGAGAGAAACCTGAGAAATTCAGTGGGCTTGATTTCAAAAGGTGGCAACAGAAAATGTTGTTTTACCTAACCACTTTGAATCTGGCTAAGTTTCTCTCTGAGGATTCTCCAAGCAAGAATGGTGAAGATGAGGCTGTTGTTGAAGCATGGAATAAGTCAGACTTTCTATGCAAGAACTATATCCTGAATGGATTGGACAACACTTTGTATAATGTTTATAGTCCAATGAAAACAGCAAAGGAATTGTGGGAGTCCTTGGACAAAAAGTACAAGGCAGAGGATGCCGGCTTGAAGAAATTCATAGTCGGACGTTTTCTGGAGTATAAAATGGTGGACTCCAAAACAGTTGTGAGCCAGGTTCAAGAATTTCAATTAATTCTTCATGATATAATGTCTGAAGGCATGAGTTTAAGTGAGTCTTTTCAGGTGGCTTGTACCATCGAGAAGTTACCACCTTCGTGGAAAGACTTCAAGAACTACCTGAAGCATAAGAGAAAGGAGATGAACCTGGAAGACCTGATAGTCAGGCTGAGGATAGAGGAAGACAATAGAGCCTCTGAGAGGAAGCTTGGAGGATACTCCATTGAGACCAGGGCCAATGTCATAGAACACAAAGATAAAGGAAAAAAGCGAAAGTTCTTCGGACAAGAAAAAGGACCTAAACAGGGGAACAAAAAGAAGTTCAATGGCAATTGCTTCAATTGTGGCAAGAAAGGCCATCAAGCCAAGGATTGCCGAAAACCCAAGAAAGCATCCGCTCAAGTCAATATGATGAACAAAACCACAGATGAGTTTTCAGATATCAATTTATCTGCAGTTGTCTCTGAGGTGAACCTAGTAGGAGGGAATCCTAAGGAATGGTGGGTGGACACTGGAGCTACCCGTCATGTGTGCTCAAATAGGTCTATGTTCTCAACATACAAACCACTAGAGCATGGAGAAAAACTGTACATGGGAAACTCCTCAACTTCCAAGATTGAAGGAGAAGGAAAGGTGATTCTGAAGATGACTTCTGGAAAGGAACTGACTTTGAATAATGTGCTGCATGTGCCAGATATTAGGAAGAATTTGGTTTCTGGTTCTTTGCTGAGTAGGAATGGTTTTAAATTGGTTTTTTTGTCTGACAAGTTTGTACTAACTAAGGATGATGTGTATGTGGGGAAGGGTTATATGAGCGATGGGCTCTTTAAGATGAATGTAATGACTGTACTCCGAAAGGAGATTGTTAATGACAATAAAGCATCATCTTCTATTTATATGGTTGACTCCCCAAACATATGGCATGGTAGGCTAGGGCATGTTAATTTTAATTCTATTCGTAGATTAATTAATATGGACCTATTGCCTAAGTTTAACATTGATTCTAATCATAAATGTCAAATATGTGTAGAATCAAAGTTAACTAGATCTTCTTTCCAATCTGTTGAAAGAAGTTCTGAACCTCTTGATTTAATTCACACTGATATTTGTGATTTAAAATTTGTTCAAACAAGAGGTGGAAAAAAGTACTTTGTTACTTTTATAGATGATTGCACACGGTTTTGTTATGTGTATTTATTGAGAAGTAAAGATGAAGCAATCGACATGTTTAAACATTATAAGAATGAAGTTGAAAATCAACTTAGCAAAAAGATAAAGGTCATACGTAGTGATAGAGGTGGAGAATATGATATACCTTTTGATGAGCTTTGTTCAGAACATGGCATTGTTCATCAAACTACAGCTCCATATTCACCTCAATCAAACGGTGTTGCTGAACGTAAAAATCGAACCTTAAAAGAAATGATGAATGCTTTGTTGATAAGCTCTGGATTACCCCAGAACTTGTGGGGGGAAGCGTTACTTTCCTCAAACTACATTCTTAATAAGTTACCCCATAAGAAAATTGAAAAGACACCTTATGAATTATGGAAAGGAAGAGCTCCTTCTTATAAATTCTTAAGAGTGTGGGGGTGCTTAGCTAAAGTTGCAGTCCCTAAACCCAAAAGGATTAAGATAGGACCAAAAACTGTTGATTGCATTTTCATCGGATATGCACATAACAGTAGTGCATATAGATTTCTAGTCTATAAATCAGATATTTCTGATATACATGTGAATACGATTATAGAATCTAGAAATGCATCATTTTTTGAGGATATTTTTCCTTAT